>NW_023994393.1:0-350096 GCF_015586225.1 Lucilia sericata | reverse complement strand
CTAAGACGATCTAGCCATGTCCGTCCGTCTGTCTGTTGAAATCAGGGAAAGGGACCACATGAGAAGAGCTAGACAGTTGAAATTTTACATAAATATTCTCTATTGTTAAGGTTTGTTTGGTATTGAAAATGGGCAATATCTGTCCACTTTTTCGGATAGCCCCCATACAATGGACCTCCAAAAACAGCTTTAACGGGCATAACTGCTTTAGAAGTACGAGTATAGCGATGAAATTCGACATAAATAAGTTTCATATAAGCGAAAATCTTTCTACCAAATTTTTTGGGGATCGGCCCATAAATGACCCTACCCCTCATATAAGGTCCCCTTCAGAAAATGACTTTAACACTCATTACTGGCCTAAAAATTCGAGTATAGCGATAAAGTTCGGTATAAGTAAGTTTCTTACGAACCAAAACCTTTTAACCATTTTTTTTAGGATTGGCCCATAAATGACCCTATCCCCCATATAAGGTCCCCTTTTGAAAATTATTTTAAAACTCATTACTTCTACTGGCCTAAAATGCAAGTATAGCGATGAAATTCGGGATAAGTAAGTTTCTAACGAACTAAATCCTCTCTACATTTATTTTTTAGAATCGGCGCAAGAATGACACTACCCCCCATATACGGTCCCCTTCTAAAAATGACTTTAACACTCATTACTGGTCCCAAAATGCAAGTATAGCGATGAAATTCGACATAAATAAGTTTCATGTGAGCCAAAATATTTCTACCAAATTTTTTGAGGATCGGTCCATAATTGACTCTACCCCCCATATAAGGTCCCCTTTAGAAAATGACTTTAACACTCATTACTGGTCCAAAAATGCGAGTATAGCGATGAATTTTAAGATCGGCCCATAAATGACCCTATCCTTCATATAAGGTCCCCTTCTGAAAATGACTTTAACGCTCATTACTGGCTAAAAAATACGAATATAGCAATAAAATTTTACACAAGTTCCTCGCGAGCCAAAATCTTTTTAATAATTTTTATGTGGATAGGTCCATAATTGGCCCTACTCCCCTATTGGGTTCACTTCAGGAAATAGCTTCAACGCTCATTACTGTCTTAAAAATACGAGTAAAGCGATGAAATGCTACACACGTAAGTTTCTTACGAGCCAAAACCTCTGTACCAAATAATTATAATGCTCATTACTGGCTTAAAAATATGAATGTAGTCACGAAAATTGACGAACATAAGTTTAATGCATGCCAAAATCTCTCCATCAAATTTAGGGAGGATCGGTCAATAATTTACCCTACCGCCCATACAAGGTCCCCTTCAGAAAATTACTTAAACGATCATTACTGGCTTAAAAATATGAGTTATGAAATACGGTTATGAAATTCGCTCCGAATTTCATGCGGAATTTGTCAGTAATTCACAAGTTCTATACAAACGAAATCTATGTACAAAACTTTATGAGTATCGGTTCATAATTGACGCATATAAAGGTCCTCTTCAGAAAATTACGCTCACGGTTTAAAAATTTAAATAAAATATTTGATTTTTAAAAATTAATATTTTGTTAGTTCAAAAGAGCTCGGTCCATAATTGACTTAAGCCATATTCCAAATATCACCCTGATGTTATAGGGCAGCATTCCTTTTACGGAATACGGTTTGATGGTGGGTATATGAGATTCGGCACTGCCGAATATAACACTCTTACTTGTTAAATTTATGTTTATTAATAATATTTTTTTCTTAGAGTCAAAAATGAAAGCTTTTGTATAAAAATCATTGCAATAAATTTTCCGAAGTATTAAATTTTAATACACTGAAGAAACTATATAAATATCCGAAATATTTACCAAGATATACGCATTCAAAATTAATATGCCGCTTCAGGAATATTACAAAAAAATTATTTATTTTTAAAAGGAGCTACTTTGAGCACCTATATGGAATGTTTATTGTTAACTATAATAACAAGCAAGTCAATTGGAAAGCGTTTATTTGCTACCCTAAAAACAGTATAAATAAAAACCGCACTTTACGATTTTTTAAGATTCTAGTTCTATTAGTTTCCCAGTTATACGAGTTTTTATTTTTAGCTCTAGTAGTTCTCAGATATAACAATTTTTGTATTTAATTCATATCAGAGGTTCCAAGAACCCCAAATGAATGTCCGCACATTTTACTTCCAAATGCTCACTTTTATGTTAATTTTAAGATTCTAATAGTTTCTAGATAAACGAATTGTATTTAATTCATATTAACCCAAATGTTCAAATGAATGTCAAAGTTCTTCGTGCACAATTTTAGGATTCTAGATCTACTAGTTTGCCAAATAAACGTTTTTATACCCTCCACCACCATCAGTGGTGATAGAGGGTATATATAACTTTGACATTCCGTGTGTAACACCAAGAACTATTTATCTGAGACCCAACAAGTATATACATTCTTGGTCTATATGAAATTTGGAGTCGATATATCTATGTCCGTCTGTCCGTCCGCCCGTCTGTCTGTGTAAAACACGTTCACGTAAATGCGAAATTGTCCAGAATATTCCCTATTGTCCTAGGCAGTTTGGTATTGAAAATGAGCAAAATCGGTTTACATGGGAAAAGTTATGAATCAAAATTTAAAACAACTCCGAAAAAATAGGCATTTTTTACAAATTCTGATGTAATTTTCACTAAGACTATGCAATATAATTGCATGAAAATCATCATACATTTGTTTTTACACGAGAGCTTTATTCCTGTTGAAAATTGCCGGAATCAGCCACAATTTCTTATACCTCCCATACGAAAGTACATATTCCCGGAAAATGAGTTTACTGTTAATAACTTCCCTCAGAATGTTGATATCTTCACAAAATTTACAACTTAAAATTCTATGTCAATAGAATTCATATAGAGATCGGTCCATAATTGAACATAGCTCCCATACAACGTCCTCTCCCGAAAATCACTTAAACGCGCATAACTCATTACTTAATTAAGATATCCATATAAAATTGGTACAAGTATTGCTCTTATATACAAAAATGTTACTGTGTCATAAATACTATTTTTGTACACAGAAATATTATTTCAAAAGTTTTTCACGATCGGTTCATATTTGGTCATAGCTGCCATACAAGGTTCCCTCCCGAAAATCAGATAACGCACATAACTCATAACAAAAGATTGATATACATACATAAATCACACTATAAAATTTTTTCACGATCGGCCCATATCTGGTCATAGCTCCCATACAAGAAAATCACTTAATGCACAATATTCATTACCAAATAATTTAGCCAAAATTTGTCTATATATAGATTAATGTTACATAATTGGTCATAGCTCCCATACAAGGTCCTCTTACGAAAATCTCTTAAACGCTCATTACTCATTACCAAATAAAAGCTATTGATACAAAATTTTGCACAAATATTAGTTTTGTATACAAAAATTATATTTAAGCTTTTTCCCGATCGGTTCATAATATCTGTGCGATCGGTCCCATACAAGGTTCCCTTCCGGAAATCACTTAAACGCATATTACTTTTTACTAAATTACGATATACATACATAATTTGACTGAAATATAGCTTTTATATACAGAAATGTTACTTAAAGATTTTTTACGATCGGTCCATAATTGGTCATATCTCCCATACTAGGTCCTGCCCCGAAAATTTGAATTTCCTTAAATCTTTCACACACATTATTAAATATCTTTATATTTAAAAATATAAAGAAAATGGCGTTTGTAATGTTCAATAAATCTTGCAATTGTAACAGATTTAAGCTGTTTAAATCTTGGGGTTTTTCTATTTAAGACATGAGAAAACTTATTTCTACAAATCAATTTAAAAAAGCATTAATATAAAAGTAGCTGGTGGAGGGTATTTAAGATTCGGTTCAGCCGAATATAGCACTCTAACTTGATTTGTATTTAATTCATATTTAAAAATCACTTAAACGCATATTACTTTTTACTAAATTACGATATACATACATAATTTTACTGAAATATAGCTTTTATATACAGAAATGTTACTTAAAGATTTTTTACGATCGGTCCATAATTGGTCATATCTCCCATACTAGGTCCTGCCCCGAAAATTTGAATTTCCTTAAATCTTTCACACACATTATTAAATATCTTTATATTTAAAAATATAAAAGAAAATGGCGTTTGTAATGTTCAATAAATCTTGCAATTGTAACAGATTTAAGCTGTTTAAATCTTGGGGTTTTTCTATTTAAGACATGAGAAAACTTATTTCTACAATCAATTTAAAAAAGCATTAATATAAAAGTAGCTGGTGGAGGGTATTTAAGATTCGGTTCAGCCGAATATAGCACTCTAACTTGATTTGTATTTAATTCATATTTAAGATGCCACTCCCCCTATTGCTAGTCCTTTAATTTTTCTTTCTTTAAGGTTTTCTTTATATGTGAGGGGCCACGCCCACTATAGCTAGACCGCCTATTTTGCCCCCATATGATCATGTGGATGTCAAAGTTGCTGTTTCTGAAATATGTGATTTTAAATACTTATTATGTATGTGGGCATGGCACTTTGTCCTTCCAGACATACAGGAAGACACTGTGAAAATTTCAGGAAAATCGGTCCAGCCGTTTAGCAGCCTATTAAGTCGAAACATACCCTACACCAGTTATGAATATTAAATGTGATTTATTTTCTTAATAAAGCATTTATCTTCAATATTACCTTGTTCCGATACAATTAAGCAATTTATGGATGAAAAACTAATTTTCTGAAAGAGGCTTTACATGGGAGCTAGGGTCAAATGATCCCCGATCTTTATGAAATTTGGCAAGGTCATCAAGACTTCTACCAAACTTAGTTGCGCTTTTTATCGATATACCTATATATTTAACATAATTATGAGCTCATACGCTCTTTTCGGGGGTTCTGTTGTATGTGGGCTAGGTGAAATAATGGACCGATTTTAACCATTGCGTATCATCGAATTGTCTTGAAAATTGCGACCTGTACCTTGCGCACAAGGTTTACATGGACAGCCAGCCAGACGGACGGACGGACATAGCTTAATCGACTCAGAAAACGATTCTAAGCCGATTGGTGTACTTTAAAGTGGGTATAGGGCGAATATTTTTGTTTGTTACAAACATCAGCACAAACCCAATATACCCTCCCCACTAAAGTAGTGTAGGGTATAAAACACACATTAATTTTTATATATGTACTATCTATACCCAGTGTGCTTTGCTACCCTAAAATCAATGTATAAAAACAAGTTAGAGTGCTATATTCGGCTGAACCGAATCTTAAAAACTCTCCACCAGCTACTTTTATATTAATATTTTTATACCCACCATCATTGATTTTGTCAATCCGTTTGTAACACATCGAAATATTCGTCATAGACCCACAAAAGTATATAAATACTAAGACGATCTAGCCGTCTGTCCGTATGTCTGTTGAAAACACGATAGAGTTCAAACAGAATGAGCTAGAGGGTTGAAATTTTACAGAAATTTTCTCTATAGGTAAGGTTTGTTTGGTATTGAAAATGGGACATATCGTTTCACGTTTTCGGATTCTATCGTAAAAAAATTCCACAGTAACATTAATGTATATAAAGACAAAATTTTGGCCAAATTCTGTATCTATATCATTATTTGGTAATGAATATTGTGCATTTAAGTGATTTTCTGGAGGGGACGTTGTATCGGAGCTATGACCAAATATGGACCGATCGTGAACAAATTTTAGTGTCATTTATGTATATAAGAGCAATATTTGTGCTAAATGTATGGATATCAATATTTGGTAATGAATTATGTGCGTTTAAATGGTTTTCGGACTATGGATGTCAGAGTAATATTTCTGTATATAAGAGCAAAACTTGCACCAAATTTTGTATGGATATTTTAATTTAGAAATGAGGACCTTGTATGGGAGCTATGATCAAATATGGACCCATCGTGAAAAAATAACATTTCTGTATACAAAGGTAATATGTGTCCCAAATTTTGAATGAATATCATTATTTGATAATGAGTTATGTACGTTTAAATGATTTTCTGAAGGGGACCTTGTATGGGAGCTAAGACCAATTATTCACTGATCCTGAAATTTTTTTCTTTGGATGAATTCTACTGACATGAAACTTTAATTTGAAAAATTTTGTGAAGATATCGACATTCAAGCGGAAGTTATTAACAAACAAGTCAGAGTGCTATAGTCGGCTATGCCGAATCTTAAATACCCTCCATCTGTAAGCTACTTTTTATGAAAACCCTTGTAAATATTACTAGATACGTATTTAATAAATTCTGAAAGTTTAAATTGTGCTTCCGTGGAGATTATGGAGATATGGCCAATTATTTGACAAAATTTCACATTTTATCGATAAAAAACACACTGTGTCGGATTTTATCCGAATATATTTATAATTGAATGAAATATATTGGAAAAAGTGATTTATGGAAATGGGCCTTGCATTGATCCTAATTTAAAAAAAAGATTTCTTATATACACAAAATATCCTTATTCCGATGTATTTATTTATCAATGAAATGTGCGATTTTCTGAAGTGGATCTTATATGACAGATATGAACAATTATGGACCGATCCGTAACAAACTTATTTTTATAGCCTATTTATGCACTACACCAATCAAACTTCAGGTCTCAATTTTGAAGATAATTCAATGAAATTTGTCACATCATCTTCTATGGTACCGGAGACGAAGCCTATTGAAAATGATTAACATTGGTTCATTATTTCACCTGGCCCCCTTACAACTGAAGCCGACGAATAGGGCTTTTAAGTTCATAATTATGTTCAATATACACGTATCTCGACGAAATGCTGCAAAACCGAGTTCTATATTAGCCTCGATGATTCTCATGAATTTTTTAATTATAGGGTCTCATTTGACCACAGTTCCTATACAAAACGCCCTTCAAAATTTGACTTAAATGTCCACAATTTTATTCAACAATAAACGGCTTAAGTACTATATCTGATGCATGGTACAATTCTAAATGCTCTATTATGAAAACTAAATCACATTTTATTTTTGTAACAGGTGTAGAGTATTATATGGTCGGCCTCGCCCGACTATAATTTCTTACTTGTTTTAAAACATCTTTATTACTTAATTAGATATTTGCATTTAAGCGATTTTCGGAAGTGGTCCTTATTTGGGAGCTGTGACTAATTATGGACCGATCCGGAAAACATTTCGCAGGGTGTTTCATATCTACTATAAACACATTCATGACTAATATTATACCGATAATTTCGTTTAATTATGTAATATGTGCGATTACGTGGTTATCGGAAATGGGCCTTATATGGGAGCTATGCCCAATTATGGACCAATCCGAAAAATATTTTGCAAAGTGATATATGTATACACAAAACATCTTTATGTTGAATATTATTCCAATATCTTTATTTCTTAATTAGTTATTTGTATTTAAGTATTTTTTGAAAGTGGACCGTATATAGGAGCTGTGACCAATATTCGACCTATACAGATCTACGTTGGTAATATGATTTCTGTTCTTATTATATACATATGTGCAAAATTTCGTGGTGATCCCCATATTTTTGCCGAAGATATTAACGATAAATCTATTTCCGAGAATATGTACCTTTGTATGGGGACTATGAGAAATTTTGAATCGGTTGTTTTGAGTTTGAACGTTTTTAATCCCTGGGTAAAGAAAATAAGGTGTGACACAATTCTTTCCATTATCTTTAGTAGTTTCTGAGAAAACTACTCAAGAATTAGGAAAAACTTAATTTTTTTCGAGGTAGTCTGAAATTTTTACTCATAACTTTTTACGTTGTGGACCGATTTGGCTGATACCAAACTGCTTAGGACAATAATGAATATTTTCAGTGAATTTGGCTGATTTATTTTGCCTAGTTTTAACGTGAGAGAGTTTGAGGCAGACAGACGGACAGAAAGACAAACAGACGGACACAGCTAAATCGACTCAGAATTTCATAAGGATCCAGAATATATATACTTTGTTGGGTCTCAGATGAATATTTCTTGGTGTTACACACGCAATGACAAACTTATATATACCCTCTATCACCACTGATGGTGGTGGAGGGTATAAAAACTCATTTTCCGGGAATATGTACATTTGTATGGGTGGTATATGAAATTGTGGATCGATTGTGCAAATTTTCAACAAGAAGAAAGCACTTGTATAGAAACAAATGTGTGATGATTTTCATGGAGTTATATTGCACAGTTTTTATGAAAATTACATTACAATATGTAAAAAAGCTTAATTTTTTCAGAGTTTTTTCAAATTTTGATTTTTAACTTTTTCCGATGTGAAGCGATTTTGCTCATTTTCAATACGAAACTGCCTAAGACAATAATAGATATTTTGGGGAATTTCGTTAATTTTTGTTACTTCGTGTTAGCATGAGAATGTTTTATACAGACAGACGGATATAGCTAGATCGACTCAAAATTCCATAAAGTCCAAGAATATATTTCTTGGACCTTATGAAATTCTAAACCACTGATGGTGGTTTATGGTATAAAAAAAACTTGCAGCCTCCTACTTGTAATAGATGTAATTGCGACCTAACAATAAAACATGCTCTCACATAATGTAGATTATTTTCGACCAAACAAACTTAAAATATAACAAGTTAGAGTGCTATATTCGGCTGAGCCGAATCTTAAATACCCTCCACCAGCTACTTTTATATTAATACTTTTCTAATTGATCAAATATTTGTAGAAATAAGTTTTCTCATGTCTTAAGTATAAAAATACCAAGATTTAACCTACTTAAATCTATTATAATTCCAAGATTTATTGAACATTACAAACGCCATTTTCTTTTATATTTTTATAGCGCTTAGCAATATTTACTAATTTGTATGTATGCATGTGTGTGAAAGATTATACATATATATAATTTTGTTCTACACAAAATGATAATGCAACTACTTAAATACGGTTAAAGCGCTTTTAGGGGCAGGACCTAATATGGGAGATATGACCAAATATAGACCGATCGTAAAAAATTCTTGTAGCAAAATTTCTGTACATAAAAGCTATATTTCAGTCAAATTTTGTATCTATATCGTAATTTAGTAATAAGTAATGTGTATTTAAGTGATTTTCTGAAGGGAACCTTGTATGGGACCGACCGCACCCATGTTATGAACCGATCGTGAAAAAAATTTGAAATATAATTTTTGTATACAAAACTAATATTTGAGCCAAATTTTGTATCAATAGATTTATTTTGTAATGAGTAATGTGCGTTTAAGAGATTTTCGTAAAAGGACCTTGTATGGGAGCTATGACCAATTATGTGTATAAAGACATATTGTGCATTTAAGATATTTTCGGGAGGGGACCTAGTATGAGAGCTATGACCAAATATGGACCGATCGTAAAACAATTTTATGGTGTAATTTATGTATATAAGAGCAATATTTTTGATAAATGTATGGATATCAATATATGGTAATGAGTTATGTGCGTTTAAGTGATTTTCGGGAGGGAGCTATGACCAAGGATGGACCGATCGTAAAAAAATTTTGAAATGACATTTATGTGTACAAAAATAGTATTTATATTTCTCTGTATATGAGCAATACTTCTGCCAAACTTTATATGGATATCCTAATTTAGTAATGAGTTATGTGCGTTTAAGTGATTTTCGGGAGAGGACCTTGTATGGGAGCTATGACCAGTTATGGACCGATCGAAATTCCTCAATAATATTTCTGTGCATA
Source organism: Lucilia sericata (assembly GCF_015586225.1). Taxonomy (NCBI): domain Eukaryota; kingdom Metazoa; phylum Arthropoda; class Insecta; order Diptera; family Calliphoridae; genus Lucilia; species Lucilia sericata. The sequence goes on along the minus strand of NW_023994393.1, from coordinate 340,357 downwards.
TAAGCAATACTTGTACCAAATTTTATATGGATATCTTAATTACGTAATGAGATATGCACGTTTAAGTGATTTTCGGGAGGGGATCTTGTATGGGAGCTATGACCAATTATGGCAATACTTGTACCAAATTTTATATGGATATCTTAATTTAGTAATGACTTATGCGCGTTTAAGTGATTTTCGGGAGGGGACCTTGTATGGGAGCTATGTCCAATTATGGACCGATCCAGAAAATTTTTTCTCTGAATGAATTCTATTGACATAAGATTTCAATTTGTAAAATTTTGTGAAGATATCAACATTCTGACGGAAGTTATTAACAAAAAACCCATTTTCCGAGAATATGTACTTTTGTATGGGAGGTATATGAAATTGTGGACCGATTCTGGTAATTTTCAGCAGGGGTCAAGCTCTTCTGTAGAAACGAATGTATGGTGATTTTCATGGAATTATCGTGCATAGTTTTCGAGACAATTACATCAGAATGTATAAAAAATGCTTATTTTTTTCGAGGTTGTTTTAAATTTTGATTCATAACTTTTCCCGGTGTGAACCGATTTTGTCCATTTTTAATACCAAACAACTTAGGAAAATGAAGAACATTTTGGATGAATTTAGTTTAACTCTATTGATTCGTTTTATCGTGAGCGTGTTTTACACAGGCAGAGGGACATAGCTAAATCGACTCAGATTTTGATAAGGATCCAGAATATATATACTTTGTTGGGTCTCAGATGAATATTTCTTGGTGTTACACACGGAATGACAAAGTTATATATACCCTCTATCACCACTGATGGTGGTGGAGGGTATAAACAAGTTTGAGTACTATATTCGGCTATGCCGAATCATAAATATCCCCCACCAGCACGCTACATTTTATTAAAACCCATATAACTATTTAGTTTTTAAACTCGGCATACGTTTTGTTTCCGTAGTAAGGGTACTATCATTTATTTTAAGTGGTTTCGGATATGGACGTTGGCCTTATATGGGAGCTACGCCCTATAATGGATCAATTACAAAACATTTTAGCAGAATGATTTATCTACACACATAATTTTCTCATGTCGAATTCTATCCGGATATAATCATTTAATAATGAATTATGTGGTACTAGTTGCCCGGGTTTCTTCAAAAAGTAAAGAGAATATTTTTCTATATTAATAGCTATTTTTGAAATAGATTTCAAAATTTTTCTTATAACGATAAAATAGTTATTTAATTTTTCTGCCTTTTCTTAATCCTTAAAGTCAGTTTCTGGACCAAAAAGTCCTAAAAAATTTAGAAATTGAAAATGAGAAATGAAAGTATAGGGAAAATACATTGTGCTAAGGTATGTAATCTGTACCAAAATTGTTATGATATGCAAATTTGATAAACTTTTGAAATAGATATCAAAATTTATTTTATAACGATATTATAGTTATTTTATTTTCTGCTTTTTTTTAATCCTTAAAGTCAGTTTCTGGACCAAAAAGTAACTTAAAAGTTTAGAAATTGAATTAGGAAATTTTAACTAATTTGTAGAAAAATTTAAAAAACTTTTTTTGAGAAATTATACTGAAATCAGCATTTTGAATTACTGTTAGGGAACTAAGGACACTTTCAAATGATGTGTTTTATTTTTCCATGTGCAGTTGATTTAAAGAACTGTTCGTTTAAATTACGACACACCGTACTTTGAATTGTAGTGCCCCTGAGAAATTCTGCACATAATCATGAAAAATTTGGGCTCATTGATTTCAAATTCCTTTAAAAAGAACAAAATTACGTTTTTTTCTGCCCTAGGAAAATATGAAGAATCCTTGAATATTGAATCCTTTTTTAAAATTGTTATTTTCTGAGGATTTGCTGTATATCCTCAGAAAATAAATTAAAGGTTTTGAAATTAGAATAGTTTACCGGTGGAAAATATAAGTGATGGGAGTAATACATACAGATTTACAACAATATAACTTTGATAAAAAATTTCCAATTCTGTTTTAAAATAGTTTTTTTTTGAGGATATACAGCGGATTACAGGTTTTGAAATAAGAATAGTTTTCGAGTGGAAAATATAAGTGATGGGTTATACGAATCCACAACCGATTTTACGCTTTAGATGAAAATCGATTTTTGATAATAAATTAAATTGATTACAGATTTTTATTTTACCTAATCGTAAAGTAAGTTAAGGACCTACAAACATTTTAGAGTTTTCAAATAAAAATAAATTTTTGATTAAAATTTTAACTACCTAAATAATAATTTGGTGTATTAAACATTCTCTTCCTCAAACATTGTATGTTGCCACATTTCTTGAAAATCAGTTCATGTTTTTTTTATATTTAGCCTAGAAATTTGGTGTTATAGCAGTTATTCAAAAAGTGAACATAAAAATGTGCGCATCATCAAATCAATATCATATAGATTTTTTTATACCCTCCACCACCATCAGTGGTGATAGAGAGTATACATAACATTGTCATTCCGTGTGTAACACCAAGAAATATTCATCTGAGACCCAACAAAGTATATATATTCTTGATCCTTATGAAATTCTGAGTCGATTTTGCTATGTCCGTCCGTCCTTCTGTCTGTCTATGTAAAACACGCTCACGTTACAACGAAGCAATAAAAATTCACGAAATTCACCCAAAACATTCCTTATTATCCGGTCCAGTTTGGTATTACAAATCAGTAAAACCGGTTCATGACGTAAAAGTTACGATTAAACATTTCAGACTACCTCGAAAAAAATAAAGTTTTTTCCCCAATTCTTAAGTAGTTTTCTCAGAAACTACCAAAGATATTTCGATGAATTTTGTCACACATTATTTTTTTTTTGTGTCAGGGATCAAGTATGTTCAGACTCATAACAATTGATCCAATATTTCCCATAGCCCCCATACAAAGGTGTATATTCCCGGATATAAGTTTATCGTTAATAACTCCCTCAAATATATCGGTATCAACACAAAATTTTGTACATACAAATATAATATGAATAAAAATCATACTACCAACGTAGATCTCAGTCGGTCCACAATTGGTCATAGCTCCCATGTAAGGTCCACTTCCAAAAATCACCTAAACACACATATTTCATTGACAAAAAAGCTTTTGTGATAAAATTGGAGCTGAATATGTTTTGTGTACATACAAATCATTCTACCAAATTTCTTTTCGAATCGGTCCATTATAAGTCATAGCTCCCATATAAGGCCCACTTCCGGAAATCACTTAAACGCACATATTTAATTGTCAAATAAAGGTATGTTGATAAAATTCGACACAAATATGTTTCGTCTATATATGAATCACTCTACGAAATTTTTTTGGATAAGACAATAATTGGTCATAGCTCCCATATAGGGTCCACTTCCAAAAATCATTTAAACGCATAAAATTCAACTTGAATATGTTTTTTATACGTATAAATCGTACCAAAAATTTTTCCCCGGATCGGTCCAATATTGGTCATAGCTCCCATATAAGGCTCTTTTCATTTAAACTCACATATTTCATTGTTAAATAAAGCTATCTTGATAAAATTCGACACAAATATGTTTTGAGAGGACGTTAATTGGTCGTAGCTCCTATATGAAGTCAAGTTATCTAAAGATTAGATGTTAAATGGGTTTTAATAAAAAGTAGCTTGCTGGTGGAGGGTAGCACTCTTAACGCCAAATTTTATGTAAATAAGTTTATTAGTTATGTAGAGTAAAAAAAGAGTTTCATATATATTTATTATATGAAACTCTTATATATTATAGGTTTTGAAGATGTAATGTGTCGTACTGTTCATTCCACAACATTCATTATAACAGATTTCATGAAAATCGGATCAGTACTTTTTTGTATGCCTGAAAGTAAATTTGGTTTAATAATTGTTTTACAAAAAGTTGGTGTAAAAAGGGGAGTGACGTCCGATCCTGATCCTGAGATCAGACCTATCGGTTCACTAGTTTTCTGTAAGTCTCGAATAAAAATGTTATATAACAATTATATAGAAAAAAGTGAGTATAAGAAAAATCGTGACGTCAAATCATTATTTTATTTAGCCTATTGTTCAACTTTAGAATAGAACTATTAGTGTTCTTAATTTCATGGAAAACAGTTCAGTAGTTTGTCCGTGAAAGCGTAACAAACAGACTTTCTCTTTCATATAATTATAGGATAATATATAGGTAAGGATAGTTTTATAAAAAGTGTTCGTAGAAAGGGAGTGGCATCGGATCAAGTTCTTATATATAGCCTATAGTTCTTTCCAAGCTTATACCTATCGGTATGCAAAATTTCAGGTTAATCGGTTTAGTAGTTTTTGCATATTGTGATTGCAAAATTGGTGTAATAATAGTTTCACAAAAAGTGGGCGTAAAAAGGGCGTGGCATCCGATCAAGATCTTATATAGCCTATTTTTCCTTTTGGGGTTAGACCTATTACACTATGCGACAAAAATAAATACCTGGGAAGTGATACTATTTTTCTGAAAGGTAGATCCGAGTATCCATATTCTTATATGTTTTTGAAATTTGCCAAACACCTTCAAAATCTTGAGCTACGGATAAAAAAGCGGTTTTTCGTACTTTTAAGAACTTATGAGTATGTAACTTAGTTGAATCAGAACCGATTTTAAGTTTCTCCACGGATTTAGAAAGCAGAAACTGAGGACTTTATAATGTCATATGTAACGTTTAGGTAACTTGGAGAGATATGTGCTAGTTTCATCAGCAAACATATTTTTTATTTTAGTTTTGCACCGTTGTCAAAGTTTGGAGATGTTTTATAAAAGTATTTTATATAGGAACCGTACCATTTATTAACTGATGTGAAACCCATGTTTATTCATGAGTAAAACGCAACTATGTTTTTAAAAATCCGTTAGCAGTTTACGACGTTATTGGTCTTTTTCTTAATACAAAATTGTTCAAAAACTGTTTTCTGAAGGATGCTTTATATGGGGGATAGGGTTAAATATGGGCCGATCCTCGAAAAAATTTGGTGGAAGGATTTATGTTTATATAAAAGTTATTTATTCCGAATTTCATCGATATTATTAACGTTAAGAGGAGAATTATGGAATTCAAGTCATTTTCTGAATGAGGGTTTGTGTGGGGACTAGGGTCGAATAAGACCGTATTGTCTAAAGAATCTGCAGTATCACTAATGATTACAGCAAACTCATTTATACCGATTTTTGTATTGATCGGATTATATTTGAACCTAGTCCCCATGCAAATCCTCCTTAAGCAAACGACATTAATTCCATAATTCTCTTAATTACATCAATATCATTATGAAATTCAGCATAAATAACTTTTATATAAATCTAAATTCTTCCACCATATTTAGCCCTATCCCCCATATAAAGCATCTTTCGGAAAATCAGTTTTGGAAAAATTTTGTATTAAGAAAAAGATCAATAACGTCGTCAATTGCTAACGGATTTTTAAAAACAAAGTTGCGTTTTACTCATTTATAAACATGGGTTTTTAGTCAGTTAATACATGGTACGGTTCCTATATAAAATACTTTCATAAAACTTCTCCAAACTTGGACAACGGTGCAAAACTAAAATAAAAAATATGTTTGCTGGTTAAACTCAAACATATCTCTCCAGGTTACTTAAATGTTATATATGTTATTATAAAGGCCTCAGCTTCTGCTTTCTAAATCCGTGGAGAAACTTAAATCGGTTCAGATTCAACTAAGTTACTGACTTATAAGTGCTTAAAGGTAGGAAAACCCGGTTTTTTACCCGTAACTCAAGATTTTGGAGGTGTTTGGCAAATTTCAAAAACATATTCTTGTATCTCGGATCCACCTTTCAGAAAAATAGTAGCACTTCCCAGGTATTTCAATTTTTGTTTATTTTGTCTCACTGAGTTAGCGGTCCAAATTTCATGTAAATCGGTTCAGTAGTTTTGCCGTGAAATCGTAACAAACACACAAACAAACAGTCTGTTTTATATATATAGGAAGGATAGGATATATAGGCTTATATATTATAGGTTATGATGATGTAATGTGTCGTACTGTTCATTCCACAACATTCATTATAACAGATTTCATGAAAATCGGATTAGTAGATTTTTGTATGCCTGAACGTAAATTTGGTTTAATAATTGTTTTACAAAAAGTTGGTGTAAAAAGGGGCGTGGCGTCCGATCCAGAGGTCGGTATACCAAATTTAATGTAAATCGGTTCAGTCGTTTTCTGTAAGTCTCCAATGAAAATTTTCTATAACAATTATATAGAAAAAAGTGAGCATAAGAAGAATCGTGACGTCAAATCATGATTTTATATAGTCTATTGTTCCACTTTAGAATAGAACTATTAGTGTTCTAAATTTCATGAAAATCGGTTTAGCAGTTTGTCCGTGAAAGCGAAACAAACAGACGTTCTCTTTCATATAATTATAGGATAAGATATAGGTAAGTTTTATAGAAAGTGGGCGTAGAAAAGGGCATGGTATCGGATCAAATTCTAATATATTAGTGGTTTTTGCATAGTGGTTTTTGCATAGTGTGATTGCAAAATTGGTGTAATAATAGTTTTACAAAAAGTGGGCGTAAAAAGGGGCGTGGCAGCCGATCAAGATCTTAGCGATCCAAATTTCATGTAAATCGGTTGAGTAGTGAAAGCGTTACAAGCAAACACACAAACAAACAAACAAACAATCAGTCTGTTTTATACAAATATACTTATATAGGATTAAGTGATTTTTAGAAGTGAACCTTATATGAGAGCTGTGACTATTTATGGACCTACTGATTAATATATATACACAACACATATTCAAGTTGAATTTTATACCGATAATTTTTATACCCTCCACCACCATCAGTGGTGATAGATGGTACATATATGTTTGTCATTCCGTGTGTAACACCAAGAAATATTCATCTAAGACCCAACAAAGTATATATATTCTGGATCCTTATGAAATTCTGAGTCGATTTAGCTGTGTCCGTCTGTCTGTCTGTCTGCCTCAAACACTCTCACGTTAAAACTAGGCAAAATAAATCAGCCAAATTCACTGAAAATATTCATTATTGTCCTAAGCAGTCTGGTATTGAAAATCAGCCAAATCGGTCCACAACGTAAAAAGTTATGAGTAAAAATTTCAGACTACCTCGAAAAAATTTAAGTTTTTCCTAATTCTTGAGTAGTTTTCTCAGAAACTACTAGATCTGAAACACCCTGCGAAATGTTTTCCGGATCGGTTCATAATTAGTCACAGCTCCCAAATAAGGACCACTTCCGAAAATCGCTTAAATGCAAATATCTAATTAAGTAATAGAGATGTTTTAAAACAAGTAAGAAATTATAGTCGGGCGAGGACGACCATATAATACTCTACACCTGTTACAAAAATAAAATGTGATTTAGTTTTCATAATAGAGTATTTAGTTAACTGTACCTTGCCTCAGATATACCTATATATACATATTGTTGAATAAAATTGTGGACATTTAAGTAAAATTTTGAAGGGGGGTTTTTATAGTGGCTATGGTCAAATGAGACCCTATAATTATAAAATTCATGAGAGTCATCGAGGCTAGTATAGAGGCTTGGTTTTGCAGCTTTTCGTCGAGATACGAGTATATTGAACATAATTATGACTTAAAAGCCCTATTCGTCGGGTTTAGTTGTAAGGGGGCTAGGTGAAATAATGAACCAATGTTAATCATTTTCAATAGTCTTCGTCTCCGGTACCATAGAAGATGATGTGCCAAATTTCATTGAATTATCTTCAAAATTGAGACCTGAAGTTGGATTACAAGCTTTACAAGACCTAATCGACTCAGAAAATGATTCTAAACCGATTGGTATACTTTAAAGTGGTGTAGTGTATAAATAGGCTATAAAAATAAGTTTTTTACGGATCGGTCCATAATTGTTCATATCTGTCATATAAGATCCACTTCAGAAAATCGCACATTTCATTGATAAATGAATATATCGGAATAAGGATATTTTGTGTATATAATATTTTTTTTTAATTAGGATCAATGCAAGGCCCATTTCCATAAGTCACTTTTTTCAATATATTTCATTCAATTATAAATATATACGGATAAAATCCGACACAGTGTGTTTTTTTATCGATAAATCATTCTGTGAAATTTTGTTCGGATTGGCAAATAATTGGCCATATCTCCATAATCTCCACGGAAGCACAATTTAAACTTTCACAATTTATTAAATACGTATCTAGTAATATTTATAAGGGTTTTCATAAAAAGTAGCTTATAGGTGGAGGGTATTTAAGATTCGGCATAGCCGAATATAGCACTCTAACTTGTTTTTTCAATGAAATTGTGCATTTAACTTATTTTCGGAAATGATCCTTATATGGGAGTTGTGACTAATTATGGACTGATCTGGGGAAAAATTCGCATAAATATTTATCTATATATACAAAACATATTCACGTCGTTTTTTACCCCGATAGATTTATGAATTAATAAAATATGTACTTTTAAGTGATTTTCGGAAGTTGACCTTTAGCACAAACAAAAAACATATTCGTGCCGAATTTTATCTCGATAACTTTATTTACCAATGAAATATGCTCGTTTATGTGATTTTCGAAAGTGAACCTTATATGAGAGCTATGACCAATTGTGGACTGATTCGAAAAAAATTTCTCTGAATGATTTATATTAATGAAATATGAGCGTTTAAGTGATTTTCGAAAGTGGACCTTATATGGGAGTTATGACTAATGGATGACCGATTCGGAAAAAAATTGGTAGTGTGATTTATACATACACAAAACATATTCATGTCGAATTTTGTCTCGATAGCTTTATTTATCAGTGAAATAATAATAAACAAACAGTTCTTACTACTGAACAATGTATTACTATGCTTGATGAAGATCTGTTTGTAGGCGATATAAGTAGTGAGCAGAACGCCAGGATGTTAAATGCCGAAATTGGGAATAATGAGTTGCCTTCAATGAACTTTAATAAATCATTCATTACGGGATTTACCACCTCATAGTCAAATGCTTGCTGAAACTTATATAAAGTTAATGTTTTTATACGAGATTTGTTGGTTGTAAATTTATTATTAATTATGTTATTCTTATGTACTGTGGAATTTTAATATATGGATTGCAAAATATAAATTTTAGTTTATTTTGTTATTGAACTGGTTGATTGGCCTTTGTTGTTAAATAATTATTAAGTAATTGATATATTGAAATTCCATTGTGTACTTTATTTGTATTTTTGTTGTTTATGTATTATCTTTTATTATTTGCTTAGTTAATTTTAATGTTATTATAATTCTCACAAATTTAAAATGGATGTTAGATCTAATTTAGGGCCTGTTGTTTGTGATAACAGCTTTCTTACAACTGAATTAAGTCATTTAAATGGTAATCTTAATATAGGACATTTAAATTGCACAAGTTTAAATTTAAAGCCTAATTCGTCAAAGTTTAGCGAGATTAAGCATATTTTGAATGGTGGAATTTTAAATGTTTTTGGTGTTAGTGAAACGTGGTTGAATGATGCAGTCTCTATTGGGGTAGCTGATATTCCTGGTTATCTTTGTTATAGGAATGATCGAGCATATGGAAGAGGAGGTGGTGTAGCCTTATACATTTCTAAGTACATTGAACATAAAGTAGTTTATAAGAGCAATAATTATGGAGTTGTTGAGTATTTATTTGTTGAGCTTCTTTATAGTGGTAAAAAAGTGTTAGTAGGTGTTGTTTATCTTCCGCACGGAGATTTTGAATCCTTTGAGAGAGAAGTTTCAGATTTGGTTGTTCATTATTCGCATATTTTAATTATGGGTGACTTCAATAACAATATGTTTGACCCGTTTAAGTCCTCAAGAGTACGTAATATATGTGATAGATTGGGCCTTGCTCCGATTCATAATATGATGCCAACACATTTTGATATTCGGTATAAATCTACATCTTTAATTGATTATTTTTTGGTATCGTCGCCTGAGTTAGTTGTTAAATCTGGACAATTTCAATGCCCAAGTATAACGCGGCATTCATTTATTTTTCTTTCTATTAGAACTATACTGTTTAATACTGAACAATATTATGAGTATTTTGATTATAAAGCAGTTAATATTGATTCTATTAATGCAAAAATATCTGAATGTAATTTCAATGATATATATTTAACAAATTGCGTTGATGAACAGGTGCAGATCTTAAATGGCAATTTAAGGCTGTTACATTCTCTTGTCCCTTTAAAACGGAGAAAAATACGAATACATAGTGATGACTGGATAAATAATCCAGAAATTAAATATTATGTATCACTAAGGGATCTTGCTTATACTACATATTATCGTAATAAAACAGATGAGAATTGGAAGGTTTTTTGTCGCTATAGGAACAAGGCAAAATCAATTATTAGGAAACATAAGAAAATAGCTCATTACTTAATGTTTGATCATAAAAGCAGTAAGGAAATTTGGATGATTCTAAATAAGAATGGAGTTGGACGTCCTGTGGATCATTTTGAGATAGCTGATCCTAATATTATAAATAATGCATTCTTATCCAATCAAATTTGTGATGGTATTGATTTTGTTGATGTTTCTAACATTCCTTATGATGGCTTTTCCTTTAGATCAGTTAGTATACTGGAGTTATTTACAGCTTTTGATTTAATTAAATCTAAGGCTGTAGGTTTTGATGGTTTTTCGCTGGAGTTTCTTAAATTATTGTTGCCAATGATTAGTAATTATGTATTACATTTAGTTAATACGATTTTAATGACCTCCAATTTTCCTTCGTTTTGGAAGATTGCAAAAATTGTTCCCATTAAAAAAAATAGCAATGTACTTGGTATTGATGATTTGAGACCAATTTCAATATTGCCAATATTATCAAAAATGGTTGAGCATCTTATAAAAATACAACTTGTTGATTATATAAATAATAAAGCATTTCTGCACGATTGTCAATCAGGTTTCAGGTGTAATCGAAGTGCTACATCATTGCTCATTGGACTGACTGATAATATTAGAAAAAACATTTCCAGTAAGGGTCCTTGTGTTTTGCTATCTTTAGATTTGACCAAGGCTTTTGATAGGGTGAATCATTCACTAATAATTCATAAATTATATAGATATTTTGGATTTTCTAGGTCTGCTTGCAATTTAATAGCTTCATATCTTGCGGGTAGAAAACAATATGTTGTTAGTAGTGGTTGCAGTTCGGGATTGCTTCCTGTGTATAGTGGAGTTCCGCAGGGATCTGTACTTGGGCCTTTGCTTTTTATTATGTTTGTTGATGATTTATATGATAAAGTATCCAGTAGTATATGCCAGCCTTTTTCGTTTGCTGATGACGTGCAGCTTCTTTTTAAAGGTGATTCGATGTTTCCTGAAGTTTTACAAGCCTCAATTGATCATACTGTTGATTTGTTATGTAACTGGATGTCTGATAATTGTCTTTCTGTTAATCCTTTCAAAACTAAAGCGATGCTATTTGGTGATAGTGGTAATAATAACTTCACTATTGTTTTAAATAATAATTTTATTGAATTTGTTGACAAAATTAAATGTCTTGGTATATTTATTGACACGAAATTGACTTTTGATAGTCATGTTAATTCCGTAATTTCTAAGGTTAATTTTATGCTTCGTAAATTGTATAGCTTAGATCTGCTTTTACCGTTTTATATTAAGGAACGTGTTATTCATGGATTAATAATGCCAATATTCTTATATGGGTTGGAAGTTTACTCTGGAACGTTAGGCTATATAATTAAGAGAGTTCGATTGGCATTCAATCGAGTTATGAGATATCTTTATTCTCTTAAGTTAAGCCAGCATGTCTCATGTTATGTTTCAAAATTTTTAGGTTTTACTTTTGAAGATTTTATAAAATTTAGATGCTTATTACATTTCTATAAAGTTTATAAGTTAAAAAATCCACAATATTTGGTTGAATTATTTGAATTTGGTAGATCTATTAGAAATAAACAGTTAAAAATTCCTATGTTAACGTCAATTTTAGAACGTTCGTTTTTAGTTAGAATATCTAGGGATTTTAACAAGTTGCCCATTTCATTAAGAGAATTCAATCTTTCCGTTTGCACTTATAAAAAAAAGCTTAAACAGTCTTTTGTGTAAATAATTGTTCCTGGTAGTAACTTTTTTTTTTTTTGTATTCACGTTTTTTTTTTGTATTTTTGTATTTTATACATATTTTATACGTATATGTTCTTCATTAATCCCAAATATGAATTAAATATGTTTTTCATTTGTGATTTAATTTTATCACTTTTAACATTTATGTTATGTATATTTTTATGTAAAAAAGGCACTTAAAACAAATAACTTGAAACACTTTTCTTATATTTGGCAAACATTTACAATTAATTAAAAGTTTTTTTTATTAACTAATGAAATTTTTGAAAATGGCGGAACGTTAGATTGCTAGGGGAAAAAAAAGGAGGGAATTTTCTTCTTCTTCTCTTTTTTGACATTTTCTTTTAATATTTGTATATGTATGCTTAATGTTGTGAAAAGTCAGAGTTGGAGATTGTGAATTGTGTCTTTGTTTGTTTTCTTATTGTTTTCTTATTTTTTAATCTAGTGTTATTAAAATAATGAAGAAAACTATATAAGTCTTAAATTAGTTTTTTTTGTTGTTAGTTTTTGAAAAAAAAGGAAATGAGCATTTATAGGTAATTTATTGTAATTTTTTTTTTTAATGTTGAAATGATTTGTTAATAAGGAGTAATTTGTTAATGATATTTAACTGAGTGATTTAAATTTTTTTGTTGGTAATTGTTTTCAAATACTTAAAACTCTATAATTATTGATATATATGCGTTGAATAACTTGTTTAAATGATACCTTGTCCATATGCTTGTTGATTTCTATTTGTATTAACTTTAAATTTAGTATTTTTTTTTTTGCCTTAAAAAAGACTGCTTGTTAGATTTTATTTATATACACCATTAAATATAAAATTTACATATACTTCATTCAGCTCATCTCATTATATGCTAAAATGTCCTATATTATTATTATAATTATTTTTTTTACATTTTTTTAACTTTAATTTATATTCTTTATTTATTTACTTTTATTATTATTGTTATTTTATTAAAATTGAATGTTGTCTAATTAAGTAGTGTTATTGGATCCGATTATGGCCTTTGGCTAGGATTCTGTATAAGAATGAATAAACTAAACTAAATATGCGCGTATGAGTGATTTTCGGAAGTGGGCCTTATATGGAAGCTATGACCAATTGTGGACCTATACAAATCTACGTTTGTAGTATGATTTCTGATCATATTTTATATATGCAAAATTTTTAGTTGCTATCGACCTATTTGAGGAAGTTATTAACGATAAATCCATTTCCGGAAATATGTACCTTTGTATGGGGGCTATGGGAAATTTTGGATCGATTGGTTTGATTTTCAACATAAATAATCCCTGGGTAAAAAGACTGACGTGTGACAAAATTCATCGGATTAACTTTTGTTGTTTCTGAGAAAACGACTTAAAGTATTTTTTTCGAGAGAGTCTGAAATTTTTACTTTGTTGGGTCTCAGATGAGTATTTCTTGGTGTTACTCACGGAATGACAAACTTATATATACCCTCTATCACCACTGATGGTGGTGGAGGGTATAAAAACACTTTGGAGGGTATAAAAACACGATTTTGAAGATTCTAACTATAATAGTTTTTCAGATATACATTTTTACATTTTGGGGATGCCACGCAAATTATTGCAAGTTCGCCAATTTTTCCAAACGTTAATTTAGATTTTATTGTAACCTATGAAAAATTTGTATAATATAATAGTTTAATTCATATGGAAGATGTCAAGGTCCCATTGAAAATCCGCCCATTTTTCTCTAAATTTTCACATAAATGTCAAAGTTTTTCATGTAAAATTTTCTAGCTCTAATAGTTTCACAGATACATAAATTAATTTTTTATTTAATTCATATGGGAGGTTCTATTATGCTAGTTCGCCAATTTATTACCCAAATTTTCACATTGATGTCAAAGGATTTTTGCTCTAATAGTTTCCCAGACATACCAACTTAATTCATATGGTAGGTACCAACACCCCCCTAATAAAAATCCGGCCATTTTCCCCAAAATGATCAAATAAATGTTAAATTTCATCGTGCAAAATTTGAAGATTTTAGGTTTATTAGTTTCCCAGACAAACGTCAACGCCAATTTAATTACATGGATGTTAAAGTTGTTCTTGCAAAATTTAAGGATTTTAGCTCTAATAGTTTTTCAAATATACGAATTTTTCTATTTAATTCATATGGGGGGTTCCAAGCCTCATTGATAAAATCCGCCTATTTTCCCCCAAAATATTCAGATGAATGTTAAAGATCTTCGTGCAAAATTTTAAGAAGCTAGCTCTATTTATCTATTCCCAGATAAACGTTTTTTGTATATTTTATTCATATGGGAGGAGCAACGCTCCCCCATTGGTAGTCCGGTAGTCCTTTTTCCTTGAAAAATCATACAAAATTTGAGGATTCTATCTGTTATATTTTCTGTCCATTTTACCCAAAAATATTCTTTTGGATGTCAAAGTTGTCCATACAAAATATGAGGACTCCAACTCTAGCAGTTTTTGAGATATGCGACTTTTAATACTTATTTTGAATGTTGACGTGGCACGTCGCCCACTTGAAATTTTGAAGTTAAAAGTAGCCTATAGTTCCTTCCAGAAATACAGGAAGACACTGGGAAAATTTCAGAAAAATCGGTCCAGCCGTTTAGCTCTCTATAAAGTCCAAACAAACATACAAACCCACATTAATTTGTATATATATGTAGACTAGCTGTACCCAGTGTGCTTTGCTACCCTAAAAACAATATAATAAAATATGATTTTTGAAGATTCCAGTTCTGTTAGTTTCCCAGTTATACGAATTTTTATTTTAATCCATATAGGAGGTACCATAGCCACTTTTGATAGTCCACAATAGGGGTATTGTACCTCCCATGTCCACATGAATGTGAAAATTTTTTGTGCAAAATTTTAGGATTCTAGATTCAAATATTCACATGTCAGAGTTGTTAGCGCAAAATTTAAGGATTTTAGCTATAATAGTTTCTCAGATATTATTGTATTTAATTGATGCGGACATTCATTTGGGGTTCCAAGAACCCCACATTTTACTTCCAAATGTTCACTTTTATGTTAATTCTAAGATTCTACCTCTAATAGTTTCTAGATAAACGAATTTTTGTATTTAATTCATATGGGAAGTGCTACTTCCCATATTGCTAGTCCGCCAGTTTATTACCCAAATGTTAAAATGAATGTCAAAGTTCTTCATGCTAAATTTGAGGATTCTAGATCTAATAGTTTCCCAGATAAACGATTTTTTTATTTAATTCATATGGGAGGTACCACGTCCCCTATTGCTAGCCCGCCAAAATTAGAGGACTCTAGCCGTTATATTTTCTCAGATATACTAATTTAAGAGTTTCGTTATATGGCTAGTCCGCCCATATTGTCCCCATATGTTCATGTGGATGTCAAAGTTGTCCATTCAAAATTTGAGGACTCTAGCTGTTGCAGTTTCTGAGATATGTGATTTTAAATACTTATTATGTATGTGGGCTTGGCACTTTCCCACCTGAAATTTTAAAATAAAAAGTAGCCTATAGTTTCCCCAAAATGTTCACATAGTTGTTAAAGAGCTTCGTGCTAAATTTAAAGATTCCAGCTCCAATAGTTTCCCAAATAAACGATATTTTGTATTTAATTCATATGGGAGGTGCCACGTCCCCTATTGCTAGTCCGCTAATTTTTTGTCCTAAATATTCATGTTGATACTACAGTGGCTCCGAAAAATTGGATGACTCTAGTTGTTATATTTTCTCAGATATACTAATTTAAGGTTTTCTTTATATGGGATGGGCCACGCCCACTATAACTAGTCCTCCCATTTCGTCCTATAGTTCCTTCTAGATATAGGGGAAAATTTCAAGAATATCGCTTCAGTGGTTTAGCCTCCTATAAGGTACAAACAAACAAATAAACAAACATACATTGATTTTTATATATAGATATTAGATTGATTCAAGCTTGTATGAAGGAAAAAAATTTGTCTGACAGGCTGTACCCCCTCTTGAATTGTTCTATGGGTTGTAAAACTATGTCATACAAAAAATTATTCTGATAGGATAAAGTTAACAGGTGCCGCAACGGCTCTGAAGTTTCCAAGTGCATTTACAAGGGGAAATATCGATTTCTTCAGTTTTTCCTCAAATTTGTCCATTTAGTAATCAATTTTAAACTTTATTGTAAAGTAATCGTAATGTGCACAGAGTGAGCAGATATAAAACGGAATAATATAAATATCATATTATATCTGCAATATCAGAAAGTGCCTTTTAGAGAACTTTATAAATTTTATTTTATGATTCTACTCTCAATATTACAGAAAATTAAAAAAATCAGTTGAAGAACGATAAAGTACCAGAGAGTGTATTTTTATAGATTTTTATTAAATCAGAAATTCCTCGCATACAGACTTTTATACAATCAGGATGCTGTGTGTACAATTTTAGGTTCAATATTATGGAAAATTCGAAAAGTATTAGTAAAATTAAAAAAAAGTACCTGAAAGTATCCTTTGTAAATTTTCGTTCAATTGGGATACTTCGTGTTTAATTTTATGTTTATATATTCAATATTTTATAAAACTCAAAAAGTACCAGTTGAAGTACGAAAAAGTACCAAAAAACCTATTTTATTTTATTTTATTTCATATTCCTAAGTTCAATATTATAGAAAATTCAAAAAGTACCAGTTAAAGAACGAAAAAGTACCAGAAAATACTCGAGTTTAAATTTTCATTCACTTAAGTAGCTGACTGCTTAGTTTTATGTTTCTAGGTTGTTCAAACATATTTGAACATAATTTAAAACCTTATTTTGGTGCATGGGTTTGGTCATAAAAACTATTCGATTAGTTCATTTAAATTACAAATAAATATTTATCGCTTAGTTTTTTATGGCAACCTTGTTTATGTAACGCAAAGACATTATGATATAATTAGAAATAGAGCATATTCTTATCACTAGCGCACTTGAAAACCCACCCTTAGATGGGAATATGAAATTGATAAGATTGAATGCATAAAAAGAGTACATGAGGTCTTATCTTAGTTCTAAGATAGTTTTAAGATTTTGTTTAATAGTTCTTAAGTTTTTAGTTTTATAAATAAATTTAATGTTTAAAAAGAATCCAACGAGTGCCTTACGACCACTCGCGATCTTTTAACATTCAGAGTGTTCATCGAGATTCGGACGAGTGCTTTACAACCAAACGCCGCCTCATAACATTCAACAATAAAAGTATATATTTTGTTTTATGTATTTTTATACATGGTCCTTCGAGCCGGATCCGTGCTGTGGACTGATTCACTAAAAAAGGAAACAATTTTTATATTTGGTCCTTCGACCCCGATCAGTGCCGTGGCCAGGTTCACTGTTCGTGAAAAAAAAGCGTCAATCTCGGCTTCGACAGAGATTGAATTAGCAACAGCTAATTATAAAATTAAACAAGTTAGAGTGCTATATTCGGCTGAGCCGAATCTTAAATACCCTCCACCAGCTACTTTTATATTAATACTTATTTAATTGATCAAATATTTGTAGAAATAAGTTTTCTCATGTATTAAATAGAAAAACCCCAAGATTTAAACAGCTTAAATCTGTTACAATTCCAAAATTTATTGAACATTACATTTTCTTTTATATTTTTATAGCGCCCTAAAATATGCTTTAACGATATTTAATAATGTGCATGTATGCATGTGTGTGAAAGATTTAAGAATTTTTAAACTACATATATAAATTTTGTTCTACACAAATTGATAATGCAACAAGTTAAATACGGTTAAAGTGCTTTTAGGGGTAGGACCTACTATGGGAGATATGACCAATTATAGACCGATCGTAAAAAAATTCTTTAAGCAAAATTTCTGTACATAAAAGCTATATTTCAGTCAAATGTGTGTTCAAGTGATTTTCTGAAGGGAACCTTGCATAGGACCGACCGCACCCATGTTATGGACCGATCGTGAAAAAATCTTGAAATACAATTTTTGTATACCAAACCAATATTTGAGCCAAATTTTGTATCAATAGCTTTATTTTGTAATGAGTAATGGGCGTTTAAGAGATTTTCGTAAAAGGACCTTGTATGGGAGCTATGACCAATTATTTATATAAAGACAAAATTTCAAAATTCTGTATCTATATCATTATTTAGTAATGCATATTGTGCCTTTAAGTGATTTTCTGGAGGGGACCTAGTATAAGAACTATGACCAAATATGGACCGATCGTAAAACAATTTTATAGTGTAATTTATGTATATAAGAGCAATATTTGTGCTAAATGTATGGATATCAATATTTTGTAATGAGTTATGTGCGTTTAAGTGATTTTCGGGAGGGATCCTTGCATCGGAGCTATGACCAAGGATGGACCGATCGGAAAAAAATTCATAGTAATATTTCTGTATATGTGAGCAATACTTGTACCAAATTTTATATGGATATCTTAATTTAGTAATAAGTTATGTGCAATAGTTGTACCAAATTTTATATGTATATCTTAATTTAGTAGTGAGTTATGCGCGATTAAATGATTTTCGGGAGGGGACCTTGTATGGGAGCTATGACCAATTATGGACCGATCGGAAAAAAATTCATAGTAATATTTCTGTATATGTGAGCAATACTTGTACCAAATTTTATATGGATATCTTAATTTAGTAATAAGTTATGTGCGTTTAAGTGATTTTCGGGAGGGGACCTTGTATGGGAGCTATGTCCAATTATGGACCCATTCAGAAAATTTTTTCTCTCAATGAATTCTATTGACATGAGATTTTAAGTTGTAAAATTTTGTGAAGATATCAGCATTCTGACGGAAGTTATTAACAAAAAACTCATTTTCCGAGAATATGTACTTTTGTATGGGAGGTATATGAAATTATTGAGCGATTCTGGCAATTTTCAGTAGGAGTCGAGATACTGTGTAGAAACGAATGTGTGATGACTTTCATGAAATTATCTTGCATAGTTTTCGACAAAATTACATCAGAATGTATAAAAAATGCTTATTTTTTTTGGAGTTGCTTTAAATTTTGATTCACAACTTTTCCCTATGTGAACCGATTTTGCTCATTTTCAATACCTGTACCGGGTAATAATGAATATTTTTGCTGAATTTCGTTAATTTCCATTGCTTCTTTTTAACGTGAGCATGTTCTACACAGACAGACGGGCGGACGGACAGACGGACGTAGCTAAATCGACTCAGAAGTTCATAAGGACCCAGAATATATATATACTTTGTTGGGTCTCAGATGAATATTTCTTGGTGTTACACACGGAATGACAAACTTATATATACCCTCTATCACCACTGATGGTGGTGGAGGGTATAAAAATAAATAAAAAGTATACAAAAGAGAAGTATACAATATGTCGACAACAATAGAAGAAGACCTAGAAACAAGGCTACGGAAGTACATGGAATCCATGATAATCTCCATTGAAGAAACGATGATGATGAGATGCTGATAATGCTGCAAACTGCAGAGCAACAAATGAAAGCACCACTTAATGAAAATCCTCAAAAAGAGCAAAAAGCTCCAGGTGTGCTAGAAGAAACTCCACCAGAGTTGAAAAGAGCTCCAAGAGAGCCTGAAAATGCTCAAAAAGAGCAAAAAGTTCCAAGAGAGCTAAAGTTGGCTTCAATGCCAAAAGAGGTTCCAAGAGAACCGAGAGAAGCTTCAAGAGAGCTAGAGGATGCTCCAAAGAAGGCGCCAAATTATAAAGAGAAGGTTTCAATAGAAACAAAAAAGCTCCAAGAGAGCTAAGAAAGGTAAAAGAGCCAAAGGATGTTCCAAAAGAACCAGTAGTAACTCCACGAGAGTTAAAGTGACTCCACGAGAGTCAGAAAATGCTCCAAGAGAGCAAAAAATCTCTATAAAAAAAGAGATAATAAAAGCTCCACGAGATCTGGAAATGGCATCAATGCCAGAAGAGGTTTCAAAAAGCCATGAAGAAACTCCACCAGAGTTAAAAAGAGCTCCAAGAGAGCAAAATGAAGACCGTTGCGATGAAAAGAAGGAGGTAGAAGAGAATAGAAACAACACAGAAGTGTTTAAGAAAGTAATCTTTATCCTATGCTCGTGTTGCTATCGTGGTGAACACGAATTGGAAGAATGTCCAAAATTTGGGTCTCTTACACATGAGAGCAAATTTTGGGAGATTAAAAAGAAAATGAAAATATCAAGAGAAGGGATTACCGGAGTTATAAATTTATATAATTCTGTAAGCGATATTGACGAAAGAATTTTACTGTTGAGCAACTATATGAAGCAATTCGAATATTGCTATTCTCAGTGCGGTATGTTCGAAATGGACATATTAATTCAGTGGCATAGATCAAATGTCAAATACGAGAAAGTACCGCAATTACTGATCCAGAGGAGAGCTGAAATTAGCAAAGAAGCAGATGGCGAGAATAATGAATCTTATTACAAATACAAATTTATTTCAACAATTCAACACTCTGAAGAAACCGATTCAGTTAGTGGTTTGTCTAATTTTCCTGCTAAAATTTCCCCGGCAAGTCCTCATTTTGGAGGATTTTATGATGGTGACAACACATTCTTGGGTGCTTCTGCTGAATATACTGTTGAAGAATCAATTGGAAATGATGAAGGTGAAAGAGGGAGTACTGATGATGAAGGTGAAAGAGGGAGTACTGGTAATGTTTTGGAAACTACAGTTGCTGTAAGGGATGCTTCGAAAGAACATGCTCTAATCATCACTAAAGAATATATTGATATGCAAGTAATTGAAGACAGATATGATTCTTCAGATTTAGATTCTGTCCCTGTTAAGCGCATCAAAAGCAAATTAGTTACTAAACATGAAGTTCCAGAAGTTATTAGTGCTATTGTGAAAAAAGAATCAGACGACTACGATTCAAATTTTTCGAACGCTTATCATGATGCTATTGTTGATGTGAAAGCTGATTTCAAGAAACAACTCAACACTGAAGATAAATATGCCGCTGAAGATGTGAATATTAATGCTGATAAAGGGACTGAAATTGAATCTGTCACCAATGCTATTGATATCAGAACTGAAGTCAACATAGACGATGTGTCTTCTACTAAAGCCTGTGCAAAAGTGTATATTAATGCCAATAATGCAAATGCCGATGATGACAATGATGCTGAAGGAAATAATGGTGATGATAAAATTGCCTGTGATGAAACTGGGGCTATCGATAAAGAAGGAAGTGCCGCATTAGCCGAAGATGTTACTACCGATACTGGTGACGAAATATTCTCTCACGTCAACAAAGATAACAATACAGCCGATGAAGAAGAGTATCTTGATGGGAGCCGGGAGAAGAGAGCTAAGCTGTGGTCGTGGGTTCCTGGCTACTACTGCTACAAGTATAGGAAGAGGAAGTCATGCCAATGATTCTGTACCGGTTTATTATACATAAGTATTCATAAATTACTATTACATATTTAGAAAAAATAATTATACATATATTTAGTATTTCCCCTGGCAGAATGTTCAAAAAAACCTTATTTTGGTGCATGGGTTTGGTCATAAAAACTATTCGATTAGTTCACTTGAGTTACAAATAAATATTTATCGCTTGGTTTTTTATGGCAACCTTTAGTAACGATAAGAATGCTAGTACCAAGATGCACATTAATTCTCTTGTTTATGTAACGCATAGACATTATGAGATATAATTAGAAATAGAGCATATTCTTATCACTAGCGCACTTGAAAACCCACCCTTAGATGGGAATATGAAATTGATAAGATTGAATGCATAAAAAGAGTGCATGAGGTCTTATCTTAGTTCTAAGATAGTTTTAAGAGTTTGTTTAATAGTTCTTAAGTTTTTAGTTTTATAAATAAATTTTGTGTTTAACAAGTTAGAGTGCTATATAATCATAATAATCATAAATACCCTCCACCAGCAAGCTACTTTTTATTGAAACCCATTTAACTATCTAATTTTTAGATAACTTGGCAAAAATTTTTTTTCCTTATTGAGGGTACTAACATTTATGCATAAGTCAAACTAATTTTAATTAGGTCGAGAAAAATGTATATTAATAGGCCAGTTTGAAAACATTTTAAAATAATGATTTATCTGTACACAGAACATACTCATTTTGAATTTTATCCGGATATAATCATTTAATTACGAATTAAGTGGTATTAAGTGATTTTCAGAAGTATACCTTATATGGGAGCTAAGACAACCTATGGACCGATCCGGAAGAAAAAATCCGTAGAATGATTTATATATACAAAATACACATTTATGTCGAATATTATCCCGATAACTTTGATTGTTAATGTGCATTTGAGTAATTTTCGTAAATGGTACTTATATGGGAGTTGTGACCAATTATCAACCGATAAGGAAAAAATTTCGTATAATGATTTATATGCCAAAAAAATTCAAGTCCAATTTTACTACAATAGATTTATTAATTAATGAAATATGTGCGTTTAGATAATTTTCGGAAGTGGACTTTATATGTATAGGAGCTATGTGCTTACTACACAAAACATATTTGTGTCGAATTTTATCAAGATATCTTTATTTGATAACGAAATATGTGCGTTTAAGTGATTTTTTTGCAGGAGCTATTACCATATATGGAACAATCAGGAAAAATTTGGTAGAATGATTTATATGCTCACAAAACATATTCAAGTCGTACTTTATCCAGATAGCTTTATTATTCAAAGAAATATGTGCGTTTAAGTGATTTTCGTAAGTGGACCCTCTATGGGAGCCTATCCGGAAAAAATTTCGTAGAGTGATTCATATAAAGACAAAACATATTTGTGTCGAATTTTATCAAGATAACTTCATTTGACAACGAAATATGTGCGTTTAAGTAATTTTCGGAAGTGGGACTTATATAGGAGCTATCACCAATAATGAACCGATCCGGGGAAAAAGTGGTAGAATGATTTATATGTACACAAAACATATTCAAGTCCAATTTTATCCTTATAGCTTTAGAATTTAATGAAATATATTCGTTTAAGTGATTTTCGGAAGTGGACCTTATATGGGAGCTATGACAAATTATGAGCCTACCCGGAAAAAACTTCGTAGAGTGACTCATATAAAGACAAAACATATTTATGTCGAATTTTATCACGATAGCTTTATTTGACAATTAAATATGTGTTTATAAGTGATTTTCGGAAGTGGGCCTTATATGGTAGCTATGACCAATAATGGACCGGTCCGTAAAAAATTTGGTGCAATGATTTGAATGTACACAGAACGTATTTTTGTCGAATTTTATCCCAATAGCTTTAGAATTCAATGAAATATATGTGTTTAAGTGATTTTCGGAAGTGGACCTTATATGGGAGCTATGACCAATTATAGGCCTATCCGGAAAAAATTTAGTAGAATAATTCATATTTATACGAAATATATTTGTGTCGAATTTTATCACGATAGCTTTATTTGACAATGAAATATGTATTTTTAAGTGATTTTCGGAAGTGAGGTTATATGGGAGCTATGACCAATAATGGACCGATCCGTAAAAAAAGTTGTAAAATGATTTGCATGTATACAAAACATATTTGTGTCGAATTTTATCCCGATAGCTTTATAATTCAATGAAATATATGCGTTTTAGTGATTTTCGGAAGGGGACTTTATATGGGAGCTATGACCAATTATGGACCTATCCGGAAAAAATTTTGTGAAGTGATTTATATTTAGACTAAACATATTTATGTCGAATTTCATCAAGATAGCTTTATATGACAATGAAATATGAACTTTTAATTGATTTTCGGAAGTGGGCCTTATATGGGAGCTATGACCGATAATGGACCGATCCGTAAAAAATTTGGTAGAATAATTTGAATGTACATAAAACGTATTTTTTGTCGAATTTTATCCCAATAGCTTTAGAATTCAATGAAATATATGTGTTTAAGTGATTTTCGGAAGTGGACCTTATATGGGAGCTATGACCAATTATAGGCCTATCCGGAAAAAATTTAGTAGAATAATTCATATTTATACGAAATATATTTATGTCGAATTTTATCACGATAGCTTTATTTGACAATGAAATATGTATTTTTAAGTGATTTTCGGAAGTGAGGTTATATGGGAGCTATGACCAATAATGGACCGACCCGTAAAAAAAATTGTAAAATGATTTGCATGTATACAAAACATATTTGTGTCGAATTTTATCCCGATAGCTTTATAATTCAATGAAATATATGCGTTTTAGTGATTTTCGGAAGTGGACCTGACATGGGAGCTATGACCAATTATGAGCCTACCCGGAAAAAATTTCGTAGAGTGACTCATATAAAGACAAAACATATTTATGTCGAATTTCATCAAGATAGCTTTATATGACAATGAAATATGAGCTTTTAAATGATTTTCGGAAGTGGGCCTTATATGGGAGCTATGACCGATAATGGACCGATCCGTAAAAAATTTGGTAGAATGATTTGTATGTACACAAAACATATCTAACTCGAATTTTATCACAACAGCTTTATTCATCAATGAAATATGTGCGTTTAGGTGATTTTCGGAAGTGGACCTTGTATGGGAGCTATGGCCAATTGTGGACCGACTGAGATCTACGTTGACAGTATGATTTCTGTTCATATTATATTTTTACTCATAACTTTTTACGTTGTGAACCGATTTTGCTGATTTTCAATACCAAACTGCTGGTTGATTTCCTTTGCTTAGTTCTAACGTGAGCGAGTTTTACACAGACAGACGGACATAGCTAAATCGACTCAGAATTTCATAAGGACCCAGAATATATATACTTTGTTGGGTCTTAGATGAATATTTCTTGGTGTTACACACGGAACGACAAACTTATATATACCCTCTATCACCACTGATGGTGGTGGAGGGTATAAAAAGAGTCCAACGAGTGCCTTACAACCACTCGAGATCTTTTAACATTCAGAGTGTTCATTGAGATTCGGACGAGTGCTTTACAACCATACGCCGTCTCGTGACATTCAACAATAAAAGTATATATGTTGTTTTATATATTTTTATACACTAGGTTCATTATAATAGAAAACTAAAAAAGTACCATTTGAAGAACGAAAAATTACCAAACGGCGCCCTTTTATAGATTCTCATTAACTCCAGGCTCCACATGCTTAATTTTATGTTTCCTTTGAAGAACGAAAAAGTACCAAAAAGTACCCTTTTATAGGTTCTCACTTAAGCCGGGCTCTACATTCTTAATTTCATGTTTCTGGGTTCAATATTATAGAAAATTCAAAAAGTTCCTTTTGAAGAACGAAAAAGTACCAAAAAGTCCCCTTATATAGATTCCCGTTTACTCCGGGTTCTACATATTTAATTTCATGCTTCTAGGTTTGATTTTAAAGAAAACTCAAAAAAGTACCTGTTTAGACCAAAAAAGCACCGAAAAGTCTCTTTATTATTAATTTAATGTTTCGATTTTAATATCATTAAAAACTCAAAAAGTACCAGTTGGAGAATGAAAATGTACTAAAAATATCACTTGGTACCGGGGTTCCAAATAACACCCCATTAGCATATTTAGTGTTTCTAAATCTAAAAATTTTATCTAAATTGGATCATTGCGTTTGAATAAAATCAAATTTCCTGTAATTTTTTTTCTCCCCATTAACGAAACAAAAATTTTATTCCAAAAAGGTGCAACATCGTAGTGGGAGCCCGTTATTATGTATTCATATGTATGTATAGGTTAATAAACCAAAACCAATGTTTTATGAAAAAAGTACCAATAATAGGTACAATTTTCACCCCTTAACGTCCGAATATCCAAAAAGTACAAAATTCATATTTTTATTTTTTCGTCAAGTTAGGAAGGAGTCAAAAATAATTTTTGAGTGTTCTGGTTTAAAAAATACATGGGGTGCAAAAAAAGTACCAAAATACAGTTCTTAGCCATTTATTCCCTAAAGGGGCCGAATTTGAAAAAAGTACCAGACACCTGTCCGCTTATTTTTTTAAATGAATAAGCTTTAAACTGTTTTTGTATCTTTTCTAGTTTAGGAGATATGAGGTTACCGAATTTACCCGTTTTTACCCTTTTTACACCATAAACATTCGAATTTCCAAAAATCCCGTCTTAGTGGATCTATTTGGTGGGAGACCAACCTCCTGTCAAAATTTCAGCTCTTTAGCTTCAACCGTTTAGGCTGTGCGATCATAGCTGCCAGATTTGACGATTTATCGTCATTTTGACGATTCTTCGTTTCAAAAATAGCAAAGTGACGATTTGACGATTTTTTCCTTGAAACTGACGATTTTTGAAAAATTAAAAAAATTTAAGATTTTATATTTTTTTTTACAGTGAAAAAAGGAAATTAATATTAAACTTGGAATTCAGTAAAAATAGAATTTATATTATAATGAAAACTAGAAATTAAATTCTAGAAGAGCTATTATAAAACATTCTAAGTCGAAAAAGTGTGTTTTGAGTTTTAAGCTCTCAAAGCTTAAACATATTTTACATCTAAATGTGCAATTGAATAAATATGCTTGTTTTTTAGGACTTTTTTCTGGAATTTTATTATACCCTACACCACTTTAGTGGGGAGGGTATATTAGGTTTGTGCTGATGTTTGTAACATACAAAAGTATTCGTCCTGTACCCATACCAATCGGTTTAGAATCGTTTTCTGAGTTGATTAAGCCCATGGACGAAGCCTATTGAAAATGGGCCCCGAAAAGGGCTTCTAAGCTCATAATTATGTTAAATTTACCTGTATATCGATAAAATGCGGCACAACTAACTTTTATAAAAGCCTTGATGACCTTGCCAAATTTCATAAAAATTGGGCCTCATTTGACCTTAGCTCCCATACAAAGTCCCCTTCAGAAAATTCTTTAGTGTCCAAAATTGACCATAGCTCCCATATAAAGTACTCTTGAAAAAATTTCTCTAAAGCTTATAACTGTTTTAAAATACCAGAATAGTGATGAAATCCGACATAAACAAGATTTATGGGACCCAAAAATTATTTAGAACATTTTATGAGGGTAGGGCAATGTCTGACCCTACCCCCAACGATTTTAAAGCGTACAACTGGCTTCAAATAGCAGTATAGCGGTGCAATTCAACGTTAACAAGTTTTATAGGAACCCAAATTTGCATACTAAGTACTGTGAGATTCGGTGAATTTATGCTATACTCTATATCATCCCTTGTTTATTTTATTTTAGAAAGTATTCCATGATTTTGTACTCAATCGAATCGATTTTACAAACTACAACTATTTCCTAGACGTTGATGTACAATACAAAATGTTTGATATTTCTTTTTACATGACTAATTAATGCGTTTATAATAGCAAATTGTAAGGACTTTGTACTTTTTCTTTGTATATTTTTATTGTTCTGAGGACTTAGCACGTTTGCATACCACAAGTACATGTTTAAAGCAAAAATAAGGTAAATTTTTTTGTAACATGCGTATTTCAAGTTATACTACCATTCTGCATTAAAATCTCAGTTTGTATAAAAAGTGGACTTGTTACGTTTGCGTACTAAGCTAACGTATGTATATAAAAAATTATATTACAAATAAAATACGATCATTTGAAAAATATCAAAATGAGGATAACGATGAAGATATAGTACCAGAAATATTTTAGTCATGCACTACATCATCAGTATTTTAATAAAAACTAGAAAAAACAAACATTTATATTGTTTTGTTATATTAAAAAATTTTAGCACTTTTTTTTCTTCCGTAGAACATTTTAGCACTTAGTTTTTTAAGTTTTAGCATATTTTGAAATTCATTTTCTGGCAACACTGTGTGTATGCTATGTACATTATTTCTTATAACTTTTGAAGAGATCGACAGATCTGAATCAAATTTTCACACTGTATAAGTTAAATCCAGTACAAACAAGTTTTGTAAAACAACTAAATTTTACGAAGAAATCTCACCAAGTTTAATCTTTTTATATCTACCCAGCAAAAAATAGTGCTTCCTCAGAAGCAGATTTGTGAGGCAGAGACCAGTTGTTACTGTTTGCACTTGTTATGAAAGAATATATGATTTTTGTATGGGATTCCTTTCGTAGAGGCTCTGCCTTAGGAATCCAAAATGTGCATATTTCATACTGTTGAAATTGCGCTGATTTCAGTGAATTAATATTATTTTTCAACACTGAACATTGATTTAAATTTAGAAAGATGCAAAAATTAAGTGATTTTAGAGCTGTCGAGAAGCAAATTTCTACACCACAAACAATAATTGTTGAATATATGCACTAAGAGAAAATTCGTGCATTTAACTAATGAATCGCGTTCATCAGATGTTCTTCATCGAATAAATGAAGTATTTTATTTGTATAATGAGCACTTTCTTGTGCGCAATGAAATCTTTCATTATACATTTTTTTCGAAATCTTCATAATTCACTGTTCATATGAAATTGATATCATTAAAATTACCAAGTTCAAATTAATGCAAATTTTGAGAAAAATAAGTATCACAAATAAATTTGTTTATACATAATAGCAATTACTTTTCAATACGCGTATAATTAAATATATTTTTATTAATATAATTATTATTTAGTGATCTTTTTAAATATCCAAAAAAATTAATGAAACCGCATTCCAGAATACAATGAATTTTCTTCATTTATATTTTAAAATTTTTCCTCTTTGCCCTTTATTCTTATGCACCCCTTGTTCTCATTTTTTATATTTTTTATAAGTTTTAAATGTGCATGAACATTATTCACACATGCAATGAAAATTTTTCATAGATGCAGTGAAACAATCTTCGTTATACAAATTTAAATACTATATTTGTTTTTGTAGACGCACACCTACATATTAATAGTTGTTATACCACTTTTTTTTAATTTTTGCTGACCACAAATAACTGTAAATTTAAAGTGCAAAGAGAGACAAGAAAAATCAATCACCAATTTTATTTGTATTGTAACTTCAGTGAATTAAAGTGCATGTGTTTCTAGTTAAAAAAAATATCCATATTTTAAAAATAAAAAAAAAAACAATTTGTATACATATTAATAAAACGTTGTGTATTTATAATGAAATAAAATTTAATAATTAAAAAAATCTGCAATTGTGAAATTATAGTGAATATAATAGTTGAATATTGTTTTCCAAAGGCGTATCATAATAATAAAGGCAAATTGAAAGTGTTCCAAACTGATCAACCATCTTCCAGTAAAGTTCTGTATGCCAACCAAAAATTCGGTAATACTACTTAAGTTACAAACTGATAACTTATAATATATGTATGTCTATTTTTCCCTACAGCTCCTGAAGACAACGCTGGAATTTCTTTACAAAGTTTAAAATACGATAACCTTTGTGTCGAAAACTTTAAGGCAACATAGTCTGCTTGTGTAAAATTTCATATAAATCAAATTCATTCTGAATGCAAAAATATTAAGGAAGCTGCTACACAATGGCCACAGTACAGATGATCGATTGATTCACAATTGGTAAGTATCTACAGTCCAAAAATATACTTACATACTTATATGAGTACTTAATTATATATA
Source organism: Lucilia sericata (assembly GCF_015586225.1). Taxonomy (NCBI): domain Eukaryota; kingdom Metazoa; phylum Arthropoda; class Insecta; order Diptera; family Calliphoridae; genus Lucilia; species Lucilia sericata. The sequence goes on along the minus strand of NW_023994393.1, from coordinate 310,713 downwards.
CATTAGACCGAGTCACAAAAATGGTGCTTGAGTTACCCCTCTCAAAATATTCGCTGTTATGTAATCTGATGTTACCCAAAACATTTTCGGTTAAGTGTTGTCCATTCGTGAGCTGGACAGTTTTCAAGAAAATATCGAATGGGGGACACGATTTTTCATGTTAAATTCAATATTTTACCCAGCCTCAAATAATCTTTGTTATGTTTTATAATGGTTCCCAAAATTTTTCTTGTCTATTGATGAGCGTTCGTGAGCAGGACCGTTTACAAAAAAGTCTCGTTTTTGTTATTTTTTATTTAATTTTACAGTATTTCTTAAACAAAATATACAATATGTGGTATCATTTGAAAGGTTTTTTTGAAGCTAAGTCTAGTGGTGCGCAAAATTTGAAAAATTGTGCATATTTTATTTATTAGTGAAAAACCTAACAATTTTAAATATTTTGGAATATGACAATTATGAGCAGACGGTTATTTATGATTAATACATCATTGGACGTGGCTTTAAAACCCCTTTCAAATGATACCCCATATTAGATATTTTGTTTCAAAACAAAAATTTTAAAAAAATAATTCCAAAATACATTTTTTTATTTGGTCCAGCTCAGGAACGGTCATTGCTAGACTTAAAATATTTTGGGAATCGTCATAGAACAAAGCAAGGTAAATTTTGAGAGGAATAACAAAAACACGTTTTTGCTTTCCATACAGAGTGAGTCGGTCTAATATACATATATTATTAAATATTACATATATATTTAAAATATTTTTATAACTTTATTAATATTGTATAAGGTGTGTTTCAAAATTATAAGAACAAATATATTTTTCGAATTCCTCTTCAAGTATTGAATGAATCTACAAAAAATTTGTACAAATAATACATTTTTGCATTTACTATTTATACATATACTAAAAAATAATTTTGAGATTATTGTTGTTGCATTTCTGGAAGTTTTCCGTTATTTTAATGTTGCATAATTATAAAACCAAATCAATAAAAACCTATTATGCAACTTAGTAGGTCAAAAATCTTGGATATAATTGGTCCTAAAATAAAGAAAAAATTGTGTCTTTGATGTACCATTTAGATTTTTTTCATTCTGACCCAGCAAAAAGTAAAATTTCGGCCATAAAAGACCAACTTTTGAAATTTAGTCAAATTGCTCAGAAATTGGATAGGATTGAGAAAGTTGTTATTTTTTTTATTTATCGTGATAACTGAGCACAAACCAAGTGATCAGCATGACAGAAAACTCTTTCCCAGCGAGAAAACCCCATATTATTCGTAAAAAGAACAATTCAACTTTGAGTTTAAAATATATAAAAGCTCAGATTGGCGTTTCAGTGCCTAAAATAACAGTGTGGAGGACAATTTCAGAAATAAATAATTCAAAATAATTAAAAATGATGCAAGTTCCGCGGTTACTACCCCATCATGTTACTGCAAAGCTCCAGTTCGTGAAAGAAAACATGCAAGTAAATTACATCCAAGTATGACTTTATCTATTTTTTTGTAAATGGGAAAATAACTATAAATTTTACATCAGTTTATATTTTCGAAGGAAAAAGGTGGAATCCAGATAGAAAATAAGGATAATGGGGAGATATGAGCAAGGATTCCCTACACTTTCCCAAGAGAAATTTTGGTGATGGGTTGCTGATGGTTAGTGCAGCTTTTTGCTCCGACGTCTGCCTCCAATTCCAATTTCATTCATGTAAAATTAACAGCACGTCCTTCGCCAGAACTCTAGAAATTAATTTTGTGCTTTTCATGACACAAAGTCCAACAAAAAACTAAATTTTCAGCAAGAAAATGCTTTATACCCAACACAAGATTTTTCAAAAACTGGTTTAACACCAAAAATACACCTGCTTTAGAGTGGTCAGCAGTGATAACTAGATGTAAAGTCCATGGAAAGTCTTTAGGGGATACAACCCAATCGAGTTTACTTGGGAAATCAATGTACGAAAGCCTTAATTTACGAAAAAATGGAATTTCACAGGAAACATCAAATATTTATCAAAATATAATAAAAACTTTAGTAAAAAGTGTGAATTCTGGAATATTTAATCTTCTAAAATATAAGGGAGGCCGAATTACCAAATAATTTTTTAAAATTGTGTTTAATTTTTAAAAAATAATGAAGTGTTTTTATAATTTTGAAACACAGACAAACTTGTTATTTGAAAAATATTAGAAATTACGAATGAAATGGAGACAAATTGCACATCCATGAAAAGCACGTTCAAAGATGTTTCCAAAATAATTTATAAAATTTATTAAACATTTTTAAGAAAAATATTATAATAAAAAGTGTTCTTATAATTCTGAAACACACCTTACTGGTTTACTTATTTATGCATTTATTATTTAATTTAATTACTTATTTATTTATTTACAGATTGATTTGGATTTTAAAATCATACAACGATACTACACAATGATCATAGAATGTGATCCCCAGCAATTCAATTATTTCCTGGAGTATTTTAATAATATTTTCTCTTTATTTATTTGTAAGTATGTATGTCATAGTCTATTTTTTTATTAAATTAAATTTTTTTATGTACAGAAATGCGTAAAATAAAATCAAAATATATTATTATATTCAAAAAGTGCGAACTCAATATTGGGCAAAGTGAGTTTTTGATGCAAAAGGATTCCTCAATACATGATCCACGTCTGGTATAAATTTGAAACCAAAAAAGTAATTTTTGCACTTTTAACAAAAATTTTTGTTACTATGCTATCTCAAAGTTAAATTTTATTGAAGAAAATAAGTGCTAACTTCCATACAAATTTTACAACATTTTTTAAAACTTCAAATTTATTTAAAATTTATTTTGTATATTAACAAGATGAACATGCTGAACACAAAACAGGCGAAGGTTAATAAATTGAATGTATAGTTATACCCTACACCATTTTAGTGGGGAGGGTATATTGGGTTTGTGCTGATGTTTGTAACGCACAATAATATTGGTCCTATACCCACCTTAAAGTATACCAATCGGCTCAGAATCATTTTCTGAGTCGATTTAGCTATGTCCGTCCGTCCATGTAAACCTTGTAATCAAACTACAGGTCGCAATTTTGAAGATAATTCAATGAAATTTGGTACATGATCTTCTATTGTCCCAGGGACGAAGCCTATTGAAAATGGTTAAGATCGGTTCATTATTTCACCTAGCCCCCATACAACTGAACCCCCCAATAGGGCTTGTAATCCTTGTAATCAAACTACAGGTCGCAATCTTAGAGATAATTCAATGAAATTAGGCACATGATCTTTTATGGTACCGTAGACGAAGCCTATTGAAAATGGTTACCATCGGTCCATTATTTCACCTAGCCCCCATACAACTGAACCCCCGAATAGAGCTTTTAAAACTTGTAATCAAACTACAGGTCGCAATTTTGGAGATAATTCAATGAAATTTGGCACATGATCTTTTATGGTACCGTAGATGAAGCCTGTTGAAAATGGTTTACATCGGTCCATTATTTCACCTAGCCCCCATAAAACCGAACCCGCCGAATAGGGCTTTTAAGTTCATAATTATGTTTAATATACTCGTATCTCGACAAAAAGCTGCAAAAACCAAGTTGTATACAAGACTTGATGACCCCCATGAATTCCATAATAATAGGTTCTCATATGACCCTAGCCCCTATGAAAAGCCCCCATCAAAATTTCACTTAAATGTCCACAATTTTATTCAACAATAAACGGCTTAAGTATGTATATCTAAGGTAAGGTACAATTCAACTTAAATGCTTTATTATGGCAACTAAATCACATTATATTTTTGTCAAAGGTGTAGGGTTTTATATGGTCGGCCTCGCCCGACTATAACTTCTTACTTGTTTTTAAGATATGATCATTTATATATTTGTATATAAAGCCAGTTTTAGACTTTAAATAATCTTTTTTCGAAAAATTTAAATGGTGTAAATGCATCTTATTGGACTTACTGGTTTGACTTATGTCCCTTAAAAAAAAAACATTTCATAAAATTATAAAATAACGAATATTATTAGAAGAAATTTTTGTTCTATTCTTTGAACAAAACATGCTAACTTAGAACAAATATTTGTTTTTTTGTCGACCAAAAAGTGCTATCTTAAATAAGTCGCTAAAATGTGCAAAATATTAAAATTTTTTCATAGGTAAGAATTAGTAAGGATGTTAAAAACGTATTATGGAAGAAATATTGTCTTTTAGTACAATATTTCACGAATTAAATAGTTTTTTTGCTTTCCTGAAAACTAGACTTTATTGATTTAGCACTTTTTGAATATAGGGTATCGATATGTTGTTATTTAATAGTTTTGAATAGGAAACAATTTCATAAAAACAATGAAATATATATCATAATATTATGATATAGTTTCATAAAATGTGAGAAAATTATTAGTAAGTTCATGATTTTAATGGAATAATTACATGATTTTAATGGAATAAGATAATTTTTGCAACGAAATTACTTCATGACGTTTATGAAATATATTCATTAAATTAAAATATAATTTCATTTTGTCAATGAAATAGTTTCACTATTGAAATGAAAATGCTTCATGGTGCTTATGAAACATATTCATGGAACAAATATCAAATTTAATTTTATCAATGAAATAGTTTCACAATGAAGTCAAAAATTAACATGCATAACACTAATGAAACATTCTCCATTAATCCAGTGAAGGGCTACGTTAGCTCGTAAATAATGAATAATTTCATTGATCAAGTGTTGAAATTCATGTCTGGAGTGAAGCTTTTTCTCTTAGTGTGCCTTCCAAAATATTTTTTGTAAGGCAATAATTTTAAGATGCAATAGAGGAAGGAGTTAAAGATGCAGTAGTTATATTTATTGTTTCCAAATCAAGAATATTTTCTGCTGGGTAAGTACCTGTTCATAGAAAACTTTCAAACATTTTACAAACAGTTTTTTGCTTAAAAATATTCCTTGTGCACCAAAACAAGCAATATTGTGATGCATCAAACTTTGAGAAATTTAAGGAAAAAGATGAACAAGTTTCTATACCTAAAAACTATATGTGTACACTATGTTAATTTTAGCAGTATTTATGTTTGATATTTTTAAAAATGCCAGAATGTTGAAAACCTTAAGAGAACATTAGAAAAGAATTAACATTACTGTCGAATATTCTTCAAAACTCAAAGTTTATTGAATTTTGAGCAATAATATTCCGTATTTTTCGAATTTTACATAAATATGTTTTAATATTATACATTTTTCAATATATTTCATCTTAAAATATTACAATATTTTTAATTTTTTATAAAAATTTTAAGCTTATCATATTCTCCGCTTTTTTACGATTTCTGAAAACCAAAATGACGATTATTTAGTCAGTAACGTTAGAATTTTATATACATACATACAAAATTCTGTATCATTATTTGGTAATGAATATTGTGCATTTAAGTGATTTTCTGGAGGGGACCTAGTATGAGAGCTATGACCAAATATGGACCGATCGTAAAATAATTTTATAGTATAATTTATGTATATAAGAGCAATATTTTTGCTAAATGTATGGATACCAATATTTGGTAATGAGTTATGTGCGTTTAAGTGATTTTCGGGAGGGAACCTTGTGTGAGAGCTATGACCAAGGATGGACCGATCGTGAAAAAATTTTGAAATAACATTTATGTGTACAGAAATAGTATTTATGCCAAATATTTTATGGGTATCACTATAAGGCAATGAGCTATGTGCCTTTAAGTGTTTTTCTGAAAGGGACCTTGTATGGGAGCTATGATCAATTATGGACCGATAGGAAAACAATTTCACGGAAAAAATTTTCACAGTTGTATTTTTGAGCATATAAGCAATACTTGTACCAAATTTTATATTGATATCTTAATTTTGTAATGAGTTATGTGCGTTTAAGTGATTTTTGGGAGGGGACCTTGTATGGGAGCTATGACCAATTATGGACCGATCCTAAAAAACTTTCACAATAATATTTCTGTATGTGAGAGCAATACTTGTATCAAATTCTATATGGATATCTTAATTTATTAATGAATTATGTGTGTTTAAGTGATTTTCGGGAAGGGACCTTGTATGGGAGCTATGTCCAAATAAATATATTTCTGGACCGATCCAGAAAATATTTTCTTTGAATGAATTCTATTGACACAAAATTTGATTATGTAAAATTTTGTGAAGATATCGACATTGTGACGGAAGTTATTAACAAAAAACCCATTTTCCGGGAATATGTACTTTTGTATGGGAGGTATATGAAATTGTGGACCCATGCTAGCAATTTTTGGCAGGGATCAAGCTCTCGTGTAGAAACTTATGTATGGTGATTTTCACGAATTTATCTTGCATGGTTTTCGAGAAAATTACATCAGAATGTGTAAAAAATGTTAATTTTTCGAGGTTGTTTTAAATTTTGATTCATAACTCTTCCCGGTGTGAACCGATTTTGCTCATTTTCAATACCAAACTGCTTAGGATAACAATGAATATTTTCGATGAATTTGGTTTACTTCCTTTGCATCGTTTTAACGTGAGCGTGTTTTAGGCAGACAGACAGACAGACAGACGGACATAGCTAAATCGACTCAAAATTTGATAAGGACCCAGAATATATATACTTTGTTGGGTCTCAGATGAATATTTCTTGGTGTTACACACGGAATGACAAAGTTATATATACCCTCTATCACCACTGATGGTGGTGGAGGGTATAATTATTGTAAATTTTCAGTCAGTCCAATATACATTTAGGTATATCTGCAATATCAACAAGTTAGAGTGCTATATTCGGCTATGCCGAATCTTAAATACCCTCCACCAAGCAAGCTACTTTTTGTTAAAACCCATTTAATTTTAGATAACTTTACAAAATTTTTGTTTCCGCAGTGAGGGTACTAACATTTATGCATATGTGGAACTAATTTTGATTAGGTTCATAAAATCAAGCGCAGAAAGAGAGACGCGAAGAAACTGTTATTGTAGTGCACAGTGGGGCAGAATGGAAATTTTTTGGAAATAAATCTGGCATTTCTAAACGGCAAATCCGATCGGGATAAAATTTGGCGTGAGCGTAGCCAAGGAGTTTTCGAGTTTAAGTTTTGAAGATGAACCCTGCAGATGCCCCAGGGACGGCGCTGTGGCGGCTCAAAGTAGGGTACCTACGACATGTAAAATTTTAAAACTCGTGCCATTTTTTTGTTTTTCACCCAAATACAAAGATTTTTATATTTTGTGAAAGCGCTCGACGAGATCTTGAAAAAACATGCTTGGACATACTACTTATCTCTTATAATATCCGAGTTATAGGCATTTAAAAATTTAGTGATACAAAATTTACCATACCTTGGTCCGCCTTTTTTTGAATACCGGGCGTAATTTTGGACCAAATGGACTCAATTTTTTCTTGTTAGTTAGACAACAAAATTTCCAATAATATACAAAAAATTTCAGATCAATATTGTTTACAGATCCAAAAATATAAGTTTTTTAATTTAAAAATTCAAAAAATTTTAGATTTTTGGCGTTTTTTTGCCAAAAATGTGTCTTAACTCTTTTATTAATAAAATAAAATTTTCTTTAAGAACATATAACAATTTTATAGTTTTCTAAAAGGTATCTTTACGCAGAAGGCTTTGGCGTAAAAAACTTGTCCTATTTTTTGAAAATGTTGCCACTGCGTCCTTCCGAATATGACCTATTTTTTATCAAAACTTCAACTTTGGGCGACATGTTCTAAAATCCCAAAGCTGGGATCAGAAAACTGAAAGCAGTTTTGGAAACCTCAATATGTTTTCTATTTACTCCAAAAGTATTTTCCCAGCCCTGAAAGAAATGTGGACCCTATGGGCAAAAAAGTAAAAAATCCCATTTTTGGGATTTTCATTCCTATTTTTGGGAATTGCGGGATGCCCTTTGACCTTTTCAATTTTTTTTTTTGCATTTTCTTGTTTGAAATGACAAATTTAACAAGCGTTGAAAATTTCATTGAGTTTTGTTCATAAATAAAGATTTTGTCATATATTACATATTTGTTTAATTTCTAAAACTATGATTTACATCAAAATTTTAATAGGATCGCAGATAGCTACAACAATTTAGTCCATATTTATCCCTTAATATCATTTTTTAGTTAGATATGGAAATTCTCGACCCTTTACAAAAAATTTCAAGCCAATATCTCAATTACATTAAAAAATATGTTCATTTAAACCTGTGTCCTTTAATTTCATCTTTTTCATATTTTAGTATTAAGTATGACAGCACATATTTAAATCTTATATTTACCTATTTTCTATTTGTTTGCTTATCCTTATAATTGAAAGGTACTATTATGCTTAAATTTTCAAAAATTTATAACTATTTTTTACCTAAATTTTTTCGACAGATCATTTCGTTCTGTTTCGTTTATGATCAGGTGGTGGTTATGTAGGTAAAAATATACAGGTAATGATAATTTCGATTCATTCACTGATAAGAAATATCAATGACTGAATTACAGGTTATAGTAATATAGTCCTAAATGTTAATAGGTAGACAATTCGTAATTTTTTACTTTGGAATACCTGTATCGGTAATGACAAGAATTGGTATATAAGTAAACTTCTCAGATTTTAAGTACCATATTTAATAAATCTACAATGAAGATTACATTAAAGTACGAAGAGTTGTTTTCCGTTTTATGGAGTATATCTTCAAAAGGGCCAGAAAGAATTGAAGACATTTCAAATTATATAAAAACTACATATAGTAGAAAAGTAGACAAAACAGGCATATAAAAAATTGAAAACTTTTTAAAACTTTTTGATGTAAAAAGTAAGTCTGTGGATGGAAATCAAAAGAAATTTCGATTAAAATTTTGTAGTTGGATGGAAACTACCACGGAAATCTCAACTTACAACACATCAATAGGAGCGCCTTGCAAGTCATACGAAGACTTATGTTCAAGGTAAAAAAAAAGAGGGTCACACAAAAACTTTTTTCAATCTCGAATGAGGAAATTGCTGATACATTTAACGAAATGCTGAAAAAGGAAAACCAACATATGGATGTCGTACATATTGCAACTATTCTTCCTAATGCATCACCAAAGCGAATTGTGGAAAGTATACCAACTCCAACATCATAATCAAATTTTACTGAAGAGGAAGCAATAGCTCTTATGTTGGAACTGGGTCTCAGTCGAAATAAGTACCAAATATTAAGGAAAGCTCTGCATGAAAAAGGACACAATATATTACCATCATACAAGGCGATCCAGGAAAAAAAACAAACTATCCTACTAAATCAACAAAAAATAATGAAGAATTGAAAGAACTGAGAGCTGCGGAAAAAAGCAGAATCCAAGAAGAATTTAAAATTCAGATGGGATTAAACATCGACAAACCACTTTCAAGTTGCGGTAGTACAAAATGACGGTAATACGTCGAGAAGGTTTTTTCGTGATTTTGAAATTACTTCAAAAATAACTGGAATCGACAAGGAGTTGCTTCGAAGAGTTAAAACTATTTTAATGGCACTGAATAGTAAACATAAAATTAATGAAAATCGATTTGGGGAATACACATCTGAAATTTCTAAATTACTTGTATCTCTGTATCCATGGAGGGAACTAACACCAACAGTACACAAAGTATTGTGTCATGGTCAAATAATAATTGAATCGAATATTCTTCCACTTGGAGAGTTAACAGAAGAAGCCCAGGAAGGAGATTTTAAGCATGTTCAACTATTCAGCTCAAGAAAATGCTCCAGGCAATCACAGAATGAAGATATTTTTAATAGTTTACTTCTATCTTCTGATCCTGTTCTTTCAACTATGCGAAAAAGATGGATTTGTTATGAAACTCTATCATCTCAAAACAAGGAAGATTTAAAGGACTTATATTACCTTCTGGATATGTATACCGATATGACAGATTATTTTATAGAAAATAAGTAGTGTTAGGAATTAACTATATAAGTAGGTTGTAAGAATTAATTATATTATGTTTAAGATAAACAGTTCAAATAAAAAAAGCTATTATACTAACTGATGATATTGTATTAAATTGTGTTTTATATTTCGGTGGGCGGGAAAGGTAATTTGTGTGGGGTGATTTAGGTGTTGTTGTGCGTGGCTCATAATAAAATTATAATTTTTTTTATTTTATATACAATATTATAATAAAATAATTAACTAAATAATTTTTAAAAATTGTCCAAATATTTTATTCAACACCAAATGTATGTTCTGTCATACTTAATACTAAAATATGAAAAAGATGAAATTAAAGGACACAGGTTTAAATGAACATATTTTTGAATGTAATTGAGATATTGGCTTGAAATTTTTTGTAAAGGGTCGAGAATTTCCATATCTAACTAAAAAATGATATTAAGGGATAAATATGGACTAAATTGTTGTAGCTATCTGCGATCCTATTAAAATTTTGATATAAATCATAGTTTTAGAAATTAAACAAATATGTAATATATGACAAAATCTTTATTTATGAACAAAACTCAATGAAATTTTCAACGCTTGTTAAATTTGTCATTTCAAATAAGAAAATGCAAAAAAAAAAAAATTGAAAAGGTCAAAGGGCATCCCGCAATTCCCAAAAATAGGAATGAAAATCCCAAAAATGGGATTTTTTACTTTTTTGCCCATAGGGTCCACATTTCTTTCAGGGCTGGGAAAATACTTTTGGAGTAAATAGAAAACATATTGAGGTTTCCAAAACTGCTTTCAGTTTTCTGATCCCAGCTTTGGGATTTTAGAACATGTCGCCCAAAGTTGAAGTTTTGATAAAAAATAGGTCATATTCGGAAGGACGCAGTGGCAACATTTTCAAAAAATAGGACAAGTTTTTTACGCCAAAGCCTTCTGCGTAAAGATACCTTTTAGAAAACTATAAAATTGTTATATGTTCTTAAAGAAAATTTTATTTTATTAATAAACGAGTTAAGACACATTTTTGGCAAAAAAACGCCAAAAAAACAGATAAAACATATTCAAAGAAAAGAGAAAATACATATTTCTTCACAAAGATAAAGTTTTTTATTTAAATGTGTAAAAAAAAGTTTTAAAAATACTGTTGTTATGTGTTTTCAATCTTATGCATTAGTAAAATTTTTTGGAGTGTACGAGTTTTTTGCAAGTAATTCTCTTGTTTACAAATTGTGTTGTTGTTTTTACAAAATTGTTTTTGCAATTTTTGAAACAAAGCGACATCAACCTTCATTGTTGAATGCTGTTAAGCAACTGAAGATAATCTTTTGTATTTTTACGCTCTTGCACTGTTGCCAACTTTTTTCCCAAAAATATCGCTAAAGTCGACTGAAAAATAGCTAGAAAATAGCTAAATTCAAGACATTTTGAAAAATTTAGCGATAAATCGTCAAAATAATATTTATTATATGATTCTAAAAAGAAATAGCTAAAAAAAAAAGCTAAATTTTTCAGATTTTTTATATTATTCTAAAAAGTCAGCGATTTGTCGCTAAAATCTATATACATACGTAGGAATGGGATAGTGATACAAACACATCTTATAACAAACACATAAGAGAATCTTTTTTTATGTTAAATATTTTCACTTTGGGTTAGGAAAAATGTCAAGTTGAGGATAATTTCGATATGCGACCCTATACAGATTGCTTTAGAAATGTTGTAAATATAAATTGAATTTCGAAATGCTGGCCTTTATGGAACGATCCTTTATTTTCGGCATAAGAGTATTATTTATTTTTCCATTACAATACAATTACAAATTATATTCTAACCTAATTTACCGAGCAGGGTGACGATAACCATACGACCGTTGTAGTGTAGCAGACCAGGATCTCTGCTAGGAATCGAACCCACAACCCCCAGACCGACAGGCTAGCACACTACCAACTAGCCTACCGGGGCACCCAAGATTATTATACACTCGTTTTGTGGGAAGTTTATCTGCAATATCGATATGCGGCCCTATACTTAGAAATGTTGTAAATTTTTAGGACTTTATGGATCGATCCTTTCGGCACTTATTTCCAATGTTCACTAATTTTTAGAATTATGGTAGATTTTATTATCATATCACTCATTTACTAAAAGACTAGGATAATTAAATATTCGTTTTTTAATTGAGTACAACAAAATATACCCCTTTTAAAGTTTTTCGTATAACTTTACCTGTACGCACAAATATTTGCTCCTAATTATGTTCTTCAGAACATTCAAAATAAGTATAATACACACAGCTAAAACTCAAATAATTTACATTGAATGCATATTTTTATATACATACATATATGTAAATATCGTCATTGGTAGCAACTTTTAAGCGATATTATCAAAATATAAATTAATAAAAAATGCCTTAAAATCTAAAGAAAAATCGCTAGATTTCCCGCTAATAGCTAAATCATATTTTCCCCCGCAAAATGGGATTAAAAATCGCTAGATTTGACGAGAAAATAGCTAAATTGGCAACAGTGCGCTCTTGCTATGAGTTTTGTTTACGATCGGGTAGTGTACGTGTGAATTGCCGAAAATCTTCGTAATTTGAACAATATGAACGCGCAACGCTGTTTTAAATTAATGATTTATCTATACACAAACATACTCATGTCGAATTTTATCTGGATATAATCATTTAATAATGAATTAAGTGGTATTAAGTGATTTTCAGAAGTAAAATTCCATATAACGATTTACATATACAGTCAAACTCGCTTATAACGAACTCGGTTTTAACGAATTCTCGTATAAAACGCACTACTTTATTATTACGAACAAGTTTTCAATTCCCGCTATTTTGGTAACTATTTTCGTACAAAAAACATCTCTTATAAAGAACTACGTTATTACGAATCCTCGTATAAAAAGCACTACTTTTTCAGTCCCTCAAGGACAATTTCATACATTTTTCCTTTTTTATAACGAACTTCAAAATTACGTGTTGAAATCATAAGAATATATCTTGCTTTGTTGAAAAAAACTTAAATTTGTTAAGAAAAATATTTACAAATAAAATCAATGGTGGTTTTTTGTAAAGAATATTAAATTCGGACCAATTATGGACCGATCAAAAAATTTCGTATAATGATTTATATGCAAAAAAAAAAATAAAGTCGAATATTACTCCAACAGATTTTTGAATTAATAAAATATGTGCGTTTATGTAATTTTCGGAAGTGTACTTTATATAGGAGCTATGACCAATTACTGTCCTCTCCAGAAAAATTTCGAAGAGTGATTCATATGTATGTACACAAAACATATTTGTGTCGATTTTTATCAAGATAGCTTTATTTGACAATGAAATATGTGAGTTTAAATGATTTTTGGAACAGGTCCTTATATGGGAGCTATGACCAATAATGGACGATCCGGGGAAAAATTGGTAGAATGATTTGTATGTACATAAAACATATTCAAGTTGAATTCTATACCGACGATAGCTTTATTTATCAATGAAACATATGCGTTTAAGTGATTTTCGGAAGTGAATCCTTAGGGGGATTATGGTTCTATCCGAAAAAAAATTACGTAGAGTGATTGAAATTTGATAGAATGATTTGTATGTACACAAAACATATTCAGCTCGAATTTTATCGCAAAAGCTTTATTTATCAATGAAATATGTGCGTTTAGGTGATTTTTGGAAGTGGACCTTATATGGGAGCTATAACCAATTTTTTTTTCGAGGTAGTCTGAAATTTTTACTCATAACTTTTTACGTCGTGAACTGATTTTTCTGATTTTCAATACCAAACTGTACCGGATAATAAAGAAGGTTTTGGATGAATTTCTTAAATTTCTATTGCTTCATTTTAACGTAAGCGTGTTTTACACGAACAGACAGACGGATGGACGGACATAGCTAAATCGACTCAGAATTTCATGAGGATTAAGAATATATATATAGATTTGGTGTTGCACACGGAATATTTATTGGTGTTACACACGGAATGACAAAGTTATATATACCCTCTATCACCACTGATGGTGGTGGAGGGTATAAAAATAAATAAAATATGTATTTTGGAAATATTCATCTGAGACCCAACAAAGTATATATCGTCACCTAAAACGCAAACGGCCCTATTGAACATTTTTAAAATTTTACAGGAGAAGCAAAAAACTATTTAAATTGAAAAGTTTGTTTCTATCAGCGCGATTTATTTTTATAAAATAAACAAATTGTTTAATGGTGAAACGTATTATTTGTTATGATAGTTGACATTGGCGTACATAAAAATGGCTACATTAGAATCTGCAATAAAATCGATTTTGGATTTTTGGTTAGTTAGGGCCGTTTGCGTTTCAGGTGACGATATATTTTATATCCTTATTAAATTCTGAGTCGATTTAGCTGTGTCCATCTGTCCAAATTCACTGAAAATATTCACTATTGTCCTAAGCAGTTTGGTATTGAAAATCATCCATATCGGTCCACAACGCAAAAAGTTATGAGTACAAATTTCAGACATCCTCGAAAAAAATTAAGTTTTTCCTAATTCTTGGGTAGTTTTCTCAGAAACTACTAAAGATAATGGAATGAATTTTGTCACATCTTATTTTCTTTACCCAGGGATTAAAAACGTTCAAACTCAAAACAATCGATTCAAAATTTCTCATAGCCCCCATACAAAGGTACATATTCTCGGAAATAGATTTATCGTTAATAACTTCGGCAAAAATATCGGTATCACCAGGAAATTTTGCACATATGTATGTATATAATAAGAACAGAAATCATATTACCAACGTAGATCTGTATAGGTCTATTATTGGTCACAGCTCCCATATATGGTCCACTTTCGAAAAATACTGAAATATTTTTCGGATTGGTCCATAATTGGACATAGCTCCCATATAAGGCCCATAAGGGTTTTCATAAAAAGTAGCTTACAGGTGGAGGGTATTTAAGATTCGGCATAGCCGAATATAGCACTCTGACTTGTTGAGTTTCTAAGTTCAATAGTTTCAATGTTTCTAGGTTCAATATTATAGAAAATTCAAAATGTTGAAGAACGAAAAAGTACCAAAAAGTCGCCTTTTATAGGTTCTCATTTACTCCGGGCTCTACATGCTTAATTTCATGTTTCTAGGTTCAATATTATATAAAACTCAAAAAGTACCGTTAAAGAATGAAAAAGTACCAAAAAGTCCCCTTTCATGGGTTCTCATTTACTCCGGTCTCTACATGCTTAATTTCATGTTTCTAGGTTCAATATTATAGAAAATTAAAAAAGTACCCTTTGAAGAACAAAAAGTCAAAGTCCTATTTTATAGATTCTCACTTACTCTGGGCTTTACATTGTTATTTTCATGTTTCTAGGTTCAATATTATAGAAAATTTAAAATGTACCTTTTGAAGAACGAAAATGTACCAAAACGTCCCTTTTCATTGGTTCTCATTTACTCTGGCCTCTGCATTCTTAATTTCATATTTCTAGGTTCAATATTATAGAAAATTCAGAAAGTACCTTTTGAAGAACGAAAAGGTACCAAAAAGTCCCCTTGCATTGGTTCTCACTTACTCGAGGCACTACATGTTTAATTTCACGTTTCTAGGTTTAATATTATAGAAAATTCAAAAATTACCCTTTAAAGATCGAAAAAGTAGCAAAAAGTCCCTTTTATTGTTTCTCATTAACTCCGGACTCCACATGCTTAATATCATGTTTAAAAAACAAAAAAGTACCAAACAATCGTCCTTTGTACCGGAGTTCCAAATAACACTCCATTGGTATATTTAATGTTACTAAATCTATAATTTTCTCCAAATTTATTAAAATTGGGTCAGTGAGTTTGAATAAAATCAAATTTCCCGTTTTTCCCCCTTTTGGTACTTTTTTCTCCATATTGAACTAATAAACATTTTATTACAAAAAGTTTCAATATCGTAGTGGAAGCCCATCATTAAGTATTCATTCACATGTATAAAACAATACATAGGAAACAATGTTTTATGAAAAAAGTACCAAAAATAGGTACAATTTTCACCCCTTAAACGTCCGAATATCCAAAAAGTACTAAATTCATATTTTTATTTGTTCGTCAAGTTATAAAGGAGTTTAAAATATTGTTTGAATGTTCACTGGTTTAAATGATACATGAGGTGCAAAAAAAGTACCAAAATACAGTTTATTCCCTAAGGGACCGAATTTGAAAAAAGTACCAGACACCTGTCAGCTTGTTTTTTAAATGAACGACGATAAGCTTTAAACTGTTTTTGTATCTTTTCTAGTTTAGGAGATATGAGGTTATAATGAAAAGCGATAACGTAAAAAATTAAATTGGAAATAAAGGTATATACTTTGTACTATTTGAAAAATAAACAAGTTAGAGTGCTATATTCGGCTGTGCCGAATCTTAAATACCCTCCACCAGCAAGCTACTTTTTATTAACTATCTAATTTTTAGATAACTTGACAAAATTGTTGTTTCCGTAGTGAGGGTACAGACATTTATGCATATGTGGAACTAATTTTGATTAGGTTCATAAAGTTTTATATTAATAGGCCAGTTGTAAACACTTTAATATAATGATTTATCTGTACACAAACATACTCATGCCGAACTTCATCTGGATATAATCATTTAATAATGAATTAAGTGGTATTAAGTGATTTTCAGAAGTAAAATTCCGTATAACGATTTATATATACAAAATACACATTTATGTCGAATTTTATCCCGATGACTTTGATTGTCAATGTGCGTTTAAGTAATTTTCGGAAATAATCCTTATATGGGAAATGTGACCAATTATGGACCGATCATGAAAAAATTTCGTATAATGATTTATATGCAAAAAAAGAAATTCAAGGCGAATATTACTCCAATAGATTTATTAATTAATAAAATATGTGCGTTTAAGTGATTTTCGGAAGTGAACTTTATATAGGAGCTATGACCAATTACGGGCCTCTCCAGAAAAATTTCGTAGAGTGATTCATATGTATGTACACAAAACATGGTTGTGTCGAATTTTATCAAGATAGCTTTATTTGACAATAAAATATGTGAGTTTGAATGATTTTCGGAAGAGGTCCTTATATGGGAGCTATGACCAATAATGGATCGATCCGGCGAAAAATTGGTATTATGATTTATATGTACACAAAACTTTATACCGATAGCTTTATTTATCAATGAAACACATGCGTTTAAGTGATTTTCGGAAGTGGACCTTATATGGGAGCTATGACCAAATATGGTCCTATCCGAAAAAAATTTCTGCATATATAGACGAAACATATTTGCGTCGAATTTTGTCAAGATACCTTTATTTTACAATGAAATATGTGCGTTTAAGTGATTTTCGGAATGTGTGACAAAATTCGTTGATACATCTTTGGTAGTTTCTGAGAAAACTACTTAAGAATTGGGAAAAAAAACATTATTTTATTCGAGTAGTCTGAAATGTTTACTCATAACTTTTTAATTCGTGAACCGATTTTACTGATTTCCAATACCAAACTGTACCGGATAATAGAGAATGTTTTGGGTGAATTTCGTGAATTTTTATTGCTTCGTTTTAACGTGAGCGTGTTTTACACAGACGGACGGACAGACGAACATAGCTAAATCGACTCAGAATTTCATAAGGATACTTTTTTGGGTGTCAGATGAATATTTCTATAACATGACAAAGTTATATATACCCTCTATATCCAGTTTTGTATATACATATGTATATATTTAGATAAAAATTACATAAAATTCAAAATTTGGGTTTAGATCGATTTCAATAATTTTACATTTTTGAAAAACTCAACGAAATAAATTTTTATAATTGTTTTTCTTGATAAATAATCATACTACACTCTAACCCAGTGGTGCTCAAACACATACTACCATAGTTTTATTTGTGTTGGTAAAGCAGCAGAGAACAGAATTCAATTCAAAATAAAAGTATACTAATAAAATGACTACAAACTATAAAGTATATGCTAACTGTCAAATATAAAAAACTATCAACTGTTCTCTCATGTTCTCCTACATTAATTCGGCTTTCTAAAAATTTTGTTGTTGTATTTCTGTGTGTATTTTAAAAACGTCGCGCACAGACCTTGCTTCGACAAGTGCTGATCAGCTTACCCTATCACGCGTGCTATGAAATGGCAATCTTGAGCTCCTCTGCTCTAAACAAAACAATTTTATAAAAAAACAAGTTAGAAATTATAGTCGGGCGAGGCCGAGCATATTATACCCTACACCTCTTACAAAAAATGTGATTTAGTTTTCATAATAAAGCATTTAAGTTGAATTGTACCTTGTCTCAGATATACTTAGGCCATTTATTGTTGAATAAAATTGTGGACATTTAAGTCGAATTTTGAAGAAGTCAAGTCAAATGAGACCCTATAATTAAAAAATTCATGAGGGTCATCAAGCCTAGTATAAAACTTGGTTTTGCAGCTTTTTGTCGAGATACGAGTATATTAAACATAATTTTGAACTTAAAAGCCCTATTCGTCCGGTTCAGTTGTATGGGGGCTAGGTGAAATAATGTACCGATGTTAACCATTTCCAACAGGCTTCGTCTCCGGTAGCAGTTACAAAAAAAATGTGAGGAGGAGAAGTTTTCATAATAAAGCATTTAAGTTGAATTGTACATTGCCTCAGATATACTTAAGCCATTTATTGTTGAATAAAATTGTGGACATTTAAGTCGAATTCCGAAGGGGCTATGGTCAAATTAAACATAATTATGAACTTAAAAGCCCTATTAGTCCGGTTCATTTGTATGGGAGCTAGGTGAAATAATGGACCGATGTTAACCATTTTCAACAGGTTTCGTCTCCGGTGCCATAAAAGATCGTGTGCCAAATTTCATTAAATTATCTTCAAAATTGTGAGCTGTACTTTGATTACAAGGTTTACAAGCCCTATTCGGGGGTTCAGTTGTATGGGGGCTAGGTGAAATAATGGACCGATGTTACCCATTTTCAATAGACTTCGTCTCTGGTACCATAGAAGATCGTGTGCCAAATTTCATTGAACTATCTTCAAAATTGCGAGCTGTAGTTTGATTCCAAGTTTATAGTCTTAGTCCCTAGGACAATAGAAGATCATGTACCAAATTTCATTGAATTATCTTCAAAATTGCGACCTGTAGTTTGATTACAAGGTTTACATGGACAGACGGACGGACATAGCTAAATCGACTCAGAAAATGATTCTAAGCCGATTGTTATACTATGAGGTGGGTATAGGAGCAATATTATTGTGCGTTACAAACATCAGCACAAACCCAATATACCCTCCCCACTAAAGTGGTGTAGGGTATTAGAAATAATAAATATTTGTTTCTGGCTTATTTGACACTTTTATTGAAAATGAGCATGACTTATCAATTTGCTGTAATTTGGAAATAAGTAGCTATAATTAACAAATTTTTTAAATATGTTATTAAAATTATTTATTATTATTTTTAAAAATGTTAATATTTCCCATGGTGCCAAAAATTATTATACTCCTCCGCATAAACCACCTCATAACTATTCTTCATCTGAAATATTTTCGCCTTCTGATGTGTCACTGTCTATTGGAAGGAGGAGAAGTTTTCTTTTCATATAAATTGCTTTTACCAGACATAACTGTATCCGAGGTTACCAATAAAGTTCCTAATCTCTAAGTTCCGTATTATTTAGGAACATGAACACTAATGTACAAATAGTGCTGATTAGGATCAACTAAGTAATAAAAACCAGCTCAGAAAAATCAAACATGGTCATTAATCGGTCTACGAAATTCCCACGTCAATATATTTATGACTCACCTTGATTACGACCACGAGAATGAATACAAACAAAAGTAAAAAATCACGATAATTTGAGATCATGCGTGATTCACGATAATCACGTGAGTGGTTTTGCTCGTCTCTGTTGTAAACATAAATCAAAACTGTATTAAAATTCAGTATAACAATAACAATCATTTATATATTTAATATATTTATGTATTAAGTATATTTTTGATAAATAAATAAATAACAATCATAACAACGAAAACGATGATAATCAAATTAAGACAAGAAAATTTGGTTTTTAATGAGTGACTATTTTTACAATTTATTTAATAAAAGTGATTCGCGAAAAAACGCGCAATTTTTTTTTTCTGATTATTAAAGCCATGATATTGTAGTTTAATACAAAATTTTAATTTTTACCCAATGTTACCCAATACCCATTTAAAACTCTACATATATTTCAAAAATAGCGCAAAAATGGACATATTTAAGAAAAACAAGTCAGAGTGCTATATTCGGCTATATCGAATATTAAATACTCTCCACCTGTAAGCTACTTTTTATGAAAACCCTTATAAATATTACTAGATACGTATATAATAAATTGTGATCATTTAAATTGTGCTTCCGTGATGAGGCTGCTATCATTTAGAAATCATATATACCTTTTATGGAGATATGGCCAATTATTGGCCAATCCGAACAAAATTACACAGAATGATTTTCGATAAAAAAACACACTGTGTCGGATTTTATCCGTATATATTTATAATTGAATGAAATATATTGGAAAAAGTGACTTTTGGAAAAGGGCCTTATATGAGAACTAAGACCAGTGTTGCCAATTTAGCACTTTTAGTGCTAGATTTAGCACTTTTAAAAAAAGGTGCTAGATTACACCCAAAAATGTAATCTAGCAAATTTTTTAGCATTTTTCAAATGTTTTTTGGCACTTTTATAGCACATTTCAGGATTTTTGTACATATTCTTGTATGCCAATTTTAATTGTCCTTCTGTAAAAATATGGTTAAAAAAGTAATTATTAATTAATTATGTGCAACAAAAAATTAATGTTTACTGGTTATCTGTAGAAATATCGGTTCGTATTTAATGAGCTTAAGTTACATTCTAAAAGGGCCACTTAATATGGAAAATGGCACAAAGCTAAACTAAAATCTTATACATTTCCAAAAATTTTTGAATTGTAATATTCTTTACAAAGGATTTCATTTGTGTCTTCCCTTTAGACTTTTAATTAAAAATATCATTATAATTGTAAACTCAATTTCAAAAATATTCACAACCAAAAATTTTTGCGTTACGCATCAACAAACTCGTTTAATGGAACGTTTCTGGAACTAGTTTTTTAATCAATGATTTAAGTTCGAGTTTGCTATCCTCAGATATAGTTCTAGAGAAGTTTTAGAGAACATATACACCTTCTTTAGAACTAGATCTTCTTCCAGCGATTTATTATTCAAATTGTTGAGACTGAGATCAATTTTTGGAAACCGTCAATTATAATTAAATTTTCTTACAATAAATTCGAGATATTTTTCTACTGGTTTGATGTAGTTGTTTTTAAAATCTGGACTAGTATCCCAATGAAAATATTTGTAACAATGGAAATATTGAAAGAAATAATTTCTTTCAATCAGAAGTTTTTAATCACAACATTTTTGGACAGAACTGTTTCCAGTATTAATGGCGATATTATTAGTTGCAATGTCGCAGTTCCAGAATCTGGTTGTTTACTTCCGATCTAAAAAATTCAAAAAAATGTATTGAATAAGCATTTCTAATTCTGTATTAAAATCATCCCATAATAAGTGGATTTGGTACGTTTGCGTATTAATGTAGAAACATTATTTATGCAGTTAAAAAATAACAAAAAATAAAGCTATTTTAGAAAAATTCTAGGGGAGCCATATAAAAAATCCTCTTTTTGGGATAAAGTAAGAATCGAAAAACTCTAAAACTAGTTATTATAAACATTTTGTTCTATATTAAAATCAACCCATAATAAGTGGAGTTGGTCCATTTGCGTTCTAAGCTAAAAATATTATTTATGTAGTTTATTTTAAAAATTTAAATTTAAATATTTTACAATAAAAAACTTTATTTTTGTTAGCAATTTTTCTATCATTTTTTTCTTTATTTTTAGCACTTTCTACCATTTTTTTTAAAACACTGGAAACACTGACTAAGACCAATTATGCATTGATCCTAATTTAAAAAAAAAATATCTCTTATATACAAAATATCCTTATTCCGATATCTTTATTTATCAATAAAATATGCGATTTTCTGAAGTGGATCTTATATGACAGATATGAACAATTATGAACCGATCCGTAAAAAACTTATTTTTATAGCGTATTTATACACTACACCACTTTAAAGTATACCAATCGACGTAGAATCATTTTCTGAGTCGATTTGCAAACCTTGTAACCAAACTATAGGTCGCAATTTTGAAGATAATTCAATGATATTCGGTACATGATCTTCTATTGTTGGACGAAGCCTATTAAAAATGGTTAAGATAGGTCCATTATTTCACCTAACCCCCATACAACTGAACCCCTGAATAGGGCTTGTAAAGCTTGTAATCAAACTTCAGGTCTCAATTTTGAAGATAATTCAATGAAATTTGGTACATCATTTTCTATGGTACCGAAGACGAAGCCTATTGAAAATTATTAACATTGGTTCCTTATTTCACCTAGCCCCCTACAACAGAACCCGACGAATAGGGCTTTTAAGTTCACAATTATGTTTAATATACTCGTATCTCGACAAAAAGCTGCAAAACCAAGTTCTATACTAGCCTCGATGACTCTCATGAATTTTATAATCATAGGGTCTCATTTGACCTTAGCCCCTATACAAAACCCCCTTCAAAATTTGACTTAAATATCCACAATTTTATTCAACAATAAACGCCTTAAGTATATCTAAGGCAAGGTACAATTCGGAAAACATTTCGCAGGGTGTTTCATATCTACTATAAACACATTCATGACAAATATTATACCGATATCTTCATTCAGTTATGAAATATGTATGCTTACGTGGTTATCGGAAATGGGCCTTATATGGGATCTATGCCCAATTATGGACCGATCCAAAATACATTTTGCAGAGTGATATATGTATACACAATACATATTTATGTTGAATATTATTTCAATATCTTTATTTCTAAATTAGTTATGTGCATTTAAGTATTTATTTAAGTTGACCTAACATGGGAGCTGTGACCAATTATGGGCAGAGGCGGAAAAAATTTCGCAGGGTGTTTTATATCTAATTTAAACACATTCATGATGAATTTTATACCGATAATTTCGTTCAGTTATGTAATATGTGCGATTACGTGGTTATCGGAAATGGGCCTTATATGGGAGCTATGTCCAATTATGGACCAATCCGAAAAATATTTTGCAAAGTGATATATGTATACACAAATATATTTATGTTGAATATTATTTCAATATCTTTATTTCTTAATTAGTTATTTGTATTTCAGTATTTTTCGAAAGTGGACCATATATGGGAGCTGTGACCAATAATCGACCTATACAGATCTACGTTGGTAATATGATTTCTGTTCTTATTATATACATATGTGCAAAATTTCGTGGTGATACCGATATTTTTTTTGGCCGAAGTTATTAACGATAAATCTATTTCCGAGAATATGTACCTTTGTATGGGGGCTATGAGAAATTTTGAATCGATTGTTTTGAGGTTGAACGTTTTTAATCCCTGGGTAAAGAAAATAAGATGTGACAAAATTCATTATCTTTAGTAGTTTCTGAGAAAACTACACAAGAATTAGGAAAAAAACTTAATTTTTTTCGAGATAGTCAGAAATTTTTACTCACAACTTTTTACGTTGTGGACCGATTTGGCTGATTTTCAATACCAAACTACTTAAGACAATAGTGAATATTTTCAGTGAATTTTTCTGATTTATTTTGCTTAGTTTTAACGTGAGAGTGTTTGAGGCAGACAGACAGACAGACGGACACTAAATCGACTCAGAATTTCATAAGGATCCATAATATATATACTTTGTTGGGTCTCAGATGAATAGTTCTTGGTGTTACACACGGAATGACAAACTTATATATACTGATGGTGGTGGAGGGTATAATAATAAAAATATTTCCACATGTTTTTTTCCATTCTTTTTCTCGATGAAACCTAATTGACTGAAGTTCATGATTCCATAACAAAAACAAGTAAGAGTGCTATATTCGGCTATGCCGAATCTTAAATACCCTCCACCAGCAAGCTACTTTTTATTAAAACCCATTTAGCTATCTAATTTTTAGATAACTTGGCAACATTATTTTTTCGTATTGAGAGTACTAACCAAAGAATAAATAAGAAATGAAACTGTTGTCAAAAGTACCTAAGTCTACTGTCATCCGGTACCTAACTCTAAGAATGTATTAGTAGAATTCTCAAGTCAAGATAGTTGCAAAAAATCGTATTGAAAAATATTGAAAAAAAAGTATATTTCAATTTATACTTTGAAAGGTTTCTTAAGATATGTTCCACATATTTTATCTACAAACATTTTATAAACACGTCTATTTGTTTTTTTAATCTATAATATTGAAAAAATAAATTATTTATTTGAAATATCTTTTTCGTTTACCATACGAAAATTTACAACATTGTTTTTTTTTAGTTTTAATTTCAACCAACAAAAATTCAATGTCAAAAAATAAAAAATATTTTTTTTTTCGTTTGTAAAAAATATATTATTTTCGGGCTATTAAATGTGTTTAAATTGTGCAAAAAAATTATAAAATATAATGTTAAGTGATAAAAAATATTTCAAAGTGCTATTATCCTCAAATTTTCGCGAAAAAGTTTTGAAGTTTGGAGAGAGAATAAAAAAATGACAGCGTTTCACTTCTTGTTTATTCTTTGGTACTAACATTTATGCATATGTCGAACTAATTTTTATAAGTCCAGAAAAATTTATATTAATAGGCCAGTTCGAAAACATGTTAATAGAATGATTTATCTATACATAGAACATACTCATGTCGAATTTTATCCATATATAATCATTTAACAACGAATAAGGTGGTATTAAGTGCTTTACTGGGAGCCAATACAACTTATGGGCCGATCCGGAAAAAAATTCCGTAGAATGATTTATATACACAAAATACACATCTATGTCGAATTTTATCCCAATAACTTTGATTGTAAATGTGCATTTAAGCAATTTATAATGATTTATATGCAAACAAAAAAAATCAAGTTTAATTTTACTCCAATAGATTTATCAATTAATGAAGTATGTGCGTTTAAGTGATTTTCGGAAGTGGACTTTATATAGGAGCTACACAGAGAGAAAAAGTAATATACACGCCTTGTACCAAATTGACACCAAACTGTTTATAATTTTTCGATAACAACCGTTGTCAAGGTATATACATACGTACGACAACACTATGTCGCAACGTTGTCAACATTGCAACAATTCTTTGTCGAAATCTAAATTTTATACACATTCGTTGTCTTAATGTTAACAAACGTGGTAAGCTCACTATTGACAAACAATCCGTTGCCAATAGTGAGCTTAGCACGTTTGTTAACATTAAGACAATGGATGTGTATTAAATTTAGTTTTCGACAACGAATTGTTGCAATGTTGACAACGTTGCGACATAGTGTTGTCGTACGTATGTATATACTTTAACAACGGTTGTTATTGAAACATTAAAAACTCTTTGGTGTCAATTTGGTACCAGGAGTGTATATTTCTTTTTCCCTCTGTGTATGACCAATTACGGGCCTATCCGGAAAAATATTGTAGAATGATTCATATGTACACAAAACTTATTTGTGTCGAATTTTATTAAGATATCTTTATTTCATATCAGTCTCGTTTTGGCTGTTGTTTATGCTAGACGTGTTTTCTTCTGTCTCATTGTTAGTGCAAATCTGTAAAAATTACCAAACGCAGTTGTGTTTTTACAGATGAGGGCCCTATGTCTTCATCAAAAATTCCTAAAACTGGGTCCAGAAGAAATTTCTGGACCCCACTACAAGTTTTTGATAATGATGATTCTGCTGATATGGACAGTGATCAATCAGAAAAAAGACAAACTATTAAATTATCGCCTATCAAAGTATTAACACAAAATTCCGAAGATATATTGAAATTATTAAATAATAAAGGTGTAACAAAATACCTAGTTAAAAAAATATCAATTGGTTTAAAAATCGTGTGTGAAACCTTAGAAACTTATAATTTAATAACATTAATTCTAAGTGAAAATAATTGCCAATTTTTTACGCATGAAAATAAAAATAATAAACCTTTTAAAGTCATTCTTCACGGTCTAGAAAATAAAACTGAAGAACAAGTAAAGAGCGAACTAGTCTCTCTTGGTTTCGAGTGTACTGAAGTTAAACTTATTAAAAGAACATTTCAAAATTATACTGATACTATTTACATAGTTTATTTTAAAAACGGTACAACAAAAATGTTTGATCTGAGAAAAAATGTAAAATCTCTATTTCGTACCATAATATCATGGGAATTTCAGCGAAAAATAAAAAACAAACCGGTTCAATGTAGGAAGTGCCAAATGTTCGGTCACGGGGAAAAGGGGTGCAACGTTAAGGCAAGATGTGCTAATTGTGCAGAGAAACATAAAACAATTGATTGTAAAACTGATAATAAAATTCAATGTGCTAATTGCGGTAATAATCATAAAGCTACTGATCTCACATGCCCAAGCCGATCTGCATATATTCAAATGAGAGAGAAAGTCTCGAATCGATCATCTCGTTCTCAGAGACCGAACAATCCAAATCAATTACACATTAACAATGACTTAGTTAATTTCCCGCACCTCACTCAACCAAATTTATCTACTCAACAACACCAACATAATTGGAAACCTAATAATATCAATAACTCAGAATTAAATTATCATACCTTAGTCAACAAAAACAATAACATTTCTACCATAAATAATAATAATCAGAGAGATTTGTTCACAGAGCAAGAATTTATTAATCTCACAACGGAATTAATAACAAAATTGAGTGAATGTAAAAATAAACAAGAACAATTTAGTGTAATTACTCAATTAGCTTTTAAGTTTGTATATAATAATGTATAAAATATGGCTTTGTCAAATATTAAAATTGTTTTTTGGAATTGTCGGAGTATCCGTAACAAAATTATTGAATTTATAAACTTTTTAAATATTTATGATGTAGATATTTGTCTCTTGAGTGAGACTTGGCTCACTCAATCAAATAATTTATATCATCCTAATTATTCATGTATAAGAGAAGATCGTATAAATCAAAGCAGAGGTGGGGTTGCCATCCTGGTTAAAAAAACAATAAACTTTGAAATTATTCCCAAAATAAATACTCATGTGATTGAAAATGTGGGTATTAAGATAAATGTTGGAAGGGGTTTAAATCTTAAAATACACAGTGTATACTTTCCAGGAGGTCAACATAACAGCATAATCAGATCAAAATTTAAAGCTGATTTACGAAAACTATTGAATGCAAGTAATGAATATCTAATTTGCGGCGATTTGAACTCCAGACACAGAAATTGGAATTGCTTACGTGCTAACCAGTGGGGTAATATTCTTAATGACTTTACGTCTTACTTTCCATTTTCTATCTTGTTTCCTAACTCTCCTACTTATATCCCCTCTGCTCCAAATGTCCATTCATCTACCCTTGATTTAATTCTTTCTAATATCCCTCAATATATTTCTAACTCTCTTACTATTAACGACCTAAGTTCTGATCACTTACCAGTTTCATTTAATCTCTCAACAAATGTCCCCATAATTAAAAATATGACTTTTAATTTTGCTTTTATCTAATGATAATATTATTATTTCTGATGAAGACAAAGCCAATGCATTTGCAAAGGCCTTTGAGCTCAATCATAAGGTTTCTGAAAATTTAGGTGAAATTAACCACACAGAAAAAAATATGCACAATTTTTTTCTTAACAATCGTTTGCTTAAATTTAATTTCGATTTTTATAAATATTTTTATTTGGGTTTATAACGAATTTGTTTGATGTTCACACAGAAGGAAAATATTTTCTAACAAACACTTTATTGAAATAAATTTAATTTTCAGTAAATATTTTTACTGATTCAATAAATGTTTTTGTTTGAGTTTTATTTTTATGTCAGCATATGGAATACAACAATAAAACCAGTTTTCGAATGTACTAAAATGAATTGATATAATTCTTATTTGGTTTATAACATTTAATGTATAAGTGTTTCAGTTTTCACAGTACAAAATAATAGTTTCTAGAATTAGAAACGTTTTCTTAAAAATATTGTAAGTATATATGTAATTTTTTTACTACTTTTAGTTTTAAATATTTTTTGTAAAATTTTTGTTAAAATTTAGTATATATTTTTTAACAAAATTTTTATAGATTCAATAAAAAATTTTGCTTATTATTATTGCCAAAATACAATAAATAATTTAACTGTTTCAGATAACATATTTGCTTGAATTTCAGTACAAATACTAATAACTTGTGTTATTGTTTCAGTAAAATAATTGTTTGGAAATGTTGCGATTATTTATTAATTTTTTTCGTAAATAGTATATTATTTTAATAAGAAAAATCCTGAAATTTTTTCAATAAAGAATTTACGAATTTGAGTACTTGATTTTACGAATTTCGTGATAGGTCCTATTTTAGAAAAAAAATTACTTGGGTTTATGAATTTTTTGTTTGATTTTGAATTCCATTTTTTTCTGTGCATATTAGAATAGTGAATCAAGCTGTTGACCTTTTCGATTCATCGGTCATTAACACTCATAATTCGGAACTTATAACAGACAGCGATATTGTAATGATTATAAGTGACCTAAGGAAAAGTAAATCCTGTGGGTTAGATGACATAAACAACTTTATGTTAAAAAATCTTCCTAAAATAGCTGTAAGTTTTCTTACTAACATTTACAATTCCTGCTTGTGTCTCCAATACTTTTCTAGTTCATGGAAAACTGCCAAGGTTACACCAATACCCAAGGTGGGTAAATTGCCTAACCAGCCTGAAAACTACAGACCGATTAGCTTATTAAGTAGTCTAGGAAAAATGCTTGAAAAGATTATATGTAAGAAAATTATTAAATTTGTAAATGCTAACCACATTCTACCTGACGAACAATTTGGATTTAGAAGTTCGCACTCTACTGTTCATCAGGTTAAAAGGATCTGTAATGATATTAAAACTGGATTAGTATCTGGAAAGTCAACCGCTCTAGTCTTACTTGATGTTGAAAAAGCATTCGATTCTGTATGGCACAATGGACTGGTATACAAACTCATCCAATTTAATTTTCCATTGTTCCTTATTAAGCTTGTTAGAAATTTTCTTAAAGATAGATACTTTTGTGTTTCTGTAGGAAGTTGTTTCTCGGATCTGAATCTTATCCCGGCTGGTGTCCCACAAGGCTCAGTTCTTGGCCCAATTCTGTACAACATTTTTTGTGCTGATTTACCCGCAATTAGTCCTAGCAAATTAGCTGCTTATGCTGACGATTTAGCAGTATATTTCACACATGAACTCAGTCTGAATATTCTGACAGAAATTCAATGTTCTTTAGATTTGTTACAAGATTATTATTCCAAATGGAGGATAAAAATTAATCCTAATAAGACTCAAGCTATCTTTTTTACAAGAAAAAGAAAACATTGTTTCTTGCCAAATGGTAATCTAACTCTTTTAGGCAGTAATATTATTTGGTCTTATAACGTTCTTTATTTAGGTATTTCTTTGGACAAAAAGTTGACATTTAACTCTCATGTAAGCCACATTATCGATAAAATTAACAAATATAAAAATATATTATACCCACTTATCAATCGTAACTCTTTACTAAGTAATTCCAATAAAATTTTAATTGTTAAAACCATTTTTCAGGCAATAATCCTATATGGCTGCCCAATTTGGGGCAATTGTGCCAAAACTCATTTAAATCGCCTGCAAATAGCTCAGAATAAAATTCTGAAAATGGTTCTGAAATTACCATGGCATTTTTCCACCTCCAGATTGCACACCATCAGTAACACCAAAACTGTTACAAAAGCCATTGAAATTCTAACCGCACGTTTTAGATTCAACTGCTCTTTTTCGGATAATCCTCTTATTTCCGCACTGTACTAATTGTAAATGTTACTGTCTACTTATTATTGTTTTGTAATTTTTTTTTTTTTTTTTTTTTTTGCTATCTTATATACATATGTATATTGTAATTTTTCTAATGTTAATTACTTTCTTACCTATTACTTTATATAATGTATTAACTAGTTAGTAGTACTATGTTGCTCTGTTTTTTTAATCATTTTATTAATAAAATTATTAATTCATAATTACTCATTTTTTCATTTTTTTTCCTCATATTGAAGGTTTTTGTTTATAGTTTTCCTTCAAAGTATTAATCTATTTCTTTACAATTGTTATTTTCTTTAATTAAATATAAAACTTAAGATATAAGGCAAAGCCAAATCTGTGCAATATAACTTTTTGTATTTATGATAAAATTGTAAAAAATTTCTATTAAATAAATAAATAAATCTTTATTTCATAATGAAATTTTTAATTTTTTGAAATGGACCTTATATGGGAGCCTATCAGGAAAAAATATTGTAGAGTGATTCATATAAAGACAAACATATTTGTGTCGAATTTTATCAAGATAACTTTATTTGATGAAATATGAGTGTTTAAGTGATTTTCGGAAGTGGGCCTTATATGGGAGCTAAGAACAATAATGGACCGATCCGGAAAAAAGTGGTAGAATGATTTATGTACACAAAAGATATTCAAGTCGAATTTTCTCTCTATAGCTTTAGAATTCAATGAAATATATGCGTTTAAGTGATTTTAGGATGTGGGCCTTATATGGGAGCTATGACCAATTATGGGCCTATCCGGAAAAAATTTCGAAGAGTGATTTATATTTAGGCAAAACATATTTGGCTTATATGGGAGCTATGACCAATAATGGACCGATCCGTAAAAAATTGGTAGAATGATTTGTATGTACACAAAACATATTCAACTCCAATTTTATCTCAATAGCTTTATTTATCAATAAAATATGTGCGTTTAGGTAATTTTCGAAAGTGAACCTTATATGGAAGCTATGACCAATTGTGGACTTACTGAGATCTACGTTGCTGACATGATTTCTGTTCATATTATATTTGCATGTACAAAATTTTTGTTGATATCGATATATTTGAGGGAGTTATTAATGATAAACTAATTTTCAGGAATATATATCTTTATATGGGGGCTATGGGAAATTTTGAATCGATTATCTTGATTTCCAACATAGTTTATCCCTGGATAAAAAAAAAATAATGTGGGACAAAATTCATAGAATTACCTTTTGTAGTTTCTGAGAAAACAACTTAAGAATTACGAAAACACCTCTAATTTGTTCGAGATTGTCTGAAATTATCACTCATAACTTTTAAAGTTGTGAACGTATTTTGCTGATTTTCAATACGAAACTGCTTAGGACAACAGTGAATATTTTTGGTGAATTTGGTTATATTTCTTTTGCTTAGTTTTAACGTGAGCATGTTTTAAACAGACAGACAGACACACACACAGACAGACAGACATACGGACATAGCTAAATCGACTCAAAATTTGATGAGGACCAAGAATACATATACTTTGCTGGGATTAATATTTCATGGTGTTACACACGGAATGACAAACTTATATATACCCCCTATCACCTCTTATGGTGTTGAAAGGTATAATTATGTTGTATTAAGTGGTTTTCAGATGTGAACCTTATATGGGAGGTAGTTATGGACCGATACTGAAAAAATTCCTTATATGGAAGCTGTAACGAATTATGAAACGATGTGGAAAATTTTCAAGAATATATATATATATATATATATATATATATATATATATATATATATATATATATATATATATATATATATATATATATATATATATATATATATATATATATATATATATATATATATATATATACAAAACAAATTCACATCAAGTTTTACCCTGATAGCTTTATTTATCAATGAATTAAGCGCATTTAAGTGATTATCGGATGTGGACCTTATATAGGAGATATGACCAATTATGGACCGATCCGAAAAAAATTCGTAAACTAATTCATATATACACAAAACATATTCATGTCGAATTTTATCCCGATAGCTTTATTTATCAATAAATTAAGCTTGTTTAAATGATTTTAGGATGTGGACCTTATATGGGAGCTAGTACCAATTGTGGACTGATCTGGAAAAGAATTCACTGAATGATTTATATCTATATACAAAACATATTCAGCCCTGATTGCTTTATTTATCAATGAATTATGCCCATTTAAGTGATTTTCGGATTTGGACCTCATATGGGAGCTATGACCGATTATGGTCCGATCCGGAATAAATTTCGTAGAGTAATTTATATATACACAAAACACATTCATGTCGAATTTTAACCAGATAGCTTTATTTATCTATGAATTAAGCTCGTTTAAGTGATTTTCGAATGTGGACCTTATATGGGAGCTATGACCGATTATGGACCGTCCCGGAGAAAAATTCCGTAGAGTGATTTATGTATACACAAAACATACTCATGTAGAATTTTATCCCGATAGCTTCATTTATCAATGAAATATGTTCATTTAAGTGATTTTCGAAAGTGGGCCTTATATGGGAGCTATGACAAATTGTGGGCCGATACAGATCTAAGTCATATTATGTTAATATGTACAAAATTTTGTGTTGATATCGATATATTTGAGGAAGTTATTATCGATAAATTAATTTCCGGGAATATGTACCTTTGTATGGGGGGTATGAGAAATTTTGGATCGATTGTTACAATTTTAAACATAATTAATCTATAGATGAAAAAATAATCTGTGATAAAATTTGTCGAATTATCTTTGG
Source organism: Lucilia sericata (assembly GCF_015586225.1). Taxonomy (NCBI): domain Eukaryota; kingdom Metazoa; phylum Arthropoda; class Insecta; order Diptera; family Calliphoridae; genus Lucilia; species Lucilia sericata. Next base: position 277,942 of record NW_023994393.1, on the reverse strand, counting down.
TAGTTTCTGAGAAAACTACTCAAGATTTAGGAAAAAAACTTAATTTTTTTCGAGGTAGTCTGAAATTTTAACTCGAAACTTTTTAAGCTATGAACCGATGTTGTTGATTTTCAATACCAAACTGCTTAGGAAAACAATGAATATTCTCAGGGAATTTGGTTGATTTCATTTGCTTCGTTTTATCGTGAGCGTGTTTTAATCAGACAGACAGACGGACATAGCTAAATCGACTTAGAATTTCATAAGGACCCAGAATATATATACTTTGTTGGGTCTCAGATGAATACTTTTTGGTGTTACACAAGGAATGACAAACTATCACCACTGATGGTGGTGGAGGGTATAATAATCACTTTTAAAGTATTGAAAAAGGTTATAAAGTTTCAAAATAGTCTGAATTTAAATTATTTCAACTTTTTACAAAAACAAGAAAAATTTCGCAACTATAAAGCTATGTAGCAGAAAAATTCAACAACATATGACATTGACATTTTTACTAGTGATGTAGAATTTTGTACTCTTTAATCGAGTAAAAAGAAACTTTCAAAATTTTACTTTTACTTTTGCAATTAATATCCATTTTTCCCAAATTCAACCTTTTGTGCGTTTAGACTGTGCGATGATGAATCAGTCAGTCAGTAACGTTAGAATTTTATATATACAGATATAGATTACTCGAATATTAGTTTTTGCCCTTATAAGATAACGCTAACTCGTTCTCAGCTATGGTCAAAAAAGTTTGATTTTTTCAACGGCCGTTTCAAATCTCCATTTTCAGTTTTTTTGAAACGATAAAAAAATGCTATCAATATTTCTTACATTTTAGCTATACCTGCGATTTGAACTCGGCGGATTTTGGGAAAATCGCAGTTTTTTGTAATATTTTAGAGAATACGTATTAATTCATTACTGTTGGACATTTTACAAAAAGTATTATAGTCGAGATAATATAAAATATTTATCCGAAGTTTTATTAAGATCGGACATTCTTAACCCATAAATTGGTATTCAAAAGTCAAATTTTGCAATATTTGGGAATTGTTAGTGTACATATCGAAATAATATATATTTGTCGGCCATATTTACCAAAAATTACTGGAATTTATCGTATATAGTCCGATATTTGAAATAGAGTGATAAAAGGTAGATTAACCCTTTAAGGCACTTGGGAATAATTTAACACCAAAATTCAAAAATTCGAAAAAACTCTATCTATTTGAATAATGCTCTATATAATTAGAGGAATAAGAGAAATAAAACAAAAAATTATATTTCAAATTTGAGCAAAAACTGAAAAAATCTATATTTTCCCCTTGTAAATGCACTTGAAAACTGCAGAGCTGTTGCGGCACCTGTTAACGTTATCCTATCAACCTAATTTTTTGCATGACATAGTTTTACAACCCAAAGAACAATTCTAGAGGGGGGCCCGGCAAAATTCGCAACTTCGTTTTTTTTTTTTGGAGCACTCTAATGTATATAGATGTTAGTAATTTATACATTGCGCCGACGTCTGACAATTGACTAAACAATGGTAATACTAAAACCATAAATTTTTAAGTAGAAAAAAAGTAATGGACCTATATGAGAAATAGTTGTGACCTTTAGAAAAATAGTTGACCAGTTGTCTAAATAAATACGGTATTTAAAAAAAACTGTTCTACAGATCACACATATAAATTAAATATATTTCTTACCTTGCCTTCCCACAATTTCTGCAACATGCTCTGAACTCGGAACCGGTACACATTCCGTCATGTTTTGTGATTTTTTTGAACGTTCCTCTGTTGTTGTTGGTGTTACGGTGGCCAAGTTTTGATTGGGACTTGACATTGAATTTATTTTGCTTGGAATGTTATCTTGATTAGATTCAGTTAAAAAGTGCTGATTTAGTAATGTAGCAGCGGCTTGAGATTGTGTTTGTAGAAAAACTTTTGTAGTCATATGATACGGATTTCCAACGGATGTATATGACGAGGAAGATGAATATGGCTGATGATGTTCCAGCGAACTGTGTTGTAAGTGATGTGATTGTAATTGTTGATAATGATTTGATGTTGGCGACAAAGTAGGTTGTCCTTCAGATGTTGGCGATGACATTTTATTTAAATTCATCATCGTCAACTCGACAGCTAATTGAAGTGTTCGTGCATCTTCATTATTTAAACAAGAACTATCAGCAGTGGACTGCTGCGCATGCTGATGGTGCATATTTTCTAACAAAAGTCTTTGTTCGTTCGCAGTACTACTATTGTTATTATTGTTATTATGTAAAGATTCTGGAGTAAGGAGATTTGATTCAGTTTGATTTGGAGTATCCGGTAATGATTTTACTATAACTTGATCATCTTCCAAATCTCCGTTAACTGCAGCCAATAAGGAAGCATTCAATTGACATGTTCCTGAGGTAAATGAATCTTCTAAGTTTATTGATGTATTTAAACACATTTGATTGCCTGGATTACCGGTCAGCTTGTTACACGAATTTTCTAATGAATGCGAAGTTAAATATGAGTTTGATGATGAGGATGACGATGGAGAATTTGACAACGAGCAACATCCTGAGCTTCCACTTAAAACTACACCACTCTCAAAAGAAAACAACGATGAAGAACCAATCAAGTTAGCAGCAATAGGAGATGTTTCCAGAGAAGTCTTGGTTGAAGATGGTTGTGGTGATGATTGTTGCAAGCAATTGACTGCCGATTGAGTGGGGGTTGCTATTGAGTGAATAGAATTTGAGTTGTTGTTAGATTGAAGTGCTTTAGTACATTTTTGTTGTCCCTTAACATGTTGCTGCTGCTGCGGCCTTATTGTAGATCCAGCTACGCTTGTCGCTAAAGACATTTCTAAATTCCTTTTCAATCTCTTGCCTTTTACTTTATATTTGTAAATAAATTTATAGTTTTAACCAATTTTTAATTACTTTCGCATTTTTTCAAAAACATTAAGCCAGACAACCTGAAAATAGTAAATAAAAAATATTAAAATAAGCCTGTGATGTGTGTACTATATTGAACTTTAAAAGATGAAAATTTTATATATGCTAATATGTGATTAGAATTCTTTAATATCATTTTAATGGTACGATGTGTGTAGCGAAGCACGCTGGATATAGCTACTACTATATAAATTCTTACATATGCAAGTGTGAACATGAGGGTACATTTTGTTGTTATTTGTAACCGATTACGTCCAAAAGGCTAGTTTTAATGTGGAAAAAATTAACGAAAAGCCAACGAAATTTTTATACCACATTTAAGGGTTTTTCGTTAAATTTTTTATTTAGTGAATACATAGTTAATATGAAATTTCTTCATATTTACTAATATCGTTTCGTTGTTTAGGGGTAATATTTTTTATTCGTTATACCAAATTGAGGTGGTAACTTTTCATGTCATTTATTTATTTTCATAATATGTAATATTTGAATATACCTATTTTAGTCGAAAAAGAAAATGTTATTGACAAAATAAAATTGAACAGAGCTAAATTATCCTGCCTGTTCTGTAAACCGAATCTGAGTAAATTTTTCGTTTAAAAACGAATTCTCATAATTTCTCTCGTTTTAAAACCGAGTACACAAATCTAGTCGAAAGTAAATCGATTTTAATTTTATTAAAATAAGTTAAATAAATGTTATTTGCATTTTTAATATAATTGCAATTTAATATAAATGCTGTGGGCATTTTAAACACTTTTTCATTTAAAATGTGATTGTTTTTCTGAATTTTACGTTCAAATAACACCAATTTACGATTTGCAGAACACCAAATTCGGTTTTAAAAGTTTATCGGTTTTGAAACCGAATCGATTTACAGAACAGACAGGTATATAAGTAAATGAATATTTAAGCAAATAATGTGAAAAAAATTTTCAAGACGTTTTAATGAATAAAAAAATAATACGATTTTTAAGGTTTTTATCAAATGTTTTGATAGGTGTGAACTAAATAAGTTTTAGACATAAAACATCAATAATAAGGCTTCGCTGAGAGTCTCGTATAGTAACTCTTGTACACGTTTTTGTTGACGGCGTAAAAAACGATTGTAAAAGAATGACGTTAAAAAAGGTAAAAACTACCAATACAACGACCATCTGTAAAACAAAAAATATTGTATTAAAATAACTTATAAACGTATATATGGAAAAAATATTTGAACGCTTACTTTCACTTATGTTATTCATTTACTTCATATACATATATGTTTACAAGATTGGTCCTTTAAGCGATCTGCAAACACGCAGTTAACTTTTATGCAGAAAATGTCGAAATTGACATGAATACACTCTGATTTTGGATATAATTTAATTCTACAAGAAATGAACCAACATGACATACATACATATGTATATAAATATGTTGAGTTTTAAAGAATAGCTTCGCATGTGACACATCGTGGATCGGGTAATTTTTTGTTGCACCCAAATAGATTTAAAATTATTTTTTTTTTGTATCCAGTGTTTTATTGCAATAAGGCTTCTTTTGGACAACGCCACATTGTTTCAGCTTACGCATTATATTCAAATATTTGTCTTTCAATTTATCTTGGGGTTTTCTTCCAGATTACTTTAAGTAGTAATATTCCTAAATAATAAAACAAATATCAGTGCTATATATATATTTATATAAAAATACAACGAGGTCTTACCAGAGATTCACAACAAAATAAAATTTCCTTAACTTTTTTTCTTTTATATTGCGAAAAATTAAGAAATTTCTTCAGTTCTACGTGTCTTTATTCAATTTGAATAAAATAGTTAAATTTAACGACCTTTCCTTAATTCCAACGCCATTCGCCACTTTTAAATACCTTTAGTTATACAGAAGAAATTTCTTCAATTTCAACAAAGTGATTTAGTTGAAATTAACGAAATTTATTTAAAGCTACAGCCCTATTTCATTATTTCTTCTTTGTATTTATTTGTATTTTTTTTATTGTGAGAATTGAAGAAATTTCTTAATTTCTACATGGGTTTATTCAATTTGAATAAAATAAAACAGTTAATAAATATACATAATTTTTTTTCTTCTTACTTTTACTAAATTTTAACTATTTTTTTTTGTTATTTAAAATTACAAAACTTTATTCAAAATAACAATACAATCTTTAAATTAGTGTAAAATTAACTATTTTAGATGTAGATTTGAGTTAACTATTTTATCACTGTTTTCTGTTGATTTAACAAAATTTTGGATGTAAAATAATTAAATTCAACAGATTAAACAAAAATTTATTATTAGATTTGAATAAAAAAGCTAAATTGCTTTGGACGATTAAACTATATTTTTTCGTTAAAGGTCAGCGTTGCCATATAAATTTCTACAAAAATACCCAAATTATACAGAAAAATCCTTTTTTCGCTTAAAAAACATCATAATTTTAAACAAATTTGAATTATAAAACTTAATATCTATTTTGATTAAATCTTAACTACGAATAGTAAGATAATATGTACAAATGTTTCCATACTCGTCAGATTTTCAAATATTACTTAGGAACAGTAAATAAATTGACACGATTTTCTTCGCTCTGGTTTTGTCATTCTAAAGAGATACTTTAGTCATGAATGACTAGAGTTTGGGAATTCCCGGACTTTTCAATTTCCCGGGAAACGGGAATGAAAAAAATCATTTCCCGGGAATTTATGAAAAACTTAATTTTTAACTATAATAACAAAATTTTTTAACAAAACTGACTACTTTATTTATAAATTTAACAATATCTAAAATATTCTGTCTTTTAAAAACCCTGCAAGCAATTTTTTAGTCGACTACGAAGATAATCCACTATTAGTTAGCTATTGCTGACTGAATATAATGCAGCACTGCCGCAAAATTTGGTGATAGACACATACATACATACATACATACATACATACATACATACATACATACATACATACATACATACATACATACATACATACATACATACATACATACATACATACATACATACATACATACATACATACATACATACATACATACATACATACATACATACATACATACATACATACATACATACATACATACATACATACATACATACATACATACATACATACATACATACATACATACATACATACATACATACATACATACATACATACATACATACATACATACATACATACATACATACATACATACATACATTCCGTTATTCATTTATAATAATAATAATAATATGAATAACACAAATAAGTACAAACATATAATTTTTTTCAGTGCAAAGCACAGACATTTTCATTTATGTTCTCTTTCATATTTTACACTACAACATATGCGTTTTAAACATTCTCTTTCTGGCAACCATTGATTTATTGTTGTGAGCAGTGTGACCAGGTCTCAAAAAATGTTGCGGCTAAATCCCATCCAAAATAATGCTAGAAAAAATGCTAAATTGATTTTAAAATGCCAAAAAAAAAATGCTAAAATTTTTTAAGTGTTTTTATGAACAATTCATTTTAATATGTAACTGAAATTCATTGTAATTTATAACAAGTAAGAAAGTATATTCTGCCCTGGTTGACCATATGAGTATAAAATTTGATTTATTTTTCGTAATAAAGCATTTATGTTGAATTGAACCTTGGTTCCGATATATTTAAACTAATTTTCTGAGAAAGGCTTTATACATTTGTATATGTATTGGGGGCTAGGTAAAATAAAGGACGGACTTTAACCATTTTTAAAAGGTTTTGTCATTGGATCAAAAAGCATACGTGCTTATTGTTTTGAAAATTTCAACCTCTACCAGACGGTCAGACTTACATGGTTAATCGATTCAGAAAATGATTCTTAACCGATTAGTATACTCAAACGTAGTATAGTCGAGTAGGGTAAAAAATTAAGTTCCGTGGTATTAAGATAAACAGAAATGCTAAAAATTATTTCAAAATTTTTTTAAATTTAGCAATATGTAATGTCTCTAACTTTAAAATATTTCTGAATGCAAAAATTACAATAAAACTCTATTAATTACACTAGTTGCTCATGGTATAAAACCTATATGTGTTTTCGGAAGAAAAAAAAAATATAATATTTCTAGTTTTACTTTTTTTATATACACAATTTTATTTGTCTTCCTCAAAACACATTAAAAATTGTTTTCATGTCACAAAAATATTGAAAATTCCGTTGAAATAATTTTAAATCTCGGTGAATAGATGTCAGGTTTATAACTCATACTTCCAAGATTTTTTCGGAAAAATATATATGAGAATGTATGAAATGAATTGAGAGATATATTCAAATCCGTAAGTTTGTAATTCTGGAATAAATTGTCAATAATATTTTCGAAATTTATGTATTTTTTTTAATTAAAAAAAAAAAACGTGACAACAAAATTACTAAAAATTTGGTAAAAATAAAAAGAACAGAAAGTGGGATGAGAAAGTCTTAATTATATATTATTGATTTTTTTCAATACTTATTTTCAATAAATTAACAAGAACTCCTGAAGGATGATAAAAATTAAAACCTCTTTATTTCGTATAGGAAAAAATAAAATTTGTTAATTAACCGTCATACATAGCCTTTTCCAAAATTATATGTTTCATTCCATGAGCAAACAAAAAGTATTAGTTTGTAAAATAGCGTACTGAACGTATTTGTAAAAATATATGAAATATCTTGAATTATTTCTATCACTTCGAATTTAAAAAAGCATTGGGTTCCAGAAAAACATTTTAGAATACAACATTTTAAAGTATTCACTTGTATTGGCGTAATTTTAAGTTATTTATCTTCATGAATCTTTTTGCATTATTTTGAATTACAGTGTAAATTATTACATTTCTCATATTTCTTGTTGCTTGTGTTTGGGTAGACATTTAATTCTGATTTTTTCCGGTTAAACCTATTTCCAATATAAATCTTTTTTGCAAAAATTTTTCTTTTTTTTGTTTTATACTAAAATTGCAAAAAAAGCTAAAAATGCTAAAAATATTTTATAAAAATGCTAAATAAAATGCCAAATGCTAAATTAAAATTTTACAGCTAAATCAAAATAAAAAATGTCACACTGGTTGTGAGTTTGTCGTTTCTCACATTTGCCTTCTCTCTGTTCTCTCTTTTACCAGATCACACTTTTGTTGTTTTCTTTTTTCAACTAATTATAAACTAACTGCAATATAATGCAGAATGTCCCCAAAATTTTAAACGTTTTTGCTTTTTGTTGATAAAATTGTTTTTACAATTGCAAATCTTTGTGAACTATTTTTAGATTAACTAAAGGTTAATTGCAATATAATCCAGATGTTATTCAAATTTAAACCGTTCTTTTTCCTGTTTTTGATATTTTCTTCTCTTTTTCACTATTTGCAATTTTGATTTACATTATGAAATTAAAATCAGTCCATTATTTAATTATTATTTAAAATGAGTAGAAAAAGTGAAATAATTTAAGAAAGAAAAAAATGGAATTTTAAATAAATTAGAAAATAATACAGATCAATCGAAAAATATTGCTTTTTTCAAAAAAAAAAAAAAAAGCGACTAAATGTCTTTTAAGCCTTTTCCAAGCGTTTAAAAGGTAAGCAATATAAAGTTTATCCTCGATCTACGCAGGAATATTTGGTGCGTATTTTCTAAAAACTTACTTTTATAAAAATCTGTAATAAGTCACTGTACACTAGTGTGTCCCGTGGACCATTTTTTGTTAGAATACCATAGCTCCCATACAAGGTCCCTTTCAGAAAAACACTTAAAGGCACATAACTCATTACCAAATAATGATATAAATAAATACTATTTTTGTTCATAAATACTATTTTGTAATGCAAAAAGCACTTAATGCTATTTCAAAAATTTTTCACGATCGGTCTATATTTGGTCATATCTCTCATACTAGGTCCTACCCCTAAAAGCGCTTTAACCGTATTTAACTATTTGCATTATCAATTTGTGTAGAACAAAATTATATATACATATGTATGTATTTTTAAAATCCTTAAATCTTTCACATACATGCATAAGTACATGCAAATACGAGATATCGCTAAAGCATATCTTAGGGCGCTATAAAAATTTAAATGAAAGTGGCGTTTCTAATGTTCAATAAATCTTGGAATTGTTGTAGATTTAAGCTGTTTAAATCTTGGGATTTTTCTATTTAAGATATGAGAAAACTTATTTCTACAAATATTTTATTAATTAGAAATGTATTAATACAAAAGTTGCTGGTGGAGGGTATTTAAGATTCGGCTCAGCCGAATATAGCACTCTAACTTGTTTTTTTTTTGCAATTTTATAGCATTTTAAAATTTCTCTATCTTAAAAAAAAAACATTCTTAATACATAACTCTCTATCTTATTCAAAAATTGTGGCCTCTGGTAGGTTAGTGTTAAGAGTTATAGTCTTGTAGACCGGAGGTTGTGGGTTCGATTCCCATCTGAGGCACTAGTAAGGGAGGGCACAATAGGCCCGATTTAGGACTAAGTGAATTTCTTCGGATATGAAGTAACATATATACAAACTAACTAATTAACTATTCAAAAATTGCTTCAAACTCTATTATTTTGGATAATTTTCTGTTGCAAAACAAGTGTTCCTAATAATATGGACATGATGAACAGAAATCAAATATTTAAAATCAGCCCAATAGTTTTCGAGATATCGCTCACTTTGTTACTAATTAGTTTAATTTTATTGTCGTGTTTAATCATATAACTTTAATTTTGGAGCAAACCATTATAATAGTGCTGTAATATTGTACTACTTTTGATTACTCAATATTTTTCGTTTGGGTACTCAATACTACTCGATACTTTTAACGGTTTTTTTAAGTTAGACCAGACATCACACCTCTTTTGAGACATTTTATTTTTTGTAGGTTGGGTCAATAAATATTTATAACTTTTTAACTATTATTGCAGTTTTTAAATTATTTTTACATTGATTTGATATTGCTAAGAGTTGCATTTCTAATAATATGATCTGTATTAGTTGTAGAGCTGTATTTTTTCACATCATAGCCGTTAAATTTAAATAAGTTAAATCCATATACAAGTCTGAAAGTATTGAGTAACTACTTTTTAGTATTGAGTACCCAATCAGCCCAATAGTTTTCGAGATATCGCTCACTTTGTTACTAATTAGTTTAATTTTATTGTCGTGTTTAATCATATAACTTTAATTTTGGAGCAAACCATTATAATAGTGCTGTAATATTCTACTACTTTTGATTACTCAATATTTTTCGTTTGGGTACTCAATACTACTCGATACTTTTAACGGTTTTTTTAAGTTAGACCAGACATCACACCTCTTTTGAGACATTTTATTTTTTGTAGGTTGGGTCAATAAATATTTATAACTTTTTAACTATTATTGCAGTTTTTAAATTATTTTTACATTGATTTGATATTGCTAAGAGTTGCATTTCTAATAATATGATCTGTATTAGTTGTAGAGCTGTATTTTTTCACATCATAGCCGTTAAATTTAAATAAGTTAAATCCATATACAAGTCTGAAAGTATTGAGTAACTACTTTTTAGTATTGAGTACCCAAAAAAATAGGACAAATACTCGATACTCGATACACACTACTCATAATATGGTGCTACTCATAAACTGGTACATTATAATCTGGTGCTTTTCAAACAATTTGGTTTCTTTTACTTAATTTAATTGCATAGAATATAATATTTATTGATATTAATTTAAATAAAAATTTAAAATTCTATGAAAAACTCTCTATCTGTTGTTTGTTGAAAATTTTCATAAAAAAGCTCTATCTGATATAAATTTGAGAATAATTTTGTAAATAATGCATTGTTTTCAATTCTTTTTATATAAGGGTTTAAGATATGGTCGTAGAAATAAACGAACTAGCGAAATAAACAATTTTTTTGCTTTCCTGAAAATTTTTATTAATTTAGATAGAAACTATTGAATAAAGTCCTTCGATATCAGTTTAAGGGCCCTTCAGACGATCACAATGAAATTCCATCCGTATGACAAAAAAGAGAATAAAAGTCGTATGATTTATATTTTTCGTGTTTACACGATTGGCATAAAACAATAAAAAAGTAAGATGGAACATCTGTTTCACTATTTTTGTATGTGTTTACATAAAAATACATCCCTGATCTAATGCGACTTGCTTGTTTTTTGAATCATTTCAAAAAATGAAGAGAGCCGTACGACTGTCAAATTTTCCATCCGTATTTTCTCTAAATGTCTGATGGTTTCATTACATATTGCGTTTAGACGATCCCATCCGTTCTCTTCTACACAAAATTTTGACAGATCATATTACTTGTGTGCTCGTGTGAAGGGGGTTTAAAGATAATCTAAAAAGTTCGGAAATGGACCAAACCAAATGCCAAACTAATTTTTAAATATTTTTCTGTATAAGCTTAATATTACGACAATTTTGACACCTGCTTCGATAAAAGTTAGTTTGTGGACCGAAATGATTCTACAAAAATCACAAAAGAAAACCGTAATCAGCTCAAAATTGCGGAATTTTTGAGGCACATTTCAAAAAAATTTGAGATATTTTATTTTTCACAAATTGTACTGAAGTCAGGATTCTTTAAAAAGCTGTTACTCGGGACACTCTGCTGTACATAAGTTACATAAGTTTTTAATGCGTTATACTAAATTCGCATACAAATTAATGTTATTGATGAATCTTGTGAAATTCGCGTAAATACTTAAAGTAATGCGTAAATCGAGGGTTACCTAAATTTTAAAGGAATTTTTATTTCCAATAATATACATATATATTTTTAACAGATGCTTTTTGATCGCTTGGATCTGGAGATGACGAAAAAGATATTAGAAATGCTATGGAAATAAAACAAATGCCACATTAATAAAGAATATTTTACATTTAGTTAAAACATAATTTTTTTATACATTTTACTCAAATTAAATAGTTTTACAAAAATTAAAGAAAATACAAAACTGTTTCAATATTATAAATTTTATAAAAAGGTGACTAATTAGCAATATTCAACATATTGCTAACAAAACTATATTCCTTTTAGAATGACTATAGATCAATTAGAAATTAGATAACTTTAAGTTAACTTTTAAATAACTATTAGGTAGTTCAAAATTAGCCAGCTTCTAATTAACATTTAAATAATTTACTTTAAGCTACATAAAAATTTGCTAACTTTAAGCTAACCTTTGAATAGCCAACTTTAAGTTAGTTGAAAAGTTATGCAGAGTCGGACAATTGACTACTGCCAATGACACCGCCATGTTAAAATAGTCAGTTGGCTCCATTAAAAATAATCTAAGAGTCAACCACAACTAGCTGAGAAAAAGTTAACTTATAATGCATTAGAAGTTAGTTGTGTTGCTTGCAGGGAACAAATGAAACCATTTTTTTAATATTCATGCAATATTTGTAAAATATTTTTGTATGAAACATATTATATGTATGTATGTGTTATTTAGAATTTGCCAATGAAAAAGTTTAAACATATATGTATATATTCGTGGCAACATAGGAATTTTTGTCGATAGACAAGCGACAATTCTCACTTATTTTGAAGTAAGTTTTCTAATAATAATTACTTAATTCAAGAACTCTCTTAAAGAGTTCTTAATTCAAAAATATAAATTTGAAAGCCTGCTTTTATGCCCTATACCTGTAGTGAGTTTGTGCTGATGTTTCTAAACTTTGTAATCAAACAAAAGGTCGAAATGTTCCAAATAATTTAATGAATCCTATTAAAATGTTGGAAATTCGTAAATTTATTTAACCTAGCCCCAATGCAATTATTCCTTCTGTCCTTAATTCTCTAATTTGTATGTTAGTTATCAGTCTGTTATTTGTAAGACTTTACTTAAGTGATAGAAATAGGGACAGAAAAACGTTTTCATCTAACATACATAGTACCGATAATTACAAAATCATGGAATTCGCAATAATTTTAACAATTTATAGAAAGCACTAGGCACTAACTCAAAATTTTTCCGCTTCGAAGATGTTTAAAAGCACTAAGTTGACAACGCTGGTTATTGTAACAATTTTAAAATATCATATTATGACTAAATACCGTTAAAGTATTTTATCATAATTTTTTTCTATTTATCATAACATTGTTATACGTGATTATATTACAATGTTGCCCAAAATCACGATTCCCTATCACGCGAGATAGGGCAAGAAATTTCTGCTGACGTTGCGTTGACTCACCTACACTATAAGCTTACTTGTGTACAGTGTTGCCACTTTGGTTATTATTAACCAAAATTGGTTATTTTTATTTTGCATGTGTACATGTGAATTATTTTTTCGTTTTGGTTATTTTTTGCAAAGATTTGCAATTTGTACATCTACTGGTTGTACTTATGTGCACAAGGGTATTTTTCGATATCGAGTTTTCCAAATATTAAATGAGTTGATTTAAATCATAACAACATCGTAATATTATTTTATTTACACTAGTCAATCTAACACCGTGTATAATGAATCTTCTCTCTCCTTTTGGTGCATCCATGAACTTAAAATCACTTTTTTGGTCGATTCAAACTCGTCCGTCCTTCCTTTAATATTTCTATTGGAACTTTTTATGTAAAGAACTGGCGATAATTATATGAAAAAACGAAGTAGGTTGTATTTCGAATTTCGATTTTTATGAAATTTGGTGGGAATAGTCTACGTACTTAGTAGATTATGTCCTCCAAATTAAATTTAAAATTTAAAGTATAATTGCAACTTATATACCTATTTGAAATTTTGCAAAACAGATACTGCGCTAATTTGCCGAAATTCTAAGATAAATTATTTAATAAGAATTAATAAAGTATTTTCTGCTAATTGATGCAAGAATAGTATCACAATATCTTTAAAGTATTAATCAACTGATATTTTTAAGTAACACAGCTAAGGAAAATGAAATTGTATTGTATACAAAAGTTGTAATAACTTCTAAACTTGTACGACGAACAATAATCGCGATATATCATAGACTACTCATAGACTGGAATCAGCTGATTTTAGCAATATGGCGGAGGCAAACAAAAAAAATTTTACGAAAAATCAACAAAAGAAAATGTAAAATGAACCACGGTAGATTTAAAAGAGGGATTTAAAAGATATATTTCCATCTCTCTTCACCTTACACTTAATTTTTTTCAAATATAAAAAACAAATTGCATTACAGTCAAACCCATTTATAACATTTTCTTGCTCTTTATGAACTCATCTTAATTACCGGAATTTTGATAACTATTTTGATACAAAAACATATTTTATAAAGAATTCTTGGTTAAAACGAATTACTATTTAGTCCCATGAATAATATTTTATGCATTTATCCTTTTTTATATCGAACTTCAAAAAATATGCGTTGAAATCAAATAAACGGGTTTTACTGTACATGCAAGTCAAAAAATTTGTTTGTGGTGTTGATAGTGTATTGAAAAGTGTTTTATAATGAAAGAACATTAAGGAATAATTAAAAAACAAATCCAGTACACTTTTAATTAGAATCTAAGCAAATATTTAATAAAATAATTGTTTTCTTTTTAATACCTTATTTTTTTTGCAATTCTTCTTCGCATACAATTTCTTCGATGTTTACATTTTTTGCTATTTTTTTTCAAACGAGCGATGAAAACAATCATACAGCTCATCTCACACACTCATCGATTTTTTAATACATTTTATTTTTTATTTTGCTCTAAAATTTTACCTAATGGCGGAACTCAAAAATGGTAAAAAAAAATGTAAACAAAACCATACGGTTCGAATTTACTTTTTTGACAGCTGTCAATGGTTTCTTATCTGGTTATCTGTGCGATATATGTAAAGATTTGATACTCATGGCCTTTGACTTCTACTATCTCACCATGACTTTTAGTTCTTTATTTACATTTTCTAGATGATGTTGTATACTAGTTTTTATTTTACCGTCTTAAATTCTAAATTTTGGTTAATTTGTCGGATAATTTGGATAGATTACGTTTACAAATATTGCTGAAGTTATGAATGTAATGCTAACATCCGCTACATGGTATTATAATTTAAACCCAAATTTCGAACGAAATCTCCAAATATGTACATAAAATGGGAAGAATTTTATAATTAAAATTTTCTTTCCAAAAAGTCATATGTGGAGTATTTTTGAATTGCGCTAAAACGCGTTAAAACCTCAGTTGTTTTTTAAAATAAATATTAATTACATTTGATAACGAATCCGCGAAGAGACATATATTTATTGTTGAAAACACGATAGAGTCGAAAAGAAACAAGATAGAAAACTGAAATATTTTGCCAAAATATTTTTAATTGACCCAGTTTGATTGGTATTGAAAATGCGAAATATCGGTCAACGATTTCAAGTAGCCCCCATATTATGCTCTATTCAGAAAATTACCATATTGCTTAAAAAAGCATCTATAGCGATGAAATTCAATATTGAAAAGTTTTATTGGAAATGTATTTGTCAAAGTTTATGAGGATCGGTACATAATTGACTCTATCCCTCATAAAAAGTCTCCTCAGAAAACGACCTTAAGGCTCATAATGTACTGCAATATAGCAACAAAATTCAACATAATCAAGTTTTAAAGGAACTAAAATATCTCTGTCAGATTTTATGATAATTGGTCCATAATTGACCATACGTCTCATATAAGATCCCGTACAGAAAATTACATTAACGCTCATAACTGTCTTCATAATACCATTTTAGCGACGAAATTTAACATAGTTACAAGTTCCACTTCAGAAAATGAATTTGTTATTTTAATGTCCAAATGTAAACATGAAACAAATAAAAATAATTTTGTTTACTTTTTTCTTAATTTGGTTATTTTTTTCGAATTTTGGTTAGAAAAAAATTTTGTTGTGACAACACTGCTTGTGTATTTTCTTATTTGAGCATGTGTTAGTTGATTATCGACTTGCAAAACAAAATCAACTCAGTTGCTGATCAGCATTTGTCGAAGTAAGATCTGTACGCAACTTTTTTAAAATCCACACAGAAATACAACAACAAAATTTTGAGAAAGCCGAATTTATGTAGATGAATGAGAGAGCACAGCTGATAGTTTTTTATATATGAACTTTAATGTACGCTGTCTGTCAAAATCCATAATATCAATTTGACAGTTAGAATATACTTTTTAGTTCGCAGTCATTTTATTAGTACAGTTTTATTTTGGGTTACATTTTGTTCTCTGTGCTTTACCAATACAAATTGATGTGTAACAGTATGTGTATGGGCAGCACTGTTATATTATGATCCAATGTGTTCAAAATTGCGTTTAAAAATATGTATCAAAATCAAAATAAATTTTACTGAATCAGTAAAATTACAGTTTCTAAAAAAAAGTAAAAAAAATATATACAAATAAAGATAATATACTTACAATACTTAACACAATTCGCAAATTTCAATTTTCTGCACAAAAACATAACTATATTATTCTATGCGAACTGAAATACATATACATACATTTAATGTTATAAACCAAATGAGAATTATTTAAACTCATTTTATTGTTGCGTAAAAAACACACACGAAAAAGTAATCTGTGTGAGCAAAAGTTATTTTGTTTAAAGTAACTAAAATATTGTTAAAATCTAATTAAAATAACAACTATATGTTTTTGAAAACAATATATTGTTACAGTAAACATAGTGTAGTTGTAGTAATCATTTTGAACCATGTTTTTTCTCTGCGTGTGTACACCAGGATTTTAAGAAGTCAACATGATACATGTTTGCATCCCATAGACTACTAAACATATCATATCTCTATATGCAGGGGAATAGTTAACAAAAAAAGAAAAAAAGATACATATATAGTTCATTCATTCTTACTTCTTAGAATTAATTAAATATAAGAAAAGATCAACTATTCAGCTATTAGAGATAACGCAAACGCTTTCCACAGACGATGGCTTTAGAAATGCATTAAAGAGAATGTACACATTTTTGGTTCTATTTGTACTTCCTTCATGTTAAGCTTTTACATAGATTTAATTTCGAATTTTTTCATTTCTTGTTGCATCATTAATGATGTTTTGTAATTTGCCTATAAAAAAATCGCTAATATATTATAAATTCATTAGTTTTTCCAAAATATGTTAAAAATGCGTTAACATAAAAATTCCCGTTTTCCCGGGAATGATTAAAAAAATCCCGGAAAAAAAAAATTTTTTCCCGAGAATTCCCGGTCGGGATTTCCCGAAGCCCAAACTCTATGAATGACCCACAGTCAACCAGATATTTAAACAATTATAGATAATGGGTTAGCAATTGCTGTCTTTGACTCTTTATTGGACTGTATTGCGTTTAATTTTATATACAATCAAAATATTTTACGTGTTAAATCTATGAATTTTATTTTATCCTTCTGACTCCCTAAATAAGCCAAAATACCGTTTCCGCAAAAATATCGTTGCCGTTAAATACGGATAATGCTATCTTTTAAACTTTTCGAAACGATTTTTATACTTTTTACTATTAAATAGAGTAATTTTGTGTGAAAGTTCATGAAAAATATCCAATCTGTTGAAAAATTTTTAATTTTTCGGAGTTTGTTTTTAAATATTTTCGCTGCAGATTTTGTTTCTTATATATTTTATAAAGTTTTTGTGTATCTTCATGTTTAGGCATGAAATTATTATCGCAAAATTCAAATAAAACTTTATCTAGATTGTTTCCGTGAAATTTAAACATAATTAAATTTCAGTTAATTAGATTAAATTAATCTATATAAACATTTTAAATATGTATTTTAAGTATGCAAGAATTTTAAAATTTTCAATATTTTTAAACTAGCACATACATTTCAGATACTTTATTAAAAGCGAGCCTCAAAGACCTTTCACGTGAAATCCTAGGCATAAAATATGAAAACCTTAAAAATGCATTTTATCTTTTTTAAATGAAGTAAACTTCCCCTTTCGGTATTATTTATTTGTTCTTACAAGTAGTCCACCCTGATGTACACATTTAAATATTATTTTCTTCATCTTCAAACGTACAAAGAACCGGGTAGTTGTAAATTGTAAAATTACCCCCATATTCATAAACTCATAATAAAGTTGTTGATGGTTTATTGTAGGAATTTTGTATGGAAAATGTGTGTAATAAACCTAAAATAAACGATTAATATTTTTATGAATACGGGGACATAAATTATAATGTTAATAATTAACATATTTCTTCCACAAATAACATATTATTTTTAACTTTAATGAAAAACTTTTCATTAAGAACTAACTCCTTTAAGAAAAAGATTCAAAGAGGGCGTGGTTATTATAATAATTTAACTTCACATCGATTTTTAATTAAATCATTAATCCCTTAAACTTTTGCTTAGCCGGTATTTTATTTTTCCGTTTTCATAATATTTCTTGTTTCAAAAAACGAACTATTTTTTGCAATAATCACTTTAAAGTTGCTTAATTTTTACAGTTTCATCCCTCGCTAAGAATAAATGTTGTTTTATCCATTTTTTCTAAACCGGCGAATTCATATACACACATATATTACGGACATGTACATGTGTTTATATGTTATAAACATTGTTTTTAATTAAACATATAGCATTGATTTTTATCATATTATTTTTTTTTTGTTGTTTTGTCTTTCAGTACAATGAAAAACAAAGCGGGATTTTTTAAATACACACATAACACAACACAGCAGATTAGTTTACATTCGGCCCTTTTATTTTTAAACAATTTTAAGAATCTTTTATGTTATTTATTTAAACAAGCACCAATGACTTTGGAAAAAGGAGACAATTCTTGCCAGCAGGAAGTACTATGAGGCTTAAAATGTACAATTGAAGAAAAACTAACAAATAAATCAATAATGAGGAAACAGCATTTTTTTCCTTTCTGTTGTACGGCAAGTTGCAGGCGCTTCAAATTCTCACAAAATACTTTATGTGTATTCTGAGAAGCATGCAGAAATGTTCAGGAAGTTTAATAGGGGAAGAGAAAGAGAGAAAATGAGAACAAAATCATGTAAATGTACATACATGAACAAACTCTCTAAAAATGCATAGTTTTATCATAGTTGCCAGATTGAACATGTGTGTGTTCTGGCGATTTTTAAACAAAACAAATGCAGATTTTACTGTATATTTTTGTAAAAGTGTCTAAACGTGACAACTCTTTGTAAAAGTGTCTAAACGTGACAACGCTGTCATTTAATATAAAATTTCATTTAGTTTCTCGAATAGAGAACATGAGAAACTATAATTTCATTTGACCAGCGTTACCGTTGGAAAATTTCGAAAAGTCGCACAAAAAGGGAATTTTTCGGAAAAAGTCGCACTGAAAGGGATTTTTAAAGAAAAAAGTGTCAACATAGGTAAAGTCATTTCATTTGCATTTAAATGAATTGTATTGTATTTAAATTCAGTCGATACACCCAATATCAAATTATTTACACCATTTTCTTTATTTATCGTCGCAATATTTTTCCGAAATAGAATAAACGGAGACTGAGAAGAGACATAAATTTGTATTAAATCAACGATTTTTATATTTTCTAAAACGTTTTCTAGCTCTCACCTTAAGGTTTCAGTATATTAAGGACGATCATAAAATATTTTTCTAGTTAGACGATTCACCAATTTTGAATATCATACTGGGGGCTTAATCTGTAACTCGATTCTAATGAAAAAATTTTCGAATTTGTATGTTAATTGTTTGAATGTTAAATTAATTAACATTGTGTTCGAAAGATTTTTCTTTCAAATCGAAATACAGAGTAAACCCCAAAAAATGTTTGAAAAAATTCCACCTCCCATGCTCACTATTTGTGGGCCGTTTTATCCTTAGAACAGGCAAATAGACAGAAATAGATTTGTATAAAAGCCTAAATAAAATCGTTGAGCGTCTTCTACTTGTAAAAACATATTATTTTTATAAAAATTTATGAGCTCATGGCTTAACCGCACATCTGTACCTCGTTTCTGTAATTTTCTCGAATCGAGAAAAAACATAAAATATAATAGTCTTCCAGTTTTTAACAGTGTGACTCTAATTATTATACCCTACACCACTTTAGTGGGGAGGGTATATTGGGTTTGTGCTGATGTTTGTAACGCACAATAATATTGGACCTATACCCACCTTAAAGTATACCAATCGGCTTAGAATCATTTTCTGAGTCGATTTAGTACATGATCTTCTATTGTTACAGGGACGAAGCCTATTGAAAATGGTTAAGATCGGTCCATAATTTCACCTAGCCTCCATACAACTGAACCTCCGAATAGGGCTTGTAAACCTTGTAATCAAACTACAGGTCGCAATTTTGAAGATAATTCAGTGAAATTTGGCACACGATCTTCTATGGTATCGGAAACGAAGCCTATTAAAAATAGTTAACATCGGTTCATTATTTCACCTGGCCCCCATACAACTGAACTTCCGAATAGGGCTCTTAAGTTCATAACAGTTTGATATTTTTCAAATGATCGTATTTTATTTGTAATATAATTTTTTATATATTCATAAACAACATTTTATTTTGTAAAAGATTTTTAATACTAAATTTCCATACAAAATTTGTATAAAATTAAAATTTGTTTATGATTAAGGCGTTAAGTGTAACAGCATGCATTTTCGAATTTCAATTCTTTTCGAATTTGTATTATTGAACATAAAAATTCAGCTTAAATACGATTTCGAATTTTAATTTTAGCCTTTGATATAAAAAGCCTTTCAAGTTCGGCATTAGAAAAAGGTGAAACGAGTAATGACAATACAAAAATAGACAATTCATTAAATTAATTTTCACCGATAAAATTTTCAAAATTATATACATTGTATCAGATTTTTGTCATAATGTTGTTTTGCAATATCCAACCACTGATTTTCAATAATATTTTTATCAGTTAAACTATACTTAGTTCTTTATAGAAAACATAGAAATATTTTTTAATTTTTTTTTATCAAGCAAATTATGCTAATAGGCATTTAGCATAATTTTAAAAAACGTCAATGCATTTTCACGATGCAAAACGCTTAATCTAGCACTGAAAGTGCTAAAATGGCAACACTGGTTCATAACTATGTTTAATATACTCGTATATCGACAAAAAACTGCAAAACCAAGTTCTATTCTATACTAGCCTTAATGACCGACATGAATTTTATAGTTATAGAGTCTCATTTGACCATAGCCTCTATATAAAGCCCCCTTCAAAATTTGACTTAAATGTCCACAATTTTATTCAACAATAAATGGCTTAAGTATATCTGAGACAAAGTACAATTCAACTTAAATGCTTTTTTATGAAAACTAAATCACATTTTATTTTTGTAACAGGTGTAGGGTATTATATGGTCGGCCTCGCGCGACTTTAATTTCTTACTTGTTTTTTAACTGTACTAATTAAAATTTAATAAGAAATTTTTAAATTTCTTATATTCACCCTGTTTTACACAAGATGATCATGAATTTTTGACAGATTTTCTCGATGCGTGAATTACAGAAACGGGGCACTGGGAACAATAAATAAATTTTAAGCGATTTTCGGAATTTAATCCCATATTTGACCACAGTTTAATCGTTAATACTGAATTTCATTATCGTATATCAATAGTCACATGAACATCAATAATATTTTCGGAATAGTGCATTCAATGGGGGTAAGAACATTTATAGACCGATCCACATAAATATTGGCAGGAATATTTTGGTTTCTTTAAAATTTATTTATGTCGAATGTCATATATAAATATAACAACAGTTATGATTGTTAAAGTAATTTTCTGTAGAAGGTGAAGGTCCTATGGGTGTAGTATCAATTATAAAAAGATCTTCATAAAATTTGGTAGAAAGATTTTGGTTCCTACATAATTTGTTTATTTTTCATGGGTTTATTTGGTATGCAGTCATAAGACTGTTATGAGCGTTAAACTTACATTTTGAAGGGGAACCTCTACATGGAGAAAGTCCAATTATGGACCGATTCATATAAAAACATAGCAAAAAAAATTCGGTTAATTAAAATGAGTTTTTGTCGAATTTCATTGCTGTACTGTTTTCTGGGTAATATTCATACATACATTCTTAAAGAAAGATACATATACATTTACAGGTATATAATAATATAACCAGACATTGAGAAAATGGAGGTATGTCTGTTAAAGTTGTTTGTATGGGGGCTATGCAAAACGTTGACTAATATTGCCCATTTTCAATAAGGAGCCACGCCAATATTAAGAAAATATTAAATCAGTATATCTGAGATAATATAACAGTTAGAGTCCTCAAATTTTGTTGGAGCCACTTTAGAGTCAATATGATTATTAAGGATAAAAAGTAAGCGGACTAGCAGCAGAGGGCATGGCACCTCCCATATAAATTAAATACACAAATTCGTTTATCTTGGAAACTATTACAACTAGAATCTTAAAATGTAGGCACGAAGAACTTTAACAGCCATGTAAACATTTTGGGTTATAAATTGGCGGACTACTAATGAGGGGAGCGGTACCTCCCACATGAATTTATTACAAAAATTTGTTTATATGAGAAACTAATAGAACTAAATTCTTCAAATTTTGCAAAAAAATATTAGATTTATGGCAAAAAGCAAAAATGTTACTTTACATATGGGCCATTTCATTTCAAGTGAACCAACTCAAATAAGCGAGTGTTATATTCGGCTGTACCGAATCTCATATACCCACCATCAAACCTTATGCCGTAAAAGAGATGCGTGGCATTTAGAATATAACTTAAGTCAATAATAGACCGAGCACTTTTGAATTAACAAAATATTTATTTTTAAAAATATTTTTGATCAATTTGGACAGTAGGTTCAATTATGGACCGATTGTCGTAAAATTTGATAAAAAGGTATCGATACTTATTTGCTTCGAATTTCATCACTCTACTCGTTTTTTTAATTCAGTTATGAGTGTAATAGTAATTTTCTGTAGGGGACCTTATATGCGGGTAGGATCAATTATGAACCTAACATATACAATTTTGTACAGAACTTGTTAATGTCGAATTTCTTCGTTATACTCGTATTTTTAAATAAGGAAAACTCGTATTTTAATAAGCAACCCCCTTTCTTGAAGAGAGCATCATATAGAGGCTATGGTCAGATATAATTTAATCCTCATTAAATTCGGAATAAGTATAAACTTTTTTATGTCGATTTTCATCGCTGTACTCGAAATTTTCTGAATCCTAATCATCAAATTAACTGAAGAGATCCTTATATGAATGGTTGGGTGAATTATTGATCGTTTTTATAAAATTGTTTAGATTTTGGTTCATATAAAACATGTTTACATCGAATATCATCGCTTTACTATCATTTTTATGCCAGTAATTAGCGTCAAAGTAATTTTCTGAAGGGCTTATATGGGCGGGTAGGGTGAGTTCACGACACCTTCCGCATGAAATACGGTGGGAAGATTTACGTTCCTATAAAAGTTTCTTATAGCAAATTTCATAAATGTACTCGTATTTTTCAACCAGCAATGATCGTGAAAGTATTTTCTGAAGGGGACCCTATATGCGGGTAGGGTCAATTATAGACCGAACCTCAACAAATTTGGTAGAGAGATTTTGACTAGTATAAACTTTATGTGTGTCGAATTTCATCGCTTTACACGTATTTTTAAGCCAGTAATGAGTGTTAATTTTCTGGGGGGTAGGGTCAATTATGGGCCGATCTACATAATATTTGGTAGAGAGGTTTTGGCTTGTAAGAAACTTACTTATGTCAAATTTCATCGCTTTATTCGAGGTTTTGGCTCCTAAAAAACTTACATATGTCAAATTTCATCGCTATGCTCGTATTTTAAGCCAGTAATGCGCGTTAGAGTCATTTTCGGGAGGGGACCTTATATAGGGGGTAGGGTCAATTATGGACCGATCCTCATAAAATTTGATAGGGAGATTTTAGCTCATATGAAACTTTTTTATGTTGAATTTCAACGCTATGCTCGTACTTCTTAAACAGATATGCCCATTAAAGCTGTTTTTCGGGGGGCCACTTGTATGGGGGCTATCCGAAAACGTGGTCCGATATTGTCCATTTTCAATACCAAACAGTGCCTGTCAATGAAAAGTATTTGTGCATAGACGCTAGTCTACAACAAACAGACGGACGGACATGACCGACCTTATGATGCCCTACACCAGTGATTATTTTACAAATGTTGATTATTTTTTAATAATAAAGCATTTAATTAATTTTTACCTTAATTCAGAAATATTTTTTAGTGTTTATAAGTGAATTTGAACCAAATCCAATCAAATCCTTTTATGAAGGGGACTTTATATTAGAGATGTGATCAAATGAGGGCCGATCATTACGAAAGTCACCAGAGTCATTAACACTTATACAAAACTAAGTTTTGCCGATTTTTGGTGTGATACAAGAACATTTAACATATTTATGAGCTCGAAAGCCATATTCAGGGGTGCAATTGTATGGGGGCTATGCGAAATAATGGACCGATTTTAACCATTTTCAATAGGATTCCTTGGAAAGTATGTGCCAAATTTCATCAAATTATCTTGCAAATTGCGACCTGTAACGTGCTCATAATGTTTACATGGACAGATAGACAGAGTCGGACGGACATAGCAAAATCGACTCAGAAGTGATTTTGAACCGATTGTTATACTTTAAACAAACAGCACAAACACCTAATAAATAAATAGATGGATAGATAAAACCGGAACTTTTTTGGTGTCTTTTTTTTAATCACACTTAAACGGCTGGATCGATTTTCTTTAAATTTGAAACATAGTAAGATATATACACTGAAAATAATCCATGCTCAACTTTACGAAAAAAATTTCGTAAATTCTTTTTTCGTAATATTTACAAAAATTTCGTGTATAATACGAAATATTATTTAATAAGACCCTTTTCTATTTTTACGAAAGTACGAAAACCTTTCGTAATACTTTTTTCTTAAATTTTAGCGAAATTAAATATAATGATATTAATTATACTATCGTTAAATAATACTATAAACATTTTTATAAAAATTAAGAAAAAGTATAATATAATTCACGAACTATTTTCATAAAAAAAATTAAAAATTCGTGTGGAGAATAATTTTTAACTTAAATTACAAAAATTATTTTAAAATGAAAGAAAATGTTTGCATAAATTAATATTTCGTAAATTTTACCATATTTATTCAAAATTCACTTTTTTCAATTTATTTAAATTAATTTTTCCAATATTATTTTGCATTATACTAAAATATTTCGTACAATTTCGTATATATTACGAAATAATTTCGTGGTGCGAAACAACGAAAGATTCGTACAATGTACGACATTTTTCGTATATATTAGGCATGGATTTTTTTCAGTGTAGTTGTATGGTGTGACAGGCTACATTGTTTTCCAAAACTTGGTTAAGAAAGGACAAGAAGGGGTATATGGATGAAAAAGGGATAAAATTCGTACTTTTGGGAGTCAATACTAATTATTGTCTATACTCAACCAAAATCATTTTGTTTTTTGATTAAGCTTTTAAAGTGTCCGAAATATGTATTAGCAAAGTTACGTTTCGAATGTTTGACAAAAAATAGGAGAAAAGGCGAAAAAACAAGAAAAATTTGTACTTCTATGTTTTAAGTCTGATTTTTTTCGTTCTAAAGTAAAAATATTTTAGACGATGAGTTTTTAGTTTCAGAGATTCGAAAGTCCACCCCAAGACGGAAAAACAGGAATAAAGAAATTCAAACTAAACGGGCAAAAACGGCTAATTATCTGTTCCTTTGCTACATTTATACTTTTATACTCTTTTATGAAATTTGAGAAAAATTAATTTTTTTTATTAATATTTTTCCGTAATCGGTCAAAAAATGTTTTTGCAAAACATCATTAAAGAGGGAAAGGTTCCTCCCTGACGTGATTTTTCGTAATAAATGTTCTACAACATCGATTTCTGAAATGATACAAAATATAGTAAACAAAATACATAAATATGAATAATACAATGGAGAAAAAGGGTATTGGTACCTTTTATAAATATTGTTAAAATTCAATGAATTTTTTTTCATAAGGAGACCTTCAGCATTTTTTGAAACATGAAGAAAGGGAAAAATTATCACTTTATGCTTTAAAACAAGAATTATTCTTTCTCCTAAGTTAAGGTCCCAAAGGTCAAAAATCAGCCTTCAAGTTCTGACTACCGACAAAAAATATTTTAGACGATGAGTTTTTGGTTTTAGAGCTATGTGTATTCGAAAGAGAAATAGGTATTTTTTATTAATATTGTTAGGTAATCGGTCAAAAAATGTTTTTTTCAAAAATGGTTTTGCAAAACATCACTAAAGAGGGAAAGGTTCCACTCTGACGTGATTTTCTTAATAAATGTTCTACAACATCGTTTTCTGAAATGATACAAAATATATTAAACAAAATACAAAAATTTGAATAATTCAATGGAGAAAGAGGGTATGGGTAGTATTTTTGGCACTGTGTTGATACCTTTCATAAATATTGTTCAAATTCAATGAAATTTCTTTTATAGCTTTATAAGAAATTGTAAGGAGTTTATGGATAAGGAGACCTTCAGCAATTTGTGAAACATGAAGAAATTAGAGAAAAATTTGCATATTTATTAGTTTACTCGGCCGGGAGAATACTTAAGTATAATGTTATGAAACCACTTAAAATCACGGACAACGCCGGATACAAAATATATATATATATAGATAGATTTTTGTATCTGATTTTCTTTTTAAGCTTTTAAAGCTTTTTTCGAAATTGGAGAAAAGGCGAAAAACACAGACAAAATTTTTACTTCTATGTTTGAAGTCAGATTTTTTTCCTTCAAAATTAAAAATATTTTAGACGATGAGTTTTTGGTTTTAGAGCTATGTGTATTCGAAAGAGAAATAGATATTTTTTTATTAATATTTTAACGTAATCGGTCAAAAAATGTGTTTTTCTAAAATGTTTTTGCAAAACATCATTAAAGAGGGAAAGGTTCCACTCTGACGTGATTTTCTTAATAAATGTTCTACAACATCGTTTTCTGAAATGATACAAAATAAATTAAACAAAATACAAAAATTTGAATAATTCAATGGAGAAAGAGGGTATGGCTAGTATTTTTGGCACTGTGTTGATACCTATCATAAATATTGTTCAAATTCAATGAAATTTCTTTTGTAGCTTAATAAGAAATTGTAAGGAGTTTATGGATAAGGAGACCTTCAGCATTTTTTGAAACATGAAGAAGTTAGAGAAAAATTTGCAGATTTTTTAGTTTACTCTGCCGGGAGAATACTTAAGTATAATGTTATGAAACCACTTAAAACCCCGGACATATTTCTTGCGCATAGTTTGGGGACATGATACTTTGAGGACATTTTTTTCCGATTTCTTCTTATTGATTTATATTGCCCAATGCTTTCTTTTATAGAATCAATCAGTATTTTATTGATATATGCTTTATATATACATATCTGTATTTTCTAATTTAAAAACTAATTTTCATATAAAGTGCTGCCATACATTCGCAAAATATTTCAATTAGTCCGTTAAATTTTGAATTTCAACGACGTCAAATCTATAACACATGCACGCCTTTGTTATTCTCCTGTTGATGCGCTGTTTTCAATGTCAAATTTTATGGTGTTCTTGTCAGAGGGCGAAGTCGACTTAAAATTGTCGGCGGCGGCTGAGCCAAATGATTCGGCAGCGGCTTAAAGTCGGCTCAGAGCCGAACGTTTTTAAGGAAATTTAAACTCTTAAATTTATGTTCAAAAATAATGTAAATATCAAAATTTAGAGACTGGGAGGATCACTTTGCTTAAATTATTAATAATAAATGATTTTTAAAAAAGGCTCAAAGTTTCTAGATTTAGTCTACTTTAATTCTCATTTACACTCTCTTGAATCTTTTGAAGAAATTGTGGATATACCATCCATATTAGGTAACAAATAAAAAATATTTAAATTAACAAGACATACATTAACATATCTTTTAAATAATTTTTTTTTGCAAAATATACAATTATTAATATAAAAAAATTTTGGCATAATAGTTTCGAAACAACTTATTGCACATTCACATTCATATATAAAAATATAACAACGAATATACATATCGGAAGTATTGAAAATTATAAAATATCGCTTGTTACATACATATATCCTTTGTAAAAATCTTGTACGTTTTCAAAATATAATTTGGCCAATAATAATTCATTATGTTACAGAATCAAAAATAATTGGTCCTACAGTCTAGTTAATAAAAACATTAAAAAAATTGAGTCCACTTAAGCCAAGTGTTTCGGCGGCGGCTCAAGGAACTAAATATAGTTCGGCGGCGACTAAGCGCCGACTCGAAGCCGGTCGACTTCGCCCTATGAAATGAACTTCATTTCACCATCTTGACTAATTAATACATGGTACTGTCAAACTCGTATATATTAACAGGGACTTGGCTTGCACAGGGTATACAGAGGAGTCACGAGCAAACAACTATTTCCCTCTCTTTCGCGCAAAATGATTTCAATGATTTTTTTAGCTGTATTTTATATACCTCTTCTCACCAAACAATTTCAAAATCAAACAAAAGCTGATTTTAGACTTTTTTAAATGTCAAAAGTGACACCTCTGTATACTTTGTGTTGGCTTGTTTTACAACGTCTAAAGGTACTTTTTGCGTTTTTTATAAAACTGAACCTAAAAATATGAAATTTTATATACAGGGCCCTTATTAAACGAGAAAATATTTAAAGGAATTTTTTTGGTACTTTTTCGTCCTTCTAATGGTACTTTTTGCGTTTTTTATAAAACTGAACCTAAAAATATGAAATTTTAGATACATGGCCCTTATTTAAAACGAATATATTTAAGAGCATTTTTTGGTACTTTTTATTCCTTCTAATGGTACTTTTAGCAGTTTTTATAATATTGAACTAAAATATAAAATATAGTCCTTAGTAATCGCCAAAATATTTAAGGGGATTTTTGGTACTTTTTCGTCCTTCTAATAGTACTCTTTGCGTTTTTTATAAAATTGAACCTAAAAATATGAAATTAGGGATACAGAGCTCTTAGTAAACGCGAAAATATTTAAAGGGATTTTTGGCCCTTTTTCGTCCTTATTTTAAAATTGAACATAAAATTTGAAATTATGAATACAGAGCCCTTAGTAAACGCGAAAACATTTAAAGGGATTTTTTGCCACTTTTTCGTCCTTCTGATGATAATAAAAAGATAAAATTTTAGATATAGAGCCTTTAGTAGGTAAACGCGAAAATAATTGAGGAGATTTTTTGTTACTTTTTCGTCCTTCCAATAGTACTTTTTGCGTTTTTTATAAAACTGAACCTAAAAATATGAAATTTTAGATACATAGCCCTTATTAAACGAGAAAATATTTAAAGGGATTTTTGGTACTTTTTCGTCCTTCTAATGGTACTTTTTGCGTTTTTTTTAATAAAACTGAACCTAAAAATATGAAATTTTATATACAGGGCCCTATTAAACGAGAAAACATTTGATGGGATTTTTTGTTACTTTTTAGTCCTTCTAATGGTACTTTTTGCGTTTTTTATAAAACTGAACCCAAAAATATGAAATTTTAGATACAGAGCCCTTATTAAACAAGAAAATATTTAAAGGGATTTTTTGGTACTTTTTCGTCCTTTTAAAGGTACTGTTTGCGTTTTTTATAAAACTGAACCTAAAAAGATAAAATTTTAGATATATTGCCCTTAGTAAACGCGAAAATATTTGAAAAGATTTTTTGTTACATTTTCGTCCTTCTAATGGTACTTTTTTTTATATGAAATTTATCGACAGAGACATAAACGAAAACTACTGTATTTTACAACAACACAAAGTGGTTTAACAACAACACAAAAATTTACAATATTAAACTTAAAGTTTACATTACATTGTTACATCTCTTGTCACAAGCCTTTAAATATTCTGCTTTGGTTCCATCAAACAGAATCAACATATACAACTTTCGGTTGGAATTTGTTCATTTTGTGCTTTTGCCATACAACAGTGTGAATTGACAATTTTTGTATCAGACAATTGTCTGGCAATAAAATTGTAAGGTTTTCTTACAACCGTTTAAAATGACAATTTACATATTGCTAACATTTTTACATTATCAGTCATTGCCAGATCTGCCAACGTTGTAAGACCTGACTACCGTGTAGACATAGCTTAAGAATTTTACTCTCTCTCAAAACTTTTTTGCATACTTTAAACACATTTGATAGCCTGAAAATAATAAATTTTTTATTAACAAAGAATATATTTTCATTTTCTTACATTGAATTTTTGTTGGTTGAAATTAAAACTTTTAAGTGCAATTCCAGCACTTTTTTCATCGGCTGCACTTATATTTTAGTAAAAAGTGTTATATGCTTTTTTTAGCATTAAAAGTCAATTTTTGTATATATTTTCATTTTCTTACATTGAATTTTTGTTGGTTGAAATTAAAACTTTTAAGTGCAATTCCAGCACTTTTTTCATCGGCTGCACTTATTTTTTAGGAAAAAGTGTTTTATGCTTTTTTTAGCATTAAAAGTCAATTTTTGTCATTTTTCATTTATTTTGCACATTTTATAATTAAAGAACTTTAAAATTAATTTTCTTTTAAAAACTACAAAAAGTTCGTTTCTAGATGTTTTGTTTTTAAGGAGTTCGCACGAAAACTTTGTATATGTATACAATTCCATGAAAAGGTGAACCACGGTAGCAAAAATAAAACCCTTATAACTGTTGCATTTTTGAAGATAAGTCAACACATTTTGGAGTATTAGCTTTTGTTACACCAAAGACCAAGGCTGTTAATTTTTGAAATCGGTCCATTATTATACCTACCCGCCATACAAACAGACCAGCAAATATCGTCTTTTAGCTTATAATTCTTTTAATTATAAAACTATCCCTTTTGTCATAGGAGGTACGTCCTTTTTATTTGATTCCAAATTCACTACTTCTGAAGTCGTTCTTAAGAAGTAATTTTTATGCTCTTTTTTGGAAGTTATTCAGAAGTGAAATATGGAATACAACTAATTTGTCTTAAATAATATTAACATTCTTACAACCGTTAATAGATACATACATTTAAAACAGAAGCACAAAAATAAAATTTCTAATCTCACAAAAATGTAAGAACAAAAAAAATATCTTTAGCATTGAAAAAATAGAATTATTTTCGCTTCTTCGGAAGTCATTAAACATCACTTCCACAGAAGGTAAAAAAATTCACTAATTGCTACTTTTGAAGTAGTGATAAATGTTATTCTTTTGGAAGTACTTCGCTTTATTTTTATTGGGCCGTTTCTACGACACATTCGTAATTCGTTTTGACAGTTCAATGCTTTTTTTTATTATTTTGTCATTTTTTGGAATATTTGTGTGTGTGTATGATACAAAAATACGTATATTATATTATTTCAGAAGTTTAAGTTGTATATTTTCTATTTATTTCAGGGACCGAAAATAATAATTATTTTTGAATTTTTAAATAAAAAAAGCAACCACAAGAAAATATCGGAGAACAACATCAAGAATACAATTTTTTTCATTAATTATTTTGTAATTTTTTCACCAAATTACTTTTATTTTTGTTCAAAGTAATAAAAATCAAAAAATAAGTTTTATTTCTGCTCAAAAAATAACTTTTATTTCTGCTCAAAAAATAACTTTTATTTCTGCCCGAAAAAGTAAAAAAAATAACACTTATTTTGGGACTTTTATAATAAAAATCATAACAGTTATGATCCCTGCTTTATTTGCATTTTTTTGTAATTTTATTTTTTATTTGTCTCCAACCAAAGAAAACAAACAGCTGATTATGATAAATCCCAGATAAAAACTAGAGATGACACTTTTCATTTGTACGTAATACAAACTGAACTACGTACAGCTTGTGTAATTCGCAGCTGAAATTATGTATGGCGAATCATGTCATTCAATACGTAATTGGGGGTTGAATGATAAATGAGAGCGTGAATTACGAATAATTGCACCGTGTGAACGGGGTATAAATCCCACCCCCAAATGGTAGGACATTGGTCCATATTTGACCCTAGTCGCCATATAACACTTGTTTTTTATTTTCTTCTATAAATTGCTTAAACATGTATATATGTAGATCAGTCATGTCCGACTGCAATTTCCTACTCCTTTTAATTATACCCCACAACACCATAATGGGGAGGTTAGTATGTGATTGTGCTGATTTTTGTAACACACAAAAATATTGGTCCCCACCTTAAAGTATACGGATCGACTCAGAAACCTTGTGCGCAAGCTACAGGCTGCAATTTTCAAAATATTTCGATGAATCGGATCATACTTTGAATCAACTAAGCAAAAGAAATCAACCAAATTCACCAAAAATATTCACTGTTATCCTAAGCAATTTGGCATTGAAAATCAGCAAAATCGGTTCACAACGTAAAAAGTTATGAGTAAAAATTTCAGACTACCTCGAAAAAAATTACGTTTTTTTCAACATTCTTTTGAAGTTTTCTCAGAAACTACCAAAGATATTTCGATGAACTTTGTCACACATTATTTTTTTAGGCCTGTGATCAATTATGTTCAAAATCTTTACATTCGATCGAATATTTCCCATAGCCCCCATACAAAGGTATATATTCCCGGAAATTAGTTTATCGTTAATAACTCCCTCAAATATATCGGTATCAACACAAAATTTTGTACATACAAATATAATATGAACAGAAATTATACTACCAACGTATATCGGTCGGTCGGTCCACAATTCCTCATAGCTCTCATATAAGGTCCACTGCCGAAAATCACATAAACGCACATATTTCATTGATAAATAAAGCTATTGTGATAAAATTCGAGTTAAATATGTTTTGTATACATTCTACCAATTTTTTACGGATCGGTCCACTATTGGTCATAGCTCCCATATAATGCCCACTTCCGAAAATCACTTAAAATCACATATTTCATTGTCAAATAAACCTATCTTGATAAAATTCGACACAAATATGTTTTGTCTAAATATGAATCACTCTACGAAACTTTTTCCGGATGGTCCCATAATTGGTCATAGCTCCCATATAAGGTCCACTTCCGAAAATCACTTAAACGCATATATTTCATTGAATTCTAAAGCTATAGGGATACAATTCGACTTGAATATGTTTTGTGTACATATAAATCATTCTACCACTTTTTTCCCGGATCGGTCCATTATTGGTCATAGCTCCCATACAAGGCCCACTTCCGAAAATCACTTTAACGTACATATTTCATTGTCAAATAAAGTTATCTTGATAAAATTCGACAGAAATATGTTTTGTCTTTATATGAATCACTCCACGAAATTTTTTCCGGATAGGCTCCCGTATAAGGTCCACTTACGAAAGTCACTTAGACGCATATATTTCTTTTAATAATAAAGCTATCGGGATAAAGTACGACTTGAATATGTTTTGTCTTTATATAAATCATTCTAGCCTATAGTTCCTTTCAGATATAAGGAAGACACTGTGAAAATTTCAGAAAAATCGGTCCAGCCGTTTAGCTGCCTATAAAGTTAAAACAAGCAAACAAACATACAAACACACATTCATTTTTATATAAATAGATGGGGGTGCCACGCCCCCTATTGATAGTCCTCCAATTTTTCCATCAAATAATCATATGGATGTCGAAATTGTACATAAAAAATTTGAGGACTCTATTTGTACCATGTTCCGAGATATTCGACTCGGCACCCCTCCCACTTGCAATTTCAAAATAAAAAGTAGCCTATAGTTCATATACCGGCGTATAGAGAGGCAGATAAAAAAATCACCACTACACACACACTATTGGCATTTTTTCAATGAAATTGCACTGAAAAAATATTTGGTTATTTTTAATTTTGAAGATTAAATTGCATTACAATAAAATGCGAATATTTATAAACTAAATGTAATCAATGTACATAAGAATGATAATTTCTTAACACAGAAACAACATTTCAAATTAAAATGTACAAAAAGCAAGTTAGAGTGCTATATTCGGCTGAGCCGAATCTTAAATACCCTCCACCAGTTACTTTTATATTAATACTTTTCTAATTGATCAAATATTTGTAGAAATAAGTTTTCTCATGTCTTAAATAGAAAAAATCTATTTAAAAAAGATTCCATGGTTTATTGAACATTACAAACGCCATTTTCTTTATATTTTTATAGCGCTTAGCGATATTTAGTAATTTGCATGTATGTATGTGTGTGAAAGATTTAATACATATATATATAATTTTGTTCTACACAAATTGATAATGCAACTAGTTAAATACGGTTAAATTGCTTTTAGGGGCAGGCCTAGTATGGGAGATATGGCCAATTGTAGACCGATCGTAAAAAATTCTTTAAGCTAAATTTCTGTTCATAAAAGCTATATTTCAGTCAAATTTTGTATCCATAACGTAATTTAGTTATAAGTAATGTGTGTTTAAGTGATTTTCTGAAGGGAACCTTGTATGGGACCGACCGCACCCATGTTATGAACCGATAGTAAAAGAATCTTGAAATATAATTTTTTTATAAAAAACTTATTTGGCAATGAGTAATGTGCGTTTAAGAGATTTTTGTAAAAGGACCTTGTATGTTAGCGATGACTAATTATGTATATAAAGACAAAATTTCAAAATTCTCTATCTATATCATTATTTGGTAATGCATATTGTGCATTTAAGTGATTTTTT
Organism: Lucilia sericata; assembly: GCF_015586225.1. Lineage (NCBI taxonomy): Eukaryota > Metazoa > Arthropoda > Insecta > Diptera > Calliphoridae > Lucilia > Lucilia sericata. The sequence continues at coordinate 243,256 of NW_023994393.1, read as the reverse complement.
GGAGGGGACCTAGTATGAGAGCTATGACCAAATATGGACCGATCGTAAAACAATTTTATAGTTTAATTTATGTATATAAGAGCAATATTTTTGCGAAATGTATGGATATCCATATTTTGTAATGAGTTATGTGCGTTTAAGTGATTTTCGGGAGGGATCCTTGAGAGCTGTGACCAAAGTTGGACCGATCATGAAAAAAACGTTCAAATAACATTTCTGTGTACAAAATAGTATTTGTGCAAATTTTTTATGGGTATCACTATTTGGTAATGAGTTATGTGCCTTTAAGTGTTTTTCTGAAAGGGATCTTGTATGGGAGCTATGATCAATTATGGAATTTCTTCTGAGTGAATTCTATTGACATAAGATTTTAATTTCTAAAGATTTCGACATTGTGACGGAAGTTATTAACAAAAAACCCATTTTCCGGGAATATGTACTTTTGTATGGGAGGTATATGAAATTGGCAATTTTCAGCAGAAGTCAAGCTCTTGTGTAGAAATGAATGTATGGTGATTTTCATGGAATTATCTTGCATAGTTTTCGAGAAAATTACATCAGAATGTGTAAAAAATGCTTACTTTTTCGAGGTTGTTTCAAATTTTGATTAATAACTTTTCCCGGTGTGAACTGCTTTTGCTCATTTTCAATACCAAATTGCCTAGGACAATAATAAATATTTTGGGTGAATTTCGTAAATTTTTGTTGCTTCGTGTTAACGTGAGAATGTTTTATACAGACAGACGGACATAGCTAAATCGACTAAGAATTAAGGTCCAACAATATATATACTTTGTTGGGTCTCAGATGAATATTTCTTGGTGTTACACACGGAATGACAAAATTATATATACTCTCTATCACCACTGATGGTTTTTTTAAGTTGTGTTTGCAATTTCTTTAACAAAGCGACATCAACCTGCTTTGTTGAATGCTGTCAAGCAACTGCGATCGTGTTGTCTAAATGTAATTTGCCGAAAATCTTCGTTGTCAGAACAATACTAGCGCCGACGTCTAGTTCCTTAGTTCCTTCCAGATATAGGGGAACACACATTGAAAATTTCAAGAAGATCGCTTCAGTGGTTTAGCCTCCTATAAGGTACAAACAAACAAATAAACAAACATACATTGATTTTTATATATATAGATAACTAATGTCCTTATGTTCAACTTTAATAGCAACAAATACTGATCTCAGAATTTTTGTTGCTTTTATGCCAATTTTTAAAGTAAAAATTTTAAATTCTAATATCGTACATCCAGTACTAAAGTGACTCTACTCAAAAAGCCTTAAACTATGCACAAGATACTTGTTGTAAACTGTTCAAGAAAAAAGATCTTTCTTTATGTTTCAGAATTTTTATAAAATGTGTTCAATTTTCTGAAAAAAATTTTGAGTTGTGTCACTTTTGTACTAGGTTTGTTTGGTATTGCAAATCACAAATATGGCAATGACGTTTTCGCATAGCCCCCATACAAGTGACCCTATGCAATACATTTTAAACCGTTATAAAAAATTTAAATAGGTACAAAATATGCTGAAATTTTGCATAAATTATTTTTATGTACCCAAAAATAATTCTGTAAAACATAAAAGGTCGCCTTCAGCAAATGACTAGCGATCATAAAAAGCTTTAAAATATTAGTATATAGGCAAGTTTAATAGTATTATAAGTTTTCCTACATAATTTTGCGAGGATGAAATCATAATTAACCCCACTCCATATCCAGAAAATGACTTTAATATCATAGCTAGCTTGAAAATACTAACTACTGGTATAAAATTCAACATAAATAAATTTTATAGGATATTTAATGTATCTCTCAAATTTCTTAAGAATCGGTCCATATTGTTACCAAACGTCTACAAAGGCCCGCTTCTGAAAATGACTTAAGCGCTTATAACTTGATTGTCATAAAATTCTTCATAATAACATTTCATAGAATCTAAAGCTCTTTTAGAATTTTATGTAGTTCGTTCAAATAAGAAAATAAATTTATTCTCAATTGAAACATTTTAGTATCATGATACATTCGCCAAAAATGATTTGTGTTAAAACATCATGCTTAGAGTTTGGACCGTGACCCAAACCATTAAGATCGTATTCCGAAGTCTAATGCACACTAATTTGCATATTATAAGTTTCGGTATATCCGAATACAACACTTGTTTGTGTGTATTTTAAACATTTTTAACGATTTTTTTTTTTAATTATTAGCCTTTTTAACATGTAGTAACACCAAATTCTAAAATTATTGCACATTGCGTCCTTCGAGCAACAAATATTTCCGTACTAATTAACAAATGAATGCGTTGGGGCTTATAGAAAAGCGGGTCTACAAGTTGTATAATTTCTGGAATTGTGAACCTTGTTGTATCTATTTTTCACCAGGCTGTTGGGCTGATATAGATTTCATTACAGCAAATGTTGATGATCACTGAAATGAGCCAATTCGGGATTTTATGGTAGCAGCGACAGAATATAAAATTTTTGTTTGAATTTCACTTATTCCAGAAACATCTTGACAATTTGGTTTGAAAACGTAGTTTAAGTTTCTTGACAGTTTCTTCTGTAATGAAGTAAATTTCAGAACAGGAATCCAAAAGAATTCTTACAGGTTGAAAACAACCGAAATTATCTTTGATAAGAACCACCGCAGTTGGTATTATTTCTCTTTTGAACGAACGAGCTACTAACGAACTTGCATTATTTATAGATGTTTCAGGCAGTGTTTCAAAAAACTGCTAATTGCAGTCGCAAATTACTAAATATTTAACTAAATTTAGTTCCATGTTTACAAAATAGTAACTCATCAAAATTTCCCCTCACAAGCTAACTGAAGTCAGTCAACTGTGCCAACACTCTGATGCACTAACTAGCAAGTGATTCTGTTTTTCTTCAGCAGCCACACAAACAAGCAGCGGCCATGTTAACAGCTAAATTATACAATTGGAACCGCTGTCGACAAACCACGAAAAAAGAGCGAGCGACGAATTAAAATTAAGCAACTGTTGACAGACCACAAAAAATAAATGATAATAGCAAAATATTATGAACATATGGCAACGCTACAATATAAAAATAAGAGAACAATAAGAGAACAATTGAGAGCGCAATAAAAGTAGAATTGAATCTATCTCAACCAGTGTTGCCACTTTGGTTATTATTAACCAAAATTGGTTATTTTTATTTTGCATGTGTACATGTGCATTATTTTTTCGTTTTGGTAATTTTTTGCAAAGAATTGAACTAAATGCTGTTTGCTTTTATTCTAAAAATAAAATTAAAAAAAAACTTCTTTTATCTCTAGTTTTAAATCAACTATGTAAATATACATATCGTCCTGTTTTGAATTTTGGTAATATGTGGAATTTTTTTTTACTATTCGAAATTTTTTTATTACTGCAATTTGTACATCTACTGGTTGTACTTATGTGCACAAGGGTATTTTTCGATATCTTAATTGGTTAGGATTTAGCAAAAGTACCTATGAGTTTTCCACATATTAAATGAGTTGATTTAAATCATAACAACACCGTAATATTATTTTATTTACACTAGTCAATCTAACACCGTGTATAATGAATCTTCTCTCTCCTTTTGGTGCACCCATGAACTTAACATCACTTTTTTGGTCGATTCAAACTCGTCCGTCCTTCCTTTAATATTTCTATAGGAACTTTTTATGTAAAGAACTGTCGATAATTATATGAAAAAACGAAGTAGGCTGTATTTCGCATTTCGATTTTTATGGAATTTGGAGGGAATAGTTTACGTACTTAGTAGATTAAATTTAAAATTTAAAGGATAATTGCAACTTCTATACCTATCTGAAATTTTGCATAAACAGATACTGTGCTAATTTGCCGAAATTCTAAGATATATGATTTAATAAGAATAAGAAGAACACAGCTAAGGAAAATGAAATTGTATTGTATACAAAAGTTGTAATAACATCTAAACTCGTACGACGAACAATAATCGCGATATATGCAAAAATTTGATACTCATGGCCTTTGACTTCTACTATCTCACCATGACTTTTAGTTCTTTATTTAAATTTTCTAGATGATGTTGTATACTAGTATTTATTTTACCGTCTTGAATTCTAAATTTTGGTCAATTTGTCGGATAATTTGGATAGATTACGTTTACAAATATTGCTGAAGTTATGAATGTAATGCTAACATCCGCTACATGGTAATATAATTTGGTCAAATATACCCCTTAAACCCAAATTTCGAACGAAATCTCCAAATCTGTACATAAAATGGGAAGAATTTTATAATTTAAAATTGTTTTCCAAAAAGTCATATGTGGAGTATTTTTGAATTGCGCTAAAACGCGTTAAAAACTCAGTTGTTTTTTAAAATAATTATTAATTACATTTGTTAACGAATCCGCGAAGAAACATATATTTATTGTTGAAAACACGATAGAGTCGAAAAGAAACAAGATAGAAAACTGAAATATTTTGCCAAAATATTTTTAATTGACCCAGTTTGATTGGTATTGAAAATGCGAAATATCGGTCAACGATTTCCTATTCAGAAAATTACTATATTGCTTAAAAAAGCATCTATAGCGATGAAATTCAATATAAAAAAGTTTTATTGGAAATGTATTTGTCAAAGTTTATGAGGATCGGTACATAATTGACTCTATCCCTCATAAAAAGTCTCCTCAGAAAATGACTTTAAAGCTCATAATGTACTGCAATATAGCAACAAAATTCAATATAATCAAATTTTATGAGAATTGGTCCATAATTACCATACGTCTCATATAAGATCCCGTACAGAAAATTACATTAACGCTCATAACTGTCTTCATAATACCAGTTTAGCGACGAAATTTAACATAGTTACAAGTTCCACTTCAGAAAATGAATTTGTTATTTTAATGTCCAAATGTATACATGAAACAAATAAAAATGATTATGTTTACTTTTTTTCTTAATTTTTATTCGAATTTTGGTTAGAAACAAAATTTTGTTGTGGCAAAACTGATCTCAACCACAATATCGCCAACCACAAGACGATATTTTGCTCTCCATACAAAATGTATGAAAACTGACTGTCGACAGCGGTTGTAGTTCCAATTGTAATTAATCTGTAAGTTTTCAACTCAACCGAACTGAACAGTAAACAGTTTTGCGTGTGCTGATAACGTATTGTTTAGTGGAAGTACACAACACGCGTTGAGGCGGCAACTCGTTTCACGCTTTTCAAACTTTTTAGTTTATCATTAATAACTCCCTCAAATATATCGGTATGAACACAAAATTGTCTACATGCAAATATAATATGAACAGAAATCATACTATCAATGTAGATTTCAGTCGGTCCACAATTGGTCATAGCTCCCATATAAGGTCTACTTCCGAAAATCACCTAAATGCACATGTTTCATTGATAAATAAAGCTATCTTGATAAAATTCGACACAAATAAGTTTTGTATAAATATGAATCACTCTACGAAATTTTTTTCTGCATAGGCCCATAATTGGTCATAGATCCCATATAAGGTCCACTTCCGAAAATCACTTAAACGCATATATTTCATTGAATTCTAAAGCTATAGGGATAAAATTCGACACAAATATGTTTTGTCTACATACAAATCATGCTACCAAATTTTTTACGGATCGGTCCATTATTGGTTATAGCTCCCATATAAGGCCCACTTCCGAAAATCACTTAAAGGCACATATTTCATTGCCAAATAAAGCTATCTTGATAAAATTCGACACAAATATGTTTTGTCTTTATATGAATCACTCTACGAAATTTTTTCCGGATAGGCCCATAATTGGTCATAGCTCCCATATAAGGTCCATTTCCGAAAATTACTTAAACGCATATCTATATATATATGGGAAATTCCGTTTTTAATTTAGATTTTGGGGTTCAAAAAAATTATGAAATTTTTTTAATAGCATATCAATGATATTTTGCGTGGACGTTGTCTAACATCTTAGAAGTACAATTATCTTCTCGTGAATAATTTTTAGCAAAAGCCGCCAAAGTTATAGCGGTTTAAAGTTAATACTTTTAAAAAAAATCCCAAAATTACGTTTTTACCTGAAACTCGAAAATATAAGCGTGGATATAATTCACAACGAAGTATCCAAAGTAAAAATTAATTTAACCCAAATATTTTAAATATTCGTGGATAAATTCGCTTTTTAAGAGTTTTTTCAACCTCTTCAAAAAATATTTTTTTTGTAAAACTAAGTACACATTTTTTTTATAGATTATTTAACATGATGTATTAACATATTAATTTACAATCATTAACTAAAAAAATTATGCATTTATGTGTGATAGATAAAAAATTATGTGGTTTTAATTTATTTATGCATATATTCGAATGCATTTTTTAAAAATTGCATTAAATCCAAAATGGTTGTATTTTTTCGAACGGCTTATAGATTTTGCCATAGATCTCATTAGTAGCAATCTAAAAGAATATAATTTTATTTATTTTAATTAGTGTGCTCCATTAGTTTTTCTTAAAAGAAAAACACTGCGTTTTCTGCACACGAGAAACTTTGATACAAATATTTTTGTGGTTAGCCAATAACTGCTTTTTTATAACTATATTCTGCTTCCATTTCTGAATTTAAATGAGTAAATAATATAAAAACCGTTAAAATTAAAACCTATATGAAGTTTGGAAATAAATTTCATACACATGACCGAACTTTTTTAATGCATTTGATGCAAAATCGTACTGTTTTCTAACGGCATATCGATTTTGGTATAAGCATCATTGTCAGCTACCGATTAATGTTAAGTGTTACCAATTTTAATTAGCGGTTTAGATGTGCATCTTCATATTATCTTGTAACTCAAAAAACACCGCGTTTTCGGCGAAAGAGAAATTTTGATGAAAATTCTTTTGCAGTTAACATATCCCAGCTTATCTACAATTAACTGCTTTTATCATTTTTAAATTTATATGAATTATTAACGCAAAAAACCGTTAAAATTAAAATCTGTTCGGTTAATTTAAATTTTGTAAAGAATTTATATATTTACATGAATAAACTCGAACGGCTTATCGATGTTCGTATTAGCATCATTGTCAGCTACCGGTTGATGTATAATGTCCCCAATTTAAATTAGCGGCTTAGGTGTGCTTCATGGATTTTTGTGGTGAAAGAAACTCTGCGTATTCAGTCCACGAAAGGCCTTGATTGAATTTTTTTGATGCAAACCAATTCTTTCCATATAAAGATTGATTACAGATAAAATTCAGAATTTAAAATTTGTTTATAATGCGGAAATTCGCTAAAGTAAAAAATTAAAAATTTGCAATTTTTTTGTATTCGCTTTAAAATCTATGCATGCTAATATTTTATAGCGGCTTTATGATTTCAACATGTAAAATTTAAAAGTATTTCGATCACGCGATATTTTGTGTTTATTGAAGTTACGCTGTTAGTGTGCTTCGCGAAAAAGCCCTTTTTCGAAACTTTCACGTTTGTTTTTCCAATATTTAAGCTTCTCCCGCAGTGATACCTTCTAGAGCAAATTTTGGAGATATACATCAAACGACACGTAATTACAATGTCTACTTTTTCTCATTTATACATTTTGCATAACCGAAGAAAATTTGGTTTCAAAACATTGCGACTACGTAATTTTTTACTTATAAATGGCACAACAATCAAATATGAACTATAATCATTCAACAAGTGTATACAGCTTACATTAGCAAAATTCTAATCTTTCTAAATTGTGAGCCGCTCTCATAATATCAAAAAGTTGTAAAAAAAACACTTGGTTTCAATTACTTTTTTGAGAAATTTTAACTTTGAGTGTTTATTTCTCCAACATGGAACTACTCACGACCACAAAATTTTATGAACGTATTCTTTCAAGTCTTGTGAATAAAGATTCGTCATCACTTAATTTTCAAAATATTAAACGAAAGAAATATTTAATGCATAAAGTTGATTTCTTAAAATCTAAAACAAAAAAAGAATTTCCCATATATAAAATTCTAACGTTACTGACTGACTGATTCATCATCGCACAGCCTAAACGGTTGAAGCGAAAGAACTGAATTTTTCGACAGGAGGTTGGTCTCCCACCAAATAGATCGACTAAGACGGGATTTTTGGAAATTCGAATGTTTATGGGGTAAAAAGGGTAAAAACGGGTAAATTCGGTAACCTCATATCTCATAAACTATAAAAGATACAAAAACAGTTAAAAGATTTTCGTCGTTCATTTAAAAAATAAGCGGACAGGTGTCTGGTACTTTTTTCAAATTCGGCCCCTTTAGGGAATAAACGGGTAAAAACTGTATTTTGGTACTTGTTTTTGCATCCCATGTATCTTTTAAACCAGAGAACATTCAAAAAATATTTTTGACTGCTTCATAACTTGACAAAAATAAAAACATAAATTTAGTACTTTTTGGATATTCGGACGTGAAAATTGTACCTATTTTTGGTACTTTTTTCAAAAAACATTTTATGATATTGAAATCGAAACATGAAATTAACAATAAATCCACTTTTCGGTACTTTTTCGTTCTATAAAGGTGCTTTTTTGAGTTTTCTTTAAAATTAAACCTAGAAACGTGAAATAAAGCATGTAGAGCCCGGAGTAAATGAGAATCTATAAAAGGGGACTTTTTGGTACTTTTTCGTCCTTCGACTGGTACGTAATTGGCATGAAATTAAGCAAGTAGAGCCCGGAGTAAATGAGAATCTATAAAAGGGGACTTTTTGGTACATTTTCGTTCTTCAAAAGGAACTTTTTGAATTTTCTATAATATTAAACCTAGAAACATGAAATTAAGCATGTAGAGCCCGGATTAAGTGAGAACCTATAAAAGGGGATTTTTTGGTTCTTCAAAAGGTACATTTTGAGTTTTTGTATAATATTTAACCTAGTAACGTGAAATTAAGCATGTAGAGCCCAGTTTAAGTGAGGGCCTATAAAAGGGGATTTTTTGGTATTTTTGCGATCTTCAAGAGGTACTTTTGGAGTTTTCTATTAAATTGAACCTAGAAACATGAAATTATGTAGAGCCTGGAAATGAAAATCTATAAAAGAGGACTTTTTGGAACTTTATCGTAATTCGACTGGTACTTTTTGAGTTTTCTATTACATTAAAATAAACACGTAGAGCCCGGAGTAAATAATAATCTATAAAAGGTGACTTTTTAGTACTTTTTCGTTCTTCGACTTGCACTTTTTGAATTTTTTATAATATTGAACCTAGAAACATTTTCTGGTACTTCTTCGTTCTTTAACTGGTACTTTTTGAATTTTCAATAATATTGAACTTAGAAACTAGAAATTAAATAAAAGAGGTCTTTTGGTACTTCATCTGGTATTTGTCGAGTTTTCTAAAATATTGAATATATAAACATAAAATTAAACACGCAGTATCCTGATTGAATAAAAATTTTAAAAATACTTTCTTTTTTGTTCTCTTACTAATACTTTTCGAATTATCTATCACGCCTGTCACAGAATTTCATTCAGATCGAAAGAGGAATTATAACTTGTAAATAAATCGATGAAAACTTAAAAAAATAATAACTTTAAACTATTGTCAATTTCACGTAGAAAATGTGAAGTGGTTTCAACCTAAAAAAGTTGTCATTTTCCTTTTTTGAAGAAGGAAATTAGGAAAGATAATTCCACTTTCGATCGGAATGGAATTCTGCGACAGGCCTGTATAATATTGAACCTAAAAACATAAAATTGGACAGCTTCCTGATTGTATAAAAATCTGTATGCGAGAAATTTTAGGTTGAAAATCAAACATGCATCATGAACATATTCTATAGAAACTTAAATCGCTTTGTAAAATTTTATGAGGATCGGCCCATAATTGACCCTATCCCCAAAATGACTAACGCTCATAACTGTCTAAAAGAAGCATCTATAGCGATGAAATTCGACATTATCATATTTCATAGGAATCTAAATAGCTTTGTAAAATTTTATAAGGATCGGTTCATAATTGGCCCTACCCCCCATATTGACCAAAAATTTTTTTTGTAGGAATGCCTCTCAATCGATGCGCATTAATGTACTGAACACGAGAAAAATAAAAAATATCTTTTTTCGCGTGGTCCTCAGTTCCAGAGATTGAAAATTAAAATATTTTACATTTTTTCGAAATGGGTCTCAAAAATTCCATAATTTTGAGCTAATTACGGGAAAAATAATTTTAAAATTTTTGTAGAATATTTCTGGTCAACAAAATGATTTTTAGTGGGTTGAAGAGGCATATTATTTTCGCTTTTTATCGAAATATGTGTCAAAGTTTTCGTAATTTTTAGCTCATACAGAAAAATATTTAAAAAATAGTTTGGCATTCGGTTTAGTCCACTTCAGAATTTTTTGAAATTTATATGCCTCTAATCCTATATATATATATATATATATATATATATATATATATATATATATATATATATATATATATAAAACAGACTGTTTGGTTGTTTGTGTGTTCGTTTGTTACGCTTTCACAGCAAAACTACTGAACCGATTTACATGAAATTTGGACCGCTAATTAGGTATAACCCCAAACTGCTGAACCGATTTTCATGAAATTTAGAACACTAATAGTTCTATTCTAAAGTGGAACAATAGGCCATATAAAATAATGATTTGACGTCATGATTTTACTTATGCTCACTTTTTCTATATAATTGTTATAGAAAATTTTCATTCGAGACTTACAGAAAACACCAACTTTTTGTAAAACAATTATTAAACCAAATTTACGTTCAGGCATACAAAAATCTACTGATCCGATTTTCATGAAATCTGTTACAATGAATGTTGTGGAATGAACAGTACGACACATTACATCTTCAAAGCCTATAATATACAATAATAAATATATATGAGACTTTTTTTACTCGTTCACTACATAACTAATAAACTTATTTACATAAAATTTGGCATTTAACAGATCTATATATTGGGGTTCTATATTGAAGACCCAGAAACAGAAATATACCACCGTTTACCTAATCATAACACAAGCTTCCAGGCAGAAGTACGAGCAATAACGGAATGTGTAAATTGGATTAGAATAAATATGGCGCCCACAGGGCTTAATATATTTAACGACAGCCAGAAGGCAATTTGTGCGATATCAGGTGATAGAATTAAATCTAAGACCGTATTGGATTGTAAGAAAGCTTTAACTGAATACTCTCCCAGAGGTAAGGTTCACATCATATGGGTACCAGGCCACTCGGGAGTAGTCGGCAACGAAAGGGCGAATGTAATAGCTTTAATGGGAAGGGAGCTCGATGTAGTTAACCTGACAAACGCAAAACCATTCGACGCAACAAAAGCTGAATTATAAATATGGATGAGAGAATCCCATAAGGCCTCTTGGAATAATGAAACGGTGGGTAGAACCACAAAGATTCTATGGGGTGACCCTGAATTCAGACGAATGTAGAGCATGTGGAGAGGACAGTGAAACTCTGGAGCACTTTCTTTGCCATTGTCAGGCATTCATCGAAGTTAGATCCAAGTATCTTGGAAGTGATGTTATTCCGGAAATAACATTCTTAACCAACACCGATTGGAAGATTCTTAGGAACTACGTCCAGGAAACTGAGTTTCTGAACATGGAAAAATAATACATTCAGTGAACAATTTTTTTTTTTCTTGAATTGGAGCGCACAACAGGCGCGATAGTGGCCTAGGTGTATTTCTTCGGATTTGATGTAGTATACATCCTCCTATCAACCTAACCTAACCATAGATCTAACCTCAGAAGTTAAAAAAACTCTATATGATATTGATTGGATGCTACGCACATTTTTATGTTCGCTTTTTGAATAACAGCTATAATACCAAATTTCTAGGCTAAATATAAAAAAATATGAAACGATTTTCATGAAATTTGGCAATAGACAGTGTATTTTTAGAATCAACTTTTTGATCTGGATGTTATGCTTCATGAAATTTTGTATGACAACAGTTCTATCATGGTAGGTTAGGTTAGTATGAGGAAGAGAATGTTTAATACATTAAATCCGAATAAATATACCTATACCACTAATTTCAGCCCTTGTATGATCTTAATGAAATGCAATGACCTTTTTCCGTCCAGTTTTTGTTACATTTATAATGCTCATGATATATACTTCTTATAGTATATGAGAATTATTATTTAGGTAGTTAAAATGTTAATCAAAAATTTATTTTTATTTGAAAACTCTAAAATGTTTGTAGGTCCTTAACTTATTTTACGATTAGGTAAAATAAAAATCTGTAATCAATTTAATTTATTATCAAAAATCGATTTTCATATAAAGCGTAAAGTCGGTTGTGGATTCGTATACCCCATCACTTATATTTTCCACGCGAAAACTATTCTTATTTCAAAACCTGTAATCCGCTGCAAAAAAAAAACTATATTAAACCAGAATCGGAAATTTTTTATCAAAGTTATATTGTTGTAGATCTGTATATTTTACTCCCATCACTTATATTTTCCGGTAAACTATTTTTATTTCAAAACCTTTAATTTGCTGTATATCCTCAGAAAATAACAATTTTAAAAGAGAATCGGATGTAGTTTCCTACGATCGAGAAAACTATAAACTATATTAGATCTTGAATGAATGTCAACGAATTTACTTTAAATAACTCTCAATTCAAGAAAAAATAAAGATCCGCAATCACTCATATTTTTTATACAAAAATATAAAATTTAAATTTATTATTAAATCGGGATAACAATAAAAATCTGCAATAAGTTAAAAAACCATCAAAAATTATCTTGATATAAATTCGGTTGCCATTTTTTAAATGCAGCTCAAATCTAAAAAAACCATGATATGTATTTTACTACTTATTAGAGTGTCCTGAAAAACAGCCTTTACCTTTAACCTTTATTTCTTCGGATTTAATAAGCGGTGTCTAAATCCATCCAAAACTTTAGTGTGGGTGCATAAAAGCTAATGAATAAAACTAATATTTTTAAACATACTTTTTTATAAATGGATGTATTTTTGAGAAACAAAGACGAAAAAACGGTGATTTTACTCTTTAATTAATAACTCAAAATTGATTGTCAAATTAAAAGTAGGTTAGTTTTCTCTGTCAATATTCAAGGATTCTTCATATTTTCCTAGAGCAGAAAAAACCGTAATTTTGTTCTTTTTAAAGGAATTTGAAATCAATAAGCCCAAATTTTTCATGATTTTGTGCAGAATTTCTCATAATCGTTTCAGAGTTTTTTCAATTGCATGTACTTTTTCAAACAGCAAAAAAAAAAATCGCGTGAAATTTTATACGGTTAATGGTACATATTTTTGAAATTAATAAAATGCCCCGAAGACTTTTGCCTCTTTACACCAGGGGCACTACAATTCAAAGTACGGTGTGACGTAATTTAAACTGAACAGTTCTTTAAATCTACTGCACATGGAAAAAATAAAACAAATCATTTGAAAATGTCCTTAGTTCCCCACCAGTGATTGAAAATGCTGATTTCAGTATAATTTCTCAAAAAAAGTTTTTTAAATTTTTATACAAATTAGTCAAAATTTCCTAATTTAAGCTCATTTTCAATTTCTAAACTTTTAAGGGACTTTTTGGTCCAGAAACTGACTTTAAGGATTAATAAAGGCAGAAAAATAAAATAACTATTTTATCGTTATAAGATAAATTTTGACATCTATTTCAAAAAAGTCATTACAGATAGAAAAATAGTCTCTTTATTTTTTAAGAAACCCGGGCAACGCCGGATATACGCAGTTAGTAATGCAATAAAAGTCGTTTTGCGGACCAGAAATACACTAACAAAAATTTTAATTATTTTACGGGATTTTTGACACCCATTTGCATAAAATTATTTTTTAACATATTGTACTGAGATCAAGATTTTCAATCGCTTTTCAAAAAAATTGTTTTTTATTTTTCTCGTATTTAGTACATTAAAACGAATCCACGGGACACTCTATTGCACAATAAACAAACTTATATTGTTATAGATATTGTAGAGGAACATTTGTATAGACAATGTCAAATCATGGACCAATTTGAGCAATTTTAAATAGGGTTTTGGCTAAATACATATCACTGAATTATGTGAAAAATTGTACCTTACGCATAAGTATTACATGGCTTAGGGCAGGGGTCGGCAAACTTTTAAGTCGGAAGAGCCAAAATTTTCAGTTTACAAAACATAGGTTGTAAAAAAGCTACAAAATTTTTGTTTATTAACACTTTACAAATATTAATTCACTTTTAAATTAAAAACATAAGTATTTATTGTTTAATTATCTACAAGACAATTCTGCAAGGAATCTTACAGATTTTTGACCACAAATACTTATTAAAATTTTATGGGTCATTCGAATGCATTTTGTAAACACTTGCTATATAAAGATATAAAGGTTTATTAGAGTATGGCGACAGTGAATTAATTTAAAAGGCCTTTGGAAGCATATCAGAAAATGTAAAAATTACAAAAATTAATGACGCAGCTTCTACAATGTTATAATTTTATATTAATTAGGCAGCAATAGTGAAATCGGAAATCTTTAAACGTCACTTCCTCAGAAGGTAAAAAAAAATCAATTAGTGCTACTTTTGGTGATAAATGTTATTCTTTTGGGAGTTCTTCGTTTTATTTTTGCTGGGTAACAGCATTATAACGACGAAATTCGACACAAACAAGTTTTATAAGAATGAAATTTGAAGACGATCGGAACAAAATTTACCAAACCCCTTGTATAATGTCTACTTCAGAAAATGACTCTAACGCTCATAACTGATTAATAATATCAGTATAGCGGCGAAATTCGACACAAACAAGTATTATAGGAACAAAAATCGCTCTCCAAAATTTTATAAGAATCAGTTCATTATTGACCATACTCCCATACAAATTCCTCTTCTGGAAATTACTTTAACGCTCATAACAGACTTAATAATACCAGCATAGTGGTGACATTCGCCATATACAAGTTTATAAGAACAAAAATATATGTACCAAATTTGAAAAGTACTCCTATAGAGTTCCAAAAACTACGTTATGACATACAACGGGCTAAAATACAAGTATAGTGATGAAAATCAACACAAACAAGTTTTATATGATCCAAAATGTCATTACCAAATTTTGAAAGGATGGGTCCATTATACGTTTTCTGGTTCTCATTTATAGCCAAAAACTTTATGTCAAAAATATATCAATCATTCATATATGTATACTGTATCCAAACTCTCCACATTATTAATTAATTAATTACTATAATTTTAATTTCCAAAAAATATGTTTTAATTCGAAAAACACGAAAATTTCGGAATGCATGATTATGATTATATCTTATCTAATGGCGCTTCGTAGAAGAGCTCATATGATACCCCATTCGTTTATAGAGAACTTTTCAATTAAATATTTAAATAATTAAACATTTTCTTACAATACTAACTTGTATATGGAACAAATTCAATGGGCGTGATAGGTGTGTATGGTTTTAGAAAGTTTAGATCATAAGTTGTTATTTAAAGTTTCAAAAACGACACTAAATTTTAATTTTTTAATCGGCTTCTTACCTAAATCTTTCAACTTGCTTATAATCAAATTTGACAATTTTTCACTACACAAAGCTTTACTTTTTAAATTAATCAAATATAGATCCAGTACCAAATCCGAATGGCTCAATGGTGATTTGTTCTAAAATGTACGATTGTAAGGGCAAATAAAAGCAAGGAGATGAGCGAAAAAATAATTAGCGGTATTCGATGTTCGCGTTTTGTATTTTAAATGTTTAATCTTGCAAATATTTTGCCAACGATTGTGAGCGGTTTCTTTCTTTGATATTTGCAATGCAATGTAATTTAAGCTTTTTAACAGCTGATAGAAGTCAACAATTAATGAAAGTTTTTGTTTGATTTTTTCAATAATCTTTGGAAGAAATTGTCCAGGAAATAACTTGAACTGAATGTAAGACTTTCGCCTATTTATAATTGGTCTGCAGATACCTAACTTTCCATTTATGTATACGGCCTCAACTAACATTAATTTTTTTGTAAAAAAAACGTACTTCTATACTTGGTGCCTCCTCCAAATAATCAAAGAACATTTATAATCCTTCTGTTGACCACTTTTTGTTTGGTTTTTCACTTTTTAATTTATTTGGAATAATTTTGGCCTCTATTGTTTTAGTTTCATTTATTTTGTTGTTTACAATTGACAGCTGTTTTAATGAGAGAATTTTACTTTTAATACACTGCTCGTTAATCGATTCAGAAACATTTTAAAATATATAAATATTTTTTTATAAAATAAAAAAATAAAGTGTATGAAACTAAAGAGCTACAGCACCGCATCCAAAGAGCCGCATTTGGCTCGCGATCCGTAGTTTGCCGACCACTGGCTTAGGGCCATTATTACAACTTGGCTGTAATGTTCGTAATAGTAAAAGGTAACTTTAGTTAAAGTGAGGAGTAAAGTAAACTTTAAATAAATTCATTATGACAACATAAATTTTTATTATACAAAAACCGTAGCATACTTTTAGCCTTTAATAACTTTTTCATATAAAAACTGAAATTTATAGGTCTCTGAGCTACGTTTCTAACTTGCTTTGTTAGTGTGTTAGATTGTACAAAATTTGTAACTGAATTTGCGAATTTGGTTTGTAAATAAAACATTAAAAATCATTAAGGAATAAAATATTCCTAAAAATACAAAGTTGCGAGTAATAATATTAGGCATTTTCGAATTCTGTATATATATAGTTAGTGTTTAATATTAATTTTGTTCGATTTTAGTAATAAATACTATTTAGTGACACATTTTTAACATAAATTTTAAGACTTTTTAGCAACAAAGTTGTTATTTTAATTTTTAGATTTTTGTTCTAAAACTCATCTGGCAGCCCTGATTACAACACAATTTACTAATGAGCGCGTCTTAGTTGCTTTGTATTGCATCAGGGATGGAAAATGAGATTTTGTTTCAGTATCAAAAAATATTTCAGAGGGTACTTTTTTGGATCTTAGAGTACTAAAATATTTTTTTTTGCTGAAAGTTGTTAATTTTTTAAATACACCTTCACATATTTAGACATTTTTAAATAATTAACAACAGAAGTAGAAAAGGTATTATATATACCGTAGGGTGATCGATTATTCGACATTTTCCAAAAACCGGTTTTCGAGTAGTTCGAATAGTTGACATTTGAGAAAAACCGGTTGATATTTTTCAAATTCAGAGAAAACTGTTTTTATTATACATAAAAACATCTAGTTTAATTTAAAAAAAATTATGACCCGAACTGATTTTTTAAAATAAACATTATTTCTTTAATGTAAAAAATTGGGAAGAATCATAATCCTAGTTTATTCTAAAGTCCCTGTTTAGTAAATTTTCATAGGCATTCCAACACTGCTATAATAATTCAGCGACAAATTAATTATTGTAATTGGAATACAATCTTAAGATTGATAAAATTTTATCCAACAGTTATTCCAATCAATTTTACAAATAATTTTTTTTAATTAATTAGGAAAATCAAAAAAGTTTAACCAAAAGTGCTTTAGAAAAATATACTCTAGTTTCTTGACTCGAATATTTTAAAATTTAGACTGGCTGTATTATTATTATTTATTTCAAAATTTAATTGAAGTAATCTTTGAATACAAAGCAAATAAAAGTATTCGAAACCGGCTTTTAAAAAGTTAAAAAACCGGGTTATTCGATATTCGAAAAAATCAACATTTAGAAAAAACCGACACTGGTAAATAGTTAAACTGAAAAATTTTAATGATAATAGAATGAAACCATAAAGTGTTATATACCATTGTAAAGCTAATGAAATTACGCGTATGCCGATGTACTTAAAATTTTCCCGAAAAATTACGACATTTGTAATCATTTTGGTGTTGTATACA
Source organism: Lucilia sericata (assembly GCF_015586225.1). Classification (NCBI taxonomy): domain Eukaryota; kingdom Metazoa; phylum Arthropoda; class Insecta; order Diptera; family Calliphoridae; genus Lucilia; species Lucilia sericata. The sequence continues at coordinate 225,335 of NW_023994393.1, read as the reverse complement.
AATTTGTGTATGTCATTGAAATCGTCTCCCAAGGACCTTTCATATGAACCAAAATTTGGATATGGTTTATTTGTCAAAAATGTGAAAAAATAACATAAAAACCCTAAAAAGGACCTTTTTATCCTTTGATCCAGCTCACCAAATATTGACGTCAGGACAAAAATTTTGAGAAATGGGATCTTAGAATGAACTAAATTTTCATTTTCGGTGGGAACATCAGCAATTTCCATTTTGGGGCCACCCTTATATACATATGTGTTATTAAATTAAAATTCGATGTACATATGTGTTCATTTGTTAAAAAATCAATAGTCATATCAAATTCTACACATGAGACCATACATAAGACCATCCATGACATGAAACAATAATTTGCTTTAAAGTCCAAATAATTTTCACCAAAAATTTCTCTTATTATCTATGGTTGAATTCTTAATTTCAAAACATATCGTTTTATATTAGATAGAAATTGAGTCCTTCGAGCTTCTATCATTTGGAAATAATTAGTTTTAAAGTCAAATATTTTTTCAAAATTGAAATTTTTGGTAATTTTTTCATATAATATTAACAATGGAATTTAATTAGATTAATATTCATATAATGTCAATCAAGATAAAAATTCGAAATGAGCTGCATTGGTTATTTGCAAAACATACTTCTAAAAAGTGGCTTTTAAAACTAGATTTCAAAACATTCTTAGAATTTCAAATTTGAGCTTTTAAAGATACTTTGACCTCCATTTTCTCATTGTCTGATTATGTTTTATCATAACGATAAATTGACATTTTACATACAAAAATTATTTTAACCGGCAATATATCCACCTGGTAAACGATAACCGGAGGTTGAGATATTGGCCTGAGAGTATCAAATAAGACTCGGGAGTATCACGGTACTTTTGAACATCAAATAGTATCAAAAAAAATACCATCGTACCAAATTTGCCATCCCTGTATTGCATACATCACTTACAATATTTTAGCCGGGCGTATTTAATTTTAATATACCAAAATAATCAGCTGTTAATATGACTCCACCTTGAATGATTTGGGTCTTAATTTACATGAGAGTTTTAGCTTTATCATTAGGAGCAAGATGTACTGATATACTTTGATTATGAGGCTTTTTTAGGGTAGTCGAATGAGATGCAAAAGCACGACATGGAACTTCAAATAAGGTATGTTAAATACACCTCAATAGAAATTTTGCATTTTGTTTTTGGTACATATTTTATCAGTCTCAAATTAGTTAGGGGCCATGCTAATGACATAAATGGCAACCTAGGCCTGCAGAATACAAATTTCTGATTGCCGGCAATGTAATAGACTGTTTATTTTGTTCACTATTTGTTTCGCCTAATAGACATAGCACATATTATTGTTTAGAAAGAAAACAAACAAGGATTGTAAATAAACTCACATTTTAAGAGCGAATAGACATTTTGCATTTAATTCTTTATATACATACATAATAACAAAATATTTCCAAAGCTGCAAGAAGCGTATGTTTTGCAAAAAAATATAATATTTACCGAAACATATCCACCTCTGTATGAACATAGAAATGCACTTTTTTATATTGCAGTCTCCCTGTGTTAACCAATTTAATGCGACTACAATATGTATGGTTTTCGTTCATTAACAGTCTTATTTATAAAACCGGTATTTTAATAACATCACATCATATAAATTGTTGTAATTATGGCACAATCATTATTAAGAAAAATAAAGACAGTTGTATCCTTACATTTATTTCATATAACACTTCCAATTAAAGTCATGCCGACACACCTACTCCTTACAATCCGTAATAAAATACTTATTTCCCGCTCAATGACCAGGACGAACTGAAAGAAATTGCAAAATATGCATTGGAAAGCAAATTTACTCAGCACCTGGGTTGGTAAAATTTGTACAATTGTACTTTTTTTGGTACAATTCAACCCTTAAAGTTAAATGTACGTACGTACACCAAATTGTTAAAAAAAACTTCAAATATTCTCCGACGTTACATCATTTTTTGCCATTCCTTTTATTGGTAATTCTTATTTAATACAGTTTTAGATAAAGAATATTTTAAAAAATATTCAAACTAACATTTTGTTAATTAGTCAATTATCCCTAAAAATATACATATGTATGTACATAGATTTATAAACTACCAACATAAAACTGTCAAACATTGTTACATACATAGATACAAAATCACTTTCAGAAAGATTAAAGTATTTATTACAGAATTAAAAAGTACAATTTTTTATACTGGTTGGTACATTTTAAAATTGTTTATTTGCCATCTCTATTTCGCATGTATTAGTGAGCATATAGAATAAACCCGGTAGCAATAAGTTCAAAAATATGGCGCCTAGAGGGATGATTTGTCTCTCATAAAAAACAAGAAACAAAGAATTTATTTCATGCAATAAAGAGCATACCAAGGCGAATACAGATAAGGTGCTGGCAGTTCTGCAACAACAAAATTTTACATGTATTTTGTTTTTGCATTTGGTTTACGTAGATGTCAAAAACTATAAGTGCGGCGAATTGAATTGTTTTTGTGAATTGAATAATGTTTGTTTCAAACGAAAAATTCTATTCCGGCAGATTAATTTGCAAAATTTAAGTGAGTGCCTAAAGTTAAGTAAAACTTAATTTTTTGTGAAAAATAAACGCAAAAAAGTACATATTCACGTAAAAATATATATAACGAATGAATGAATGTTTGTTGCGAATTTATAATTCTACACCGGCGGAGTAATTTTCAATATTTGGCCATAATGTAGCAGACGCCGGCGTAAATACCTCATATGGGTTTTGTTATATAAAGGGTTCCGGAAGCGACTTTTTTTAGTTAATCACTTTATCTACATAGTGTATATATAAACCAATATTGTTTAATTTGTTAACATTTAATAGATTTAACAATTAAGCCATATGTAAAAGTAAGCTGCCGTTGTTCGGCTAAATTCTTCATATGTGTTTCTTTATATAAAGTGTTCCGGAAGAGATTTTTTTTAGTTAATCACGTTATCTACACAATGTTAATATAAAATATAAAACAATATTGTTTAAAATGTTAACATTTAATAGAAAAAAATATTTTTCCTAAATAACATATTTGTATACATACCAATTATGCCATTATTTAAATAAAATGATATTTGTTTACATAAATAATTCAAAATATTAACAAAGTTTTTTTCCGTTTAACGGAAATTTTTAAACATAAAAATGTAAACAATAACAAACTTTGACTGCTACGTAAACCAGGCGAATTAAGAAAAAAATTATCAGCTGATTGAATAACTCCACCTTATCTGAATTCGCCTTGGAGCATACTATGGTTATTGTTGCCATACTTGTCGATTTATTCGTTTAAAAGGTTTGACATTATGGCGAATTTTTATAAAACTCAGCTGGCACAAAGTAAATACACATACACAGAAAGAAGAAATCAATCTTAAAACAAAAAAATTGTAATATTATGATATTACGTTATTGTTTTCACTTTTTTAATTGAAATTTATATTTATCCAGCTAAACATTTTAATAATTAAATAGTTTTCTTATTAAACTAAAATTAAATATTATTATTTCTAATATTTGACCAAACGTTTTTAAAATATATTTTTTTTTTTTACAAATTATAATTTAACTCCATTTCATTTTTAAGTGTCAATTACAAATTGTAATAGCAGCATACGGAATGATTTTCTAAAAGTTTCTGTTAAAGTTAAGGTGTTTTTAAAGTGAAATAATAATTGAAATAAAAAACAAAAAATAATCTTATAAATATAAAAATACAACATAAATAGATAAATTAAAGGTGGAAGTACACAACACGCGTTGTACGCGGCGACGCGTTATAGGCTTCTGTCACAAAAAAGTTGAAATAGAGTATTTTCATTTAAATTCCGATTCACACAGGAAAACTTTAAAGAGATGGTTGATATTTCTTTCTCTCACACACAAAAATCAAAAATTTCCTAAGAAAAGTTTCCCTGTGTGAACTAACAAGATAAAGTGCGGCAGCTGATGACGCACATAGGGTTGAAATTGTGAAAAATGGAGATTAATTCAGGGAGCTATAATTTTTTATAAGTTATTGTTCATCGATATGTTCGTACACATAAAAATTCAAATTTTTTTAAAAAAATACATAACAAAAAATGTTTTTAAGCTTTTTTATTTTTTGGGAAATAATAATTTAGAATTTTCGCTGTAGCGTCATAATGAAAAGCCATAGCTTAAATAATTAAATTGGAAATGAAGTTATGTAGTTTGTACTATTTGAAAAATTAAAACAAATAAATCCATTTTTGTAAATATATAGGAAAAAAATTACTATAAATTCAAAATTTCGGGTTAGATCGATTTCAATAATTTTACAACATTTTTAGTTTTCGTTTATAGTCGTCACTATTATTGTCTTATTAGCTTATATATTGTCAATTTTATTAGATTTAAATGTCTCTGTCGATAAATTTCATTTATTGTCGATTTTATATAAGCACATATATGACATCTACCCGTGGCTATAAAAAGTTATATGAAAAAACTCCACGATATTCCCAACGGTAAATGAAACAAAGTACTTAGATAATATTCGATGACATCAGTATGACGTTCTAAGCGAGCAATCTAAGTACTTAGAGTGCAATGTATGCGTAATCCAACATATCATGCACTTTAATTATAACATAGATTACGATTTAAGCAGAGAGTTAGCTGCCTTTTTCATGTTGTTTTTTGTTTTTATATCTTTACACAAAAACAGAACTAAAGTACCGTTTTATTTTTCTTTTGTATGTATAGGTACTGCACGAAAAGAATAATATTTTTGTTTCAGTTTAAAGTTGATCTTTTGTAAGTGAAGTTGTGTTTTCTTAAAAAAAGTTATTTTATTGTAAAAATTTAAAATAATTGTGGTGATCTAAATGGCACAAAGGGATTCAAAAATTGGGGTAAATTTACTTCATACATTCTAGTTTTAATACTGACAATTTCCTCTTGTTTGTTTACAGGATCTGTAAAGGAAGATGACCGAAAGTTTCAAAAGAAAATTAAGATTCATTTCATTTATCTTCGTTAAAATTGTTTAATTATATTTTTATTGACATAACTATAATACATGTTTATTATTTGATGATAATTTTTAAATAAACTTACATAATTTGAAATAAACGCAAAAAATATATATTTTTTCTATAACAAAATCGGAAGACATGGTATTTTAACTTACAAATGCAAATAGGATTGTGATCTACATACATTACATTCTTATTTGCAAGCGTTTATAGGCGTCTCATACTTCGCTTAGAACTCCACACATTATGTAAGTGAAATTTTAATTTGTCTTATTGAAACTGTGGCTTACATTCTAAGCGAGAGCACATCGATGAGGCAGCCTAGGACACTTTTATGTTAAATCTAAGTGGAAGAATAATTGAAAGCATCACCACTGACTGCCACGAAATATCACTTAGATAAGCGAGTACATAATGTGTATTTTTACCGCTGGGTTGTTAAACACAATTATTATACCCTTATATATAAGTTTGTCATTCCGTTTGTAATTTCTATAATATAATTTTCCGACCCCATAAAGTATATATATTCTGGATCCTTATAGGTAGCGGAGTTGATTAAGCTATGTCCGTCTGTCTGTCTGTCCGTCTGTGTGTTTGTTGAAATCAGTTTTTAGAGGACCCCAGATATCGGCGAGATCCAAAACTTCAATAATTCTGTTAGACTTGCTTTCGAGAAGATCGCTATTTAAAATCAGCAAAATCGGTCCATAAATACCGGAGATATGAGCAAAAATCTGAGACAACCTCTGAAAATTTCATAAAAAAGACAATTTTTTTCATACTTTGATATACGCAACAACAACAACACTGCATATTCATTTAGTATTTCGTTTCATGTGTTTGGATGGCTGTGTGTTTCATTACCTTGTGTATATTGTTTTTGTTTCTTGGTGCATTCAGTTTCGTATGTTTGGATGTCTGTTGGTTTCATTGCGTTGTGTATTTTGTTTTTGCTTTTTTTTTGGAGTATTTCGTTTCGTATGTTTCATTGCCTTGTGTATATTGTTTTTGTTTTTGGATGTCTGTTGGTTTCATTGCGTTGTCTATTTTGTTTTTTTGTGTATTTATTTCGTTTAGCGTTGTTGTTGTTCGTTTTGCTATTGCTATAATACCGATATAAACGGGAAAATGAAATAAATTAAAATTTTATAGAATTGATATTTGTATTTTTAAATACACTGTGCTGAAGGGTATATAAGATTCGGCACAGCCGAATATAGCACTCTTACTTTTTTTTCTAAAAATTTGTTTTTAAAGTCGAAAAAAAAAATTAACTTATATGAAAAAACTTTACGATATTGTCACACACAATTTTTTTTCTAAAAAATTTGTTTTTAAAGTCGACAAAAAAATGTAACTAGTAACGATCCAATTGAAGAAATTTTTGTTGAAGGAGATTAAAGAAATTTTAAACGCAGTAGAGATTTTGCAACATTTTTGCTTAGAGCAAGATACATATACAGTACTTTTCGCTTATAGTCGCAACCCTTAATTGCACACAAATTGAGGACTATATCGCTAAAGAATATAAACAAAATTTTTGTATATGCCACAATGCGCTTATAAAAAATTCTTATATATAAATTTTTTATAAATATTAAAAAAATTAAAAATTCATGTTTATTAAAGAAATAAATATTATTTACATAAATTTATTAAAGTTACATGTTACTTTTTATTGAAACCCATTTATCTACATTTAGCTAACTCGGCATAAGTTTTGTTTCCATAGTCAGGGTACTCTCATTTATTAATTATGGACTTTTTAAACGATGTTGTTGGCGTTATATGGGAGCTACGACCTGTAACGGATCAATTGGAAAACATTTTAGCAGAATGATTTATCAATACACAGAATATGATCATGTCGAATTTTATCCAGATATAATTATTTAATAATGAATTATGTGGTAATAAGTGATTTTCAGAAGTAAACCTTATATGGGAGCTATTTATGGACCGACCCGGACAAAATTCCTTATACTGATTTATGTATACACAATACATATTCAAGTTGAACTTTATCGCAATAACTTTTATTGTCAATGAAATTGTCCATTTAATTTATTTTCGGAAATGGTCCTTATATGGGAGGTATCGTATAATGATTTATATATACAAGACATATTCACGTCGAATTTTACACCTATAGCTTTATTATTTAATAAAATATGTGCCTTGAAGTGATTTTCGTAAGTTGACCTTATATGGATTGATACATACACAAAACATATTCGTGCCAAATTTTATCTCGATAGCTTTATTTATCAGTGAAATACGCGCGTTTTAGTGATTTTCGGAAGTGGGCCTTTTATGGCAGCTATGTGCAAAATTTTGAGTTGATACCGACATATTTGAGGATGTTATTATACATATCCGGAAATATGTACATTTGTATGGGGGCTATGGGAAGTTTTATTTTTTATTTTAGTTTTCAATATAATTAATTAAAATTACGTGTGAAAAAATTCATCGAATAATCTTTTGTAATCTGAGCAGTGTGACCAGGTCTCAAAAAATGTTGCGGCTAAATCCCATCCAAAATAATGCTAGAAAAAATGCTAAATTGATTTTAAAATGCCAAAAAAAAAATGCTAAAATTTTTTAAGTGTTTTTATGAACAATTCATTTTAATTTGTAACTGAAATTCATTGTAATTTATAACAAGTAAGAAAGTATATTCTGCCCTGGTTGACCATATGAGACCATATTTTTCGTAATAAAGCATTTATGTTGAATTGAACCTTGGTTCCGATATATTTAAACTAATTTTCTGAGAAAGGCTTTATACATTTGTATATGTATGGGGGCTAGGTAAAATAAAGGACGGACTTTAACCATTTTTAAAAGGTTTTGTCATTGGATCAAAAAGCATACGTGCTTATTGTTTTGAAAATTTCAACCTCTACCAGACGGTCAGACTTACATGGTTAATCGATTCAGAAAATGATTCTTAACCGATTAGTATACTCAAACGTAGTATAGTCGAGTAGGGTAAAAAATTAAGTTCCGTGGTATTAAGATAAACAGAAATGCTAAAAATTATTTCAAAATTTTTGTAAATTTAGCAATATGTAATGTCTCTAACTTTAAAATATTTCTGAATGCAAAAATTACATTAAAACTCTATTAATTACACTAGTTGCTCATGGTATAAAACCTATATGTGTTTTCGGAAAAAAAATTATAATATTTCTAGTTTTACTTTTTTTATATACACAATTTTATTTGTCTTCCTCAAAACACATTAAAAATGGTTTTCATGTCACAAAAATATTGAAAATTCCGTTGAAATAATTTTAAATCTCGGTGAATAGATGTCAGGTTTATAACTCATACTTCCAAGATTTTTTCGGAAAAATATATATGAGAATGTATGAAATGAATTGAGAGATATATTCAAATCCGTAAGTTTGTAATTCTGGAATAAATTGTCAATAATATTTTCGAAATTTATGTATTTTTTTTAATTAAAAAAAAAAACGTGACAACAAAATTACTAAAAATTTGGTAAAAATAAAAAGAACAGAAAGTAGGATGAGAAAGTCTTAATTAATGGATGATAAAAATTAAAACCTCTTTATTTCGTATAGGAAAAAATAAAATTTGTTAATTAACCGTCATACATAGCCTTTTTCAAAATTATATGTTTCATTCCATGAGCAAACAAAAAGTATTAGTTTGTAAAATAGCGTACTGAACGTATTTGTAAAAATATATGAAATATCTTGAATTATTTCTATCACTTCGAATTTAAAAAAAGCATTGGGTTCCAGAAAAACATTTTAGAATACAACATTTTAAAGTATTCACTTGTATTGGCGTAATTTTAAGTTATTTATCTTCATTAATCTTTTTGCATTATTTTGAATTACAGTGTAAATTATTACATTTCTCATATTTCTTGTTGCTTGTGTTTGGGTAGACATTTAATTCTGATTTTTTCCGGTTAAACCTATTTCCAATATAAATCGTTTTTGCAAAAATTTGTCTTTTTTTTTGTTTTATACTAAAATTGCAAAAAAAGCTAAAAATGCTAAAAATATTTTATAAAAATGCTAAATAAAATGCCAAATGCTAAATTAAAATTTTACAGCTAAATCAAAATAAAAAATGCTAAATCTAGCTGCAAAAATGCCAAAATGGTCACACTGTTTCTGAGAAAACGACTTAAGAATTACAAAAAAATTTTTTGAGGAAGTCTGATATTTTTGCTCATAACATTTAACATTGTGAACCGATTTTGCTGATTTTAAATACCAAACTGCTTAGGATAACGATGAATATTTTCAATGAAATTGTTGATTTAATTTGATTAGTTTTAACGTGAGCGTGTTTTAACCTGACAGACGGACATAGTTAGATCGACTCAGAATTTGATAAGGACCCAGAATATATACGTTGTTGGGTCTCAAATGAATATTTCTTGGTATTACACACGGAATGACAAACTTATATATACCCTCTATCCCCACTGATGGTGGTGGAGGGTTTAAAAATATTTTTCATATTATTAAAAAAATCTATAACTGCAGTCTGTTTTAGCTTGAGGATGTTGGTTACAGTTGTATCTTCTATTTCTTTTTTTTTCAAATAAAAATTTGAATTTATGTCTTGCTCTAAGCAAAAATGTCTCAAAATATCTATTGCATCTAGAATTTCGTTAATCTTCAACAAATACTTCTTCATTTAACTTCGTTAATCTTCAACAAAAACTTCTATATTTGGATCGTTACTAGTTAATTTACGATACATTTTTTTGTAGAAAAGAGAAAAATTTCGTGTGTGACATTATCGTGAATTTTTTTCATATAACATGACTTTTAAAACCACGGGTAGATGGCATATATGTGAAAAGTGCTTATATGAAAAATGGACTATAAAGAAATCTTTTTATATGAAACTAGCTACACCCAGTGTGCTTCGGTACCCTCATCGTAATGGAATAAAATAAATATTATTGTAAATGTATATATATCTGCAATATCAAAAAGTCCCCTATTTAAATTTATGTTTATATATTCAATATTTTAGAAAACTCAAAAAGTACCAATGAAGTACGAAAAAGTAACAAAAGACCTCTTTTATTTAATTTCATGTTCCTAAGTTCAATATTGTAGAAAATTCAAAAAGTACCAGTTGAAGAACGAAAAATTACCAAAGGGTCCCCTTTTATAGATTCTCATTAACTCCGGGCTCCACGTGGTTAATTTCATGTTATAAAAAACACAAAAAGTACCCTTTGAAGAACGAAAAATTACCAAAAAGTCCTCTTTTATATGTTCTCAATTGCTCCGGGCTCTACGTACTTAATTTCATGTTTCTAGGTTCAATATTATAGAAAATTCAAAAAGTACCTTTTGAAGAACGAAAAAGTGCCGAAAAGTCCCCTTTTATAGGTTATCACTTAATCCGGGCTGTACATGCTTAATTTCATGTTTCTAGGTTCAATATTATAGAAAATTCAAAAAGTACCTTTTGAAGAACGAAAAAGTACCAAAAAAGTCCCCTCTTATGGATTCTCATTTACTCCAGGCTTAATTTAATTTCATGCTTCTAGGATCAATATTATAGAAAATTCAAAAAGTACCTTTTGAAGAACGAAAAAGTACCAAAAAGTCCCCTTTTATAGTTTCTCACTTTATCCAGGCTCTACATGCATACTTTCATGTTTCTATTTTCAATATTATAGAAAATTCATAAAGTACCTTTTGAAGAACGAAAAAGTACCAAAAAGTCACCTTTTATAGATTCTCATCTACTACGGGCTCTAAATGCTTATTTTCATGTTTCTAGGTTCAATTTAATAGAAAACTCAAAAAGTACCAGTCGAAGGACGAAAAAGTACCAAAAAGTCCCCTTTTATAGATTCTCATTTACTCCAGGCTTTACATGCTTAATTTCATGCTTCTAGGATCAATATTATAAAAAATTCAAAAAGTACCTTTTGAAGAACGAAAAAGTACCAAAAAGTCCTCTTTTATAGGTTCTCACTTAATCCGGGCTCTGCATGCATAATTTAATGTTTCTAGGTTCAATATTATAGAAAATTTATAAAGTACCTTTTGAAGAACGAAAAGGTACCAAAAAGTCCCCTTTTATAGATTATCATTTACTACGGGCTCTACATGCCTATTTTCATGTTTCTAGGTTCAATTTAATAGAAAACTCAAAAAAGTACCAGTCAAATTACGATAAAGTACCAATAAGTCCCCTTTTATAGATTCTAATTTACTCCATGCTCTACATGATTAATTTCATTTTTCTAAGTTAAATTTTATAGAAAACTCAAAAAGTACCAGTCGAAGGACGAAAAAGTACGAAAAAGTCCCCTTTTATAGATTTTCATTTACTCCGGGCTCTACATGCTTAATTTAATGTTTCTAGGGTTAATTTTAAAGAAAACTCAAAAAAGTACCTGTGTAGAACGAAAAAGTAGCGAAAAGTCCCTTTATTATTAATTTCATGTTTCTATTTCAATATCATAGAAAACTCAAAAAGTACCAGTTGGAGAATGAAAAAGTACCAAAAGGTATCACTTGGTACAGGGGTTCCAAATAACATCCCATTAGGTATTTAGTGTTTCTAAGTTTAAAAATTTTATCTAAATTAGATCATTGTGTTTGAATAAAATCAAATTTCTCGTTTTTACCCCTTTTGGTACTTTTTTTCTCCCCATTAACGAAATAAAAATTCTATTCCAAAAAGTTGCAACATCGTAGTGGGAGCCCGTTATTATGTATTCATATGTATAAGTTAATAAACCAAAAACAATGTTTTATGAAAAAAGTACCAAAAATAGGTACAATTTTAACCCCTTAAACGAACGAATATCCAAAAAGTACTAAATTTATGTTTATATTTTTTCGTTAAGTTATGAAGGAGTCAAAAATATTTTTTGAACGTTCACTGGTTTAAAAGATACATGGGGTGCGAAGAAAGTACCAAAATACAGTTTTTACCCGTTTATTCCCTAAAGGGGCCGAATTTGAAAAAAGTACCAGACACCTGTCCAATAATTTTTTAACTGAACGACGATATGCTTTAAACTGTTTTTGTATCTTGTCTAGTTTAGGAGATATGAGGTTACTGAATTCTTTGAAATACGTTGAAACAATATTGAAAAATTTTAATTAATTTTGAAAAATTGCAACTAATTATCATGAAAGGACAGTTGTCTATGCTTATAAATGCAATTTAATTTGATGTGACAAATATTAAGCAGTTGTCTTGGGTTATTTTTGCTGAAATGTGCCTTGTAGTACTAGTAAATTACTTTATGTCAAAATATGCCCCTAATTGGTCAATAGTCCAATTTTTTTTAATGAGAATTATATCTAGTGACATTGGAGATAACTTTGACATGAAATTTTAAAATTTTTTTCCCAGGTAAACAACAATCTGACCCTCTATCATGGGTCACTCTTTGACAGATTTAAGATTGTGATGATACAAATTGTAATAATTTTATAAAAATTTCACTATAAAACCTTAAAAAACTTGCTTCTAATGATTATCTTAATCTATGGAATAATAACACATCATTACTGTGATCTAAATATGCTTAATTCTACACAAGCTAAACCTCACATGTAATATAAAAAATTTAAGAACTAATCCGTTAATATCTAATATCGTATTACATCGACTTGATAATAAATTTGTATACTAATTAAATAAAAATAATAGTTTTCGTTCGAATTGACCTCTATTTTCCATTTTCTGCAAATAAAATTTCCATTTACTGAAAATACAATTACCATTTAAAAGAATTTTAAAAACATTTTTCTTGGTGGTGTTTCAGTTAGCACAGGTGCATCTTGGCCAATTATCTTTTTTTAAGGATATGAAAATACTAGGATCACTAAATTTTAACCTTTTGTAGAAAATATTATCATATTTTTGTGCCGATTTAAACATAGGCCTAGTTAAAATATTAAAAACGCCCAACGCTATAGCGCGAAATTTAGAAATTTTGGATCTATCAAGGAAATATTCTCAAATAACATTGACTAAATTGTTATCAAATGTTTATAAATTATATTATGATTGATTGATTACCGATTCATGTCTTCAGAATTGAAAATAGCTGCATAAATTGATTGTAAAATGCTAAAAAATGAATTTGGTAAAAAACCCAAAGTGTTCGCTATACTTTGGCAACTCAATACCAACTGGGGCCAAATGGGTCTTAAAATATAGGGGCAGTAGTATTTTATCATCCCGAGATCCAATATTGAAAAACATTTCATATGAGAATATATTATTGCCAATTTGATTATAAATGCGCTATAATTTTGAATCAATAATTAAGGACTTGTTTCGTAAAATATTTTCTAGCGCAGTTATTTTGCTATTTTAAAATAAATTTCAATATTGTTTTAATAAACTGGTCTATATGCTTTAATTTACCGCAAACAAAATTTTTTTATCTTAAGTTTTTTTTAATGGTATAAAAAGAGAAAATAATAAATAGAAAGTGCGCTATATTTTTGAGCAGTACTTTATATAGATTGTTCGACAGAGACATTTAAATGTAATAAAATTAACAATATAACTAATGTGACTATAACATTGATGACTATAAACGAAAACTACTGTAAATTAAAATTTTTTATTTGAAAAAAATAGAAGATACAACTGTAACCAGCATCCTCAAGCTAAAAAAGACTAGTTGTTAGTTAGTTAGTTTGAAAGGAGGATGTATATACATCAAATCCGAAGAAATACACCTAGGCCTCTATCGGACCTGTTGTGCGCTCCTTAACCAGTGCCTCAGGTGGGAATCGAACCCACCACCTCCGGTCTACCAGTCTAGAACACTAACCACTAACCTACCGGAGGCCACTAAAGACTAAAATTATTGTTTTTTTTAAATAATATAAGTAATATTTGTAATTTTTTTATTCGCAAAAAATGAATATATAAGATTTTCTTTATAAGTTCTCTGTATAGTTCTCAATTTGTGTGCAATTAAGGGTTGTGACTATAAGCAAAAAGTACTGTATACTCAAAACAAGGCCATTTTATAAAAAAAAGACTAACACCCAATTTACACGATGATTTTTTTTTCATGTTTGCCCAGACGTCTGTTTTCATGTTTGTCGATAATTGGTGGTGAGCGGGATAGAGAAGAATGGGGGGTAAGAAAACAAACATGATTTGGGATTTTCATGATTGTTTTTGACATTCCTCTTTAAACTCATTCGTACTGTTGATATTATGCTCGTGTAAAAAAATAATTATGTCTTTTTTTTACATGAAAACATTAAAATTTGCATTAAAAAAATACTATAGCGTGTTATTAAATTTTTTTAAATCAAATTAAATGGTTTTTATGTTAAAAATTTCATTTTATTTTTATTACGAATAAGTAATTAAAAAGGATTATACAATTAAACATCAAAAAAAGACATGCATAGTTGCATGTAAAAAATCACCGTATAAATGTTCATGATTTTTTGGAAGATTCTCAAAAGAGAATTGGAAAAAACAGACGTCTGAAAAGTCTTCATGTAAATTGCGCCTAATAATAAACATTTGTTTTTGGCTTGTTTGGCATTTTTTTAAGTTTCTTAAATATCAGAATGACTTACCAATTTGTTTTAATTTGGAAATAAGTAGCTATAAATTAACAAATTCATTTTTAATGTGCTATTAAAGTTATTTATTATTATTTTAAGAATGTGGTAATATTGTTAATATTCCCCATGGTACCCAAAATTACCATACCCCCCTTCATAAACCACTTCATAACTATTCTTCATCTGAAATATTTTCGCCCTCTGATGTGGCACTGTCTACTGGAAGGAGTTTTTTCTTTTTATATAAATTGCTTTTACCAGACACAAAAGGATCCGAGGTTATTAGGAACCTATAAAGTATATCCCTATTATTTAGGAACATGAAATATTAGTACATTAGTGGTGATTAGGATGAATTAGAGTTGGGATCGTACCTTTCACCCACGACCATGTAATTATAGTAGAGTATAATAAAAAATTAAACACGGTCGTTAATCGGTCTATGAAATTCCCACGTCAATATATTTAAGGGCCGTTTAGACTATAATAGCCAGCGTTTAAATATGCAGCAATAGCACAAGATTTATTTTGTACGACTATGTAATAAATATAAAACTTTAAAATTTTTCCATCACTTTACTACTAGAAATATTTGTTCTGTTTGCAATTTTTGTTAGCAGGCGCAAAATATTTCAAAACAATCAAAATATATTTTTCTCTATTAGCAGCGCACGCACACAACAGTCGAACTACTATTGCCGTAGAAAAATTGTGCAATAAATTGTGTTGGTTCTACTACTGCCAGTAGCAAAATGAGCAACTGTCAGTTGCAATTTATCGTACTTTTTACAATATGGCGGCTCCTTATATTTGATATTCAATACATATTTTAGGTTTTCTTAGTGATTTGCTGTGCTCTTTTACTTTGTTTGTTTTTATAATAACCAGAAATTAACCGAATTTTTTAACGCTTGTATTCGTTATTCTAGAATGTTGAATTTTCCGTTATTGTGTTTGCTGTCTATTTTTGATAAACAAATTGTTTTTAGGGAAATAACCGTTTTAGTGTTTTTGTAACATGTTTTGATGTATGTATGTATGTATGTAGTATGTATGTATGTATGTATGTATGTATGTAGTATGTATGTATGTATGTATGTATGTATGTATGTATGTATGTATGTATGTATGTATGTAGTATGTATGTATGTATGTATGTATGTATGTATGTATGTATGTATGTATGTATGTAGTATGTATGTATGTATGTATGTATGTATGTATGTATGTATGTATGTATGTATGTATGTATGTATGTATGTATGTATGTATGTATGTATGTATGTATGTATGTATGTATGTATGTATGTATGTATGTCTGTATGTATGTATGTATTTATTTATGTATGTTATTATGTCTTTATTTTATTCTTTATTTATGTATGTATTTTATTTATGTTATTTATGTATGTCTTATTATATGTATTATTTATTATTTACTTTATTATGTCTTGTCTGTCTGTCTGTCTGTCTGTCTGTCTGTCTGTCTGTCTGTCTGTCTTTCTGTCTGTCTGTCTGTCTGTCTGTCTGTCTGTCTGTCTGTCTGTCTGTCTGTCTGTCTGTCCTGTTCTGTCTGTCTGTCTGTCTGTCTGTCTTCTGTCTGTCTGTCTGTCTTCTGTCTGTCTGTCTGTCTGTTGTCTGTCCGTCTGTCTGTGTCTTTCGTCTGTCTGTCTGTCTGTCTGTCTGTCTGTCTGTCTGTCTGTCGTCTGTCTGTCTGTCTGTCTGTCTGTCTGTCTGTCTGTTGTCTGTCTGTCTGTCTTCTTTGTCTTTCTGTTGTCTGTCTGTCTGTCTGTCTGTCTGTCTTCTGTCTTTCTGTCTGTCTGTCTGTCTGTCTGTCTGTCTGTCTGTCTGTCTGTTCTGTCTGTCTTTCTGTCTGTCTGTCTGTCTTCTGTCTGTCTGTCTGTCTGTCTTTCTTTCTTTCTTTCTGTATTGTATGTATGTATGTATGTTGGTATGTATGTATTATATAATACTGTTTACTAACAAGTTTTTACACTGTATATATTGCATAGAAAATACCTTCTAAAAGTATTACCAATAAGTGTTTAAAAATAAATAAATTGCAACTGGCAGTTGCTCATTTTGCTACTGGCAGTAGCAGAACCAAAACAACATACTGCTGCTAGGAAAAAATTAGCAGCACAACGATGGCGTGTGTGCGCTACTATAGCAAAAAATATATTTCGATTGTTATACAAACGCAGAAAACGAATACTGTGAATGTGGGCTGCTAGAAATTTCAAAGTAATGTTGCAATTTTTATTAGCAATAATATTAAAATGTGAAGATGGTAAAATATTTTTAGTATTATATTGATAAATATGTGTATTTTACTGCAAGTGGCCTTATTCGTAATAAAAAGTTGGCAGCAGTTTATACATCACAAACAACGAGCTGCTTGCTAGAATGTTGATAAGCATTTCGTGCTTTTCATACATTCTTTGCATCCTACGCATCAAGTTACATGCTACGCTTCTTAAGCTTCAAATTTTTGCTTTATTTACAAAGAATTTCCTGTTTTTTTTATGTTTTTTGTTTATATTTTCACAATTCAACTAGTTTTATTTTATTAAAATTGATAAATACACATTAAAAATAGAATATAAATTGTCAAAATCAGCTGACATATTCGTGCGCCGCTTATTACGCTTACAAAAATAGAGAGTAAATTTACTTTAAGCATTCTTCGCGTCAAGGCATCCTACGCTTTTGTGCTTGTAAGTTCTAACACACAACAACATTGATTCTACTTTTTTGACAGCCGCGTAGAATGCGAAGAAGCGTAGAACGCGTGCTGTGGACCTCCAGCTTTAAAGGGTCCTTCAGACGATCACACTTTACGTACGACAAGTCTAATGAAAAAGTAAAATGAAATTCCATCCGTATGACAAAAAAGAGAATACAAGTCGTTTGATTTATATTTTTCGTGTTTACACGATTGGTATAAAGCAATAACAAAGTAAGATGGAAACAGCTGTTTCACTTTTTTTGTATGTGTTTACATAAAAATACATCCCTGATCTAATGCGATATGCTTGTTTTTTGAATAATTTAAAAAAATGAAGAGAGCCATACGACTGTCAAATTTTCCATCCGTATTTTCTCTCAATGTGTGATGGTTTCATTACATATTGCGTTTAGACGATCCCATCCGTTCTCTTCTACACTCGTGTGAAGGGTTCATAAATAAGAAGAAAATATCAAATATTAATATAATTGTTCAATTCACAATCATGTTGTATATTGTACCTACTAAAGTGTAGTAACAGTGATTGTGAGCAGATCTTTGCTGCAAGTCATAAGTTTATGTTTTCAAAGAAAAAACAATCAAAACAAACCTACATACATATATAACAATGTCAAAAGATAAAAAAATCAAATAATATTAAATTAATTAAATAAACGAAATAAACCAAATTAATTTCTTTGAGTTTTTAATAAAATTGTATTTTTTTGTTTTGGTAAACAGCTGTCTGTTTGTGATTTCAGTGTCACCACTTTATTGTTTTTTGTGCCAAAATCGATTGAATTTTTGTTTATATGCTGCAATAAATAATTGACAACACTAAACATTCTTACAACATTCGAAAAACATATGAAAAATTGTCGTAAGAGTTGTATAGAACTTTTGTATCGAAAATACCAACAACATTGTTGTGACTATTGTAGCAGCTGCTGACATACTACGCATACAACACTACACCATCGACTGTGAATTGAACAAATATGTATAGCTATATCTTTTTTGTGAGTGTTAAATAAAAAAATGTTTGTTTACATTGAAATGTAAATTTTTAAACAAATTTCTGTTGTGTCATCTAAGAGTGGTAGTTGATATTTGGTGATTTTTTATTGACCGCAGAAAAAAACAAAACAGCGACTTGTAAGTATAATTTGCAAATGTTTAAATTTATTATACCCTACACCACTATTCACAGTGGTCGAAATACGTACGAAATAAACAGCGTTGAAATACAATTATTTATTTTTATTTGATTTGGAAAGTATATACAAGTTAATTTTAAACACATTTTATTTATTTTAATAATTCAGATATAAAAAATTTGCACAATTGATACATAGTTTTAAGGCAAAAATTAATATTTCTAATCAGAATCAGAATTATAAGAACAAACAGCGTCATCCTTTATATTTTGTTCCAAAAGTAAGTTTTGAACGTCATTATCTACTATTACTTGGCCTCGGGAATATAAAAAAGGGCGTTTAGAGATCGAGGAAATTTTGTTCTCTAAAATTCCTTAGATCCTTATTTCGCGATTCCTGAGCTTCTTCACACAACATCCCTATTGCTAGAGATACTTGGTTTATAATATCGGCACCATGAATTAAAATTTTGTACTCGGAAGACGGCATATACATATGTTGCATAAAATACATTTGAAATGCATGTGTATTAACTTTATATCCACTTATTATTAATTTTACATTGACTCCAGTCAAAATAACAGCTAATAATAAGCTCTTGAAAAAATCCTATTGTAGTGTTACTGTTATTAGAATTTCCTGGCCTAGGAATAGCAACTAATAAAGACATTCTCAATTTTTCTTGTATATCTAGTTTAGTTTGTTGAACTACGTCTTTGTCACAACTACGAATTTTCCATTTTTTACAGGCAATCGGTAAGCAATGTGTAGAATGCATTCAAAGCATCTTATCCACGCATATATTTGTATTACATGATCGATTTTTAACAGCATTTAAGTTGCTCATCATTGTAGGTGTGGCTACGCAAATGTTCATTATTTGAAAAAACTCAAATTGTGTGGGCTTTATTTCCAAAATTTACTTTTTAACTTCTTCAAATTCCCTAATTCAGAGGTTTCTTATTCGAAAACCAATTTAATTGGTCTACAATACCATGTTGAAGAAGGTCGTGAATTCTCCCAATGAATAACATCCCCCATTTTTATTTGCAATGGCACAATACACACAGAAAATATGTTTTCATCTATTCGAAGCGATTCAGCGTCAGAAAATCGTTGCCGATAAGTGGAATGGCCACTACTGTCATCACATCCCAATTTATATATGTACATATACATGGTTGTAATTGGATCTTCATTGATATTCTCAAAACACTCCTTTTACAATTCAACTATCCTCCTTACAGTATAGTCATCCAAGCTCTGCAAAAACACTTCTGCAGACTTATTCGTAATTTCGACTCCGAGAGGATAACATTTTTTTTTTGGTAACAACAATGTATCATATGATGGATATATGTTTGCATTTCTTATTTTTGCACTAGTTTGCATAAATTTGTAGGACTGTTTTTTGAAGCCGCCGTCCACGTATATACCCAAGGCTTCATCGAGCGTATATGCAATAGGTTTACTAACCTCTGAAGTAATAGGTTTTTTTTAATCTTAGCTGTAACTTTTTTGTCAGAATGTACCATTGATACCACTTCAGATGCACTTCTTTTCCATGCTTTGTGTAAACTAACGCGGGTGGCTACTACAAGCTCCTCACAAGGGGTTTCATTCACGAGTTGTGAAACTTTGTTTATTTGGGTTTTAAGGGAGCATTCTGCGAACTCTTTTGTAGGTCGTCCAGCATTATGACTTGTTGTTGGTTGCTCAAACAATAAAATTTCACTGTCCAACCAATCTTTATTGCGTTCTTCAAAATTTGATGATGTCCTGTTGGAGTTCTTCCAATTTTCTACCAGTCTACATATAAAGGTTCTCAGTTTTTTTCATTTCTCGGCACTGATTCTCACTAAAATTATTTTTGGGAATGATGTTATCAAATACATGGGATTCTACAGCAGAAAATTTGTTTCTGGGTACATTTTCGTTATACCAAATTTGAAAAAGTGTGCATTTTGAGACATACATTGCGCTTAAAAAATGCAATAACAGGTGAACGGGCAGGAACGGGCAGACCATTTTGGTCATTTTACAATAACAACAAATAAAATTAATACATAAAATAGAAATTGGACTGAATCCATTGAATCCCGAAAGTTGCACTCCATGAAACTACAATATAGACCACCTCTAATATACTACCATATACGTCACCTACCACAACCCATTTCTAAAAAACTAGAGGAACACTGGTCACAAACATTAATTTTTTAGTACATAAATACCTTTTACTTAAAAAAATAAATATAGTTTCCAAAAAAAAAAAAAAAGAATCACTTGTGTTAGACAGCACACAGCTGTGCGAATATTTATAGCAAAACAAAAGTAAAAACGTATATATGATCAATATGATATCAGCTATCGATAAAAAGCAAAAAAAAATCGATTTTAAGTTTTCAAAATTTGAATTTAATGACGTCAAATCACGCATTTCGACCAATGTGCTATAGTGGGAAGGGTATTATTATACACACCTTAAAGTATACCGATCGCACAGCTGTGCGAATATTTATAGCAAAACAAAAGTAAAAACGTATATATGATCAATATGATATCAGCTATCGATAAAAAGCAAAAAAAATCGATTTTAACTTTTCAAAATTTGAATTTAATGACGTCAAATCACGCATTTCGACCAATGTGCTATAGTGGGAAGGGTATTATTATACACACCTTAAAGTATACCGATCGACTCAGAATCACTTTCTGAGTCGATTTCATCTAGCCCCCATACAACTGAACCCCCCGAAAAGGGCTTTTGAGCTCATAATTATGTATAATACAAGGTGGCGCAAAAGTAATCCTCCAATCAGAAAATGCTATAAATTTTGCGATTGGCCCCTAATGTCAGTTCTGTTTTGACATTTGTGTAGTAAACACATGCGAAATACACGTTAATAAACAATATTACGCTACACTGCTCCAGAACAGACGCCATCCTTAATCACCACCAAGAGGAAGATGATTTTTCATCAAAAATAATCATGAGTGATGAGTGATGAGTAAATAAGCAAAACTTACGCCTCTGGGGCACTGAAAATCTGTGTAACCCACGAAGAACCATTACACCCGCTCAAATTCACTGTATGATGTGCTGTTTTTGCTGGAGGAGTCATCAGTCCTTTTTTCTTCGAAGACGTCGCGGGCCAAACGGTTAGTGTGAATGGTGAGCGCTACAGAGAAATGATCAATGAGTTCTTTTTGCCGCAACTTGATGAATTGGAATTGGAAAACATGTGGTTCCAACAGGACGGTGCAACGGCATACACTGCACGTGCCACAACCGATATGCTGAAGGATGCATTTCCCGGGAGCCTAATCTTCCGTTTTGGCCATTTGCACTGGCCAGCAAGATCGCCTGATTTGTCCGCTCTAGACTTCTTTTTGTGGGGCTTTTTGAAGTCGCTGGTTTATGTCATCAAGACTCAGACTCTTGCAGCTCTCAGTCCGTCAAGAATGTGAGGACCTATCGCAGGAAGTTTTGCCCAAAGTGATGAAAAATGTCATAAAAAGGGCTCAAATGGCAATCAACAGTGGCGGCGGCCATTTACATGACATCAAATTCCCGACTTGATGTAAAAAAAAATTAAAAGACCAAATAACAAGTTAGAGTGCTATATTCGGCTGAACCGAATCTTAAATACCCTCCACCAGCTACTTTTATATTAATACTTTATTAATTGATCAAATATTTGTAGAAATAAGTTTTCTCATGTCTTAAATAGAAAAACCCCAAGATTTAAACAGCTTAAATCTGTTACAATTGCAAGATTTATTGAACATTACAAACGCCATTTTCTTTTACATTTTTAAAGCGCCCTAAGATATGCTTTAGTGATATTTAATAATTTGTGTGAAAGATTTAAGGAAATTCAAATTTTCGGGGCAGGACCTAGTATGTGAGATATGACCAATTATGGACCGATCGTAAAAAATCTTTAAGTAACATTTCTGTATATAAAAACTATATTTCAGTCAAATTTTGTATCTATATCGTAATTTAGTAATAAGTAATGTGTGTTTAAGTGATTTTCTGAAGGGAACCTTGTATGGGACCGATCGCACACATATTATGAACCGATCGTGAAAAAAATCTTAAAATATAATTTTTGTATACAAAACTAATATTTGTGCAAAATTTTGTATCAATAGCTTTATTTGGTAATGAGTAATGAACGTTTAAGAGATTTTCGTAAGAGGACCCTGTATGGGAGTTATGACCAATTATGTAACATTAATGTATATATAGACAACATTTTGGCTAAATTATTTGGCAATGAATATTGTGCATTAAGTGATTTTCTTGTATGGGAGCTATGACCAAATATGGACCGATCGTGAAAAAATTTTATAGTGTGATTTATGTATATAAGAGCAATCACTGTTATTGCAATGAAACTTAGCTCAGACAAATAATATATAAATACAAATCTATCCAGCCCATTTTATCGAGATCGGTCCACATTTGCTCCTATCCCCCATATAAAGCCTCTTTTAGAAAATAAGTTTTTCGTCAATAAATTTCTTAAATAAATCGGAATCAAGGTAATATTCAAGATAAATGCTTTATTATGATAAATAAATCACATTTAATATTCATAACTGGTGTAGGGTATCATATGGTCGGCCAAGCCCGACTATACTTTCTTACTTGTTTTTTCTAATGTTTTCTTTATATTTCAGGAGCCGCAAATGTGTTCAAAATTGTGCAGGAGGGGAGAATCTTCATCGCTTTCCGAAGGATCCGACAAGGTAGGAGTTTGAATTTTTAAGTGTCCAGTAAAGCCGGAAAGAGATTTATCATTTTACAATTTCAATAATTTGTAAAAGTTTTTGTGTAATAATTTTTTATATCTATCTGCTACAATCAAAGACTTCATAGGCGGACAGAAATTTCTGTCCAAAATGTAAACTGAAAATTTGCCTTTGCGGCTTTAATTCCAATTGGTTAATATCATCTTACTAATTGGATTATTGTGTAAGTGTGCATTGTAAGAGTGTTTTACGTATTCGTCTTTTATAACCGGCCGCCTATGAAGTCTTTGGTTGTAGCAGGTGGTTTGATAGTAGGGTTCTATAAATCGACTTTCGAATAATCGAACAATCGACTTTTTGTCGAAAAAAGTCGAAGTCGACTATTTTGTTCCAAAAAAGTCGATAACTCGACTATCGTCTGTGAAAAAAGTCGAAAAGTCGACTTTGTGAATAAAAGTCGAAAAAAGTCAAAAAGTCTGAAAGTCGAAAAGTCGAAAAAAGTCGATAAGTCGAAAAAAGTCGAATAAAGTCGAAAAAAGTCGAAAAAAGTCGAGAAGTCGTAAAAAGTCGAAAAGCCAAAAAAAGTCGGAAAAAGTCGAAAAAAGTCGGAAAAAGTAGAAAAATCGAAAATTGTAGAAACAAGTCAAAAATAGTCAAAAATTTTAAAAAAGTGGAAAAAAAAGTAAAAAACTCTAAAATAGTCGGAAAAACTCGAAAAAAGTCAAAAAATAGTCGGAAAAAAGTAGAAAGAAGTCGAAAATAGTCAAAAAGTCGAAAAAAGTCGGAAAAAGTCGATAAAATTCGAAAAAAGTCGGAAAAATTCGAAAAGTCGACTATTTATAAAATACTTCTAGTCGAAAAGTCTAAAAGTCGACTTTTATTTAAATGAAAAAAGTCGAAAAATCGACTTTTCATTAAATGCAAAAGTCGAAAAGTCGACTTTTAACTAAATGAAAAAAGTCGAAAAGTCGACTTTTCGTTTCAACTATAGAACCCTATTTGATAGCCATCAGCTACAACCATGATTACACAAACATTTATACTGGCCTAAGGTGTAAGGATTACACTACAGGATAGAAAATCGTTTGTACGCATATTTCCTTTGATTTTTAAAGCCATTTTTGGGTTTATTGTAAAACTTTTTGTCAGAAATTGGATTGAATACAACATAGTTCTGAAATAATAGAAAAATATTATAAAATATTTTTCTGTAATAAAAATATAAGACAAAAAATTAATTTTCGTTGAGATATTCGTTTGTACGCAGTCATATAATTATTACTTTTACGAGAATAATTGAATTCTTTTGAGCGAATATTGGAGTTTAACTGTAAAATTAATATATTTTATAGCCATATGAATTATAAAAATCTTTATATAGATATATTATTTGTAGAAATTGCGATTTGATCGCTGTCGAAACTAAATTAGGAAATATTTTATCAAAACGCCAAAATTAAGGTTACACAGTGATACAGCAAAAAAATGCAGCGGTTCTCATATACCAATTCCATTTCGTTATAGTCCATAGAGTAGGAATATATTTTTAATTTTTCCCGATCACTTCGTTTAGTTCCTTTTTAAGAGCAAAAGATGTGAAAAAGAGCTGTTTTTGAAGTTTTAACTTTAAAAAAATATATGTTTGGTAGTTTGTAACCGATTTTCAAATTGGATATTTTGTTTTAAAGATACAAGTGTTGTCTTTCAACCCAAAAAAATAAATCCAAAATTTATGATTAATGTCTTGGTTACGGCCATTTAAGTAAAAAAAACTCACACTTTTTTCAAAATTTTTAATTTTCATACTGCTCTACGTTGGCCATGAAGCAGTAACTTTAGCTTTTATTACATTTGAAAAAAGCCACATTAAGTTGGGTTTCCAATGATGGTCAATTTATAATAATCGATTAAAAAGGTTATGAGTTATGCTAAGTTTTATAAAAATATTGCATATTTCTTCTATACAAAAACGTTCATGATTCTGGTTTTCTTTGTATCAAGTTTAAAAAATGTTTATAAACATTTTTATACAAAAATTAATTTGTATGGAGAAAACCAAAAATTCGAGGAACATGATGATTTTTATGAAATAACAAGTTTTAGATACCTTCCTTTATGTGATTCTTCAGAAAAGTAATAAAAGATGAACTCACTGCCTCATGGCCAAAGTAGAGCATGATGAAAATGAAAATTTTTTAAAAAAGTGTGAGTTTTTTTTTACTTTAACGACCGTAACTCAGACATTTGACCATAAATTTTGGATTTCTTTTTTTTGGATTAAAAGGCAACACTTGTATCATTAAAAAAATATCGGATTTGAAAATCGGATGAAAACTACTAAACTTATGATTTTTCAAATTTAAAACTTCTAAAATGGCTCTTTTCGCATCTTTTGCTCTTAAAAAGTAAGTTAACGAAGTGATAGGGGAAAACTAAAAATATATTCGTACTCTATGGACTATAACGAATCAGCACAAACGTATAATACCCTCCCCACTGTAGTGTAGGTGTAGGTTATAATAAATATAACGTTCAATCTTTCAAATATCAATTTAGATTATAAATTAACCTTTTCTTTGGATCATGTTATCTACATTCAGAACAATTTAATTTACCTTTACCGTTATCACTCAGATTTGTAGAAAGCTTGTAATGCAAAACCTTCCAGATATCATTTAATAAATAAATTTTATATATGACTGTGCCGAAATAAAATAAATATTCCGGCATGTGATGGAATTCGAACGATTTCAAATCAATAGATTTGAAAAGGTATGATGAATTTCAATCGATTAATAGTTTAGTATTTTCTTGAAAAATACTACGCAGACAACAAAATACTTTCCATTTAAGAGAATCAATTTAAAAAAATATAATAATTTGTATGAAAAGCCGCAGAAATGTAATATTACACAATTTTTGTATTATTTTTGTAGATTCATTGATTGCTGATTGTAATGTATTGATATTAATATTAGCATCAAATTGGTTTTCAGAGGAGGTGCTTTTAGGATTTCTTGTGTTAATTTTGGTCCAAATTTGTGTCTACTATAGACAAAGAATGTGTATACTTTTTGGGCCTACCACGAAATGAAAAAATAAATTTGTATGTACTATATATGGTATCATATCACTTTAAAAAATAAAAGGTTCAAAATGTACAAGATTAGTTGTGCTGAATTTTGTTCTGCATAAGTCAAAAATAAACTAAGATCGTAATTTTCAAGCGAATTGAATGAAATTATGGCTCAAAAAAGAATTAAAAAAAATTTTAGTAAGAAATCCCGGGATTCATTTTGAAAAATCCCGGGATTCGGGATATCCTAATCCCGAAAAAATCCCGGGATTTATTTTGCAAATCCCGGGATTCGGGATTTTCTAATCCCGATGTATACTACATCAGATCCGAAATGCTGTATTTAAAATAGCATAAAACTATATAAAAATTTTGATAAATAGCTTCCTTAATCGATTTTACGGGAAATATGTAGAAAAATTTAGAAAACTTTTTTTGAGAATAAAATTTCAAGCGATTGTTTTGCTGTTTGAAAAAGTACATGCAATTGAAGAAACTCTGAAACGATTATGAGAAATTCTGCACAAAATCATGAAAAATGTGGGCTCATTTATTTCAAATTCCTTTAAAAAGAACAAAATTACGTTTTTTTTCTGCCCTAGGAAAATATGAAGAATCCTTGAATATTGACAGAGAAAACAAAACTACTTTTAATTTGACAAACAATTTTAAATTGTTCCTTAAAGAGTAAAACCAACGTTTTTTTCGTCTTTGTATTATTTTTATTATTTTTATTCATTAACTTTTATGCATTCACACTAAAGTTTTGGATGGATTTAGACACCACTTATTAAATCCGAAGAAATAAAGGTTTAAAGATCAGATATCGTTAGATATATAAAAAAGTTAAACAAATAATTTTACTTATTAAAATATCCACATCTCCTCTAATTAAAAAATTTCGGAATTTCCCAGAGGTAAAAATACACATTATGTACTCGCTTATCTAAGTGATATTTCGTGGCAGTCAGTGGTGATGCTTTCACTTATTCTTCCACTTAGATTTAACATAAAAGTGTCCTAGGCTGCCTCATCGATGTGCTCTCGCTTAGAATGTAAGCCACAATATCATTAAGACAAATCAAAATTTCACTTATATAATGTGTGGAGTTCTAAGCGAAGTTAATGAGACGCCTATAAACGCTTGCATAAGAATGTAATGTATGTAGATTACAATCCTATTTGCATTTGTAAGTTAAAGTACCATGTCTTCCGATTTTGTTATAGAAAAAATATATACTTTTTACATTTATTTTAAAATTATGCATGTTTATTTAAAAATGATCATCAAATAATAAACATGTATTATAGTTAATTCAATAAAAATATAATTAAACAATTTTAACGAAGATAAATGAAATGAATCTTAATTTTCTTTTGAAACTTTCGGTCATCTTCCTTTAGAGATCCTGCAAATAATCAAGAGGAAATTGTCAGTATTAAAACTAGAATATATGAAGTAAATTTACCCCAATTTTTAAATCCCTTTGTGCCATTTAGATCACCACAATTATTTTAAATTTTTACAATAAAATAACTTTTTTAACAAAACACAACGTCACTTACAAAAGATCAACTTTAAACTGAAACAAAAAGATTCTTCTTTTCATGTAGTATACAAAAGAAAAATAAAACGGTACTTTAGTTAAGTTTTTTTTTTTAAAGAAATAAAAACAAAAAACAACATGAAAAAGGCAGCTAACTCTCTGCTTAAATCGTAATCTATGTTATAATTAAAGTGCATGATATGTTGGATTACGCATATATTGCACTCTAAGTACTTAGATTGCTCGCTTAGAACGTCATACTGATGTCATTGAATATTATCTAAGTAATTTGTTTCATTTACCGCTGGGTTGTTAATGGTAAATGGAAAATGTGTGCTGGAATTATTCAAAATCATTTAATTTGTAAAGCTTGGAATAAATACGGTGCTACATACGTGCAGAATTTTTGCTGGATAATAAGTATAAAAAGATATTGAAAGATGAATTCATCTATATTTTATATGAACAATGCTTTATATGCATCGTTTCAGAGGTATACCTATATAAGATTTGCAAAAGTGCTGTATTTCAGGATACTCTAATGAGTAGTCAAATACATATCATGGTTTTTTAGATTTGAGCTGCATATAAAAAATGGCAACCGAATTTATATCAAGATAATTTTTGATGGTTTTTTTTAACTTATTGCAGATTTTTATTGTTTTTAAAGAGTTAGAAATAGAAATTTTAAGGGGAGATATAAATGATTTTCTAGATGGATTTGTAGATTTAAATTTAAAATTCGAATTTTTGTGAAAAATGTAATATGAATATATTATTTACCCTATTTTAGGAGCGGCTTTTGTTCAGTACTGCATACAGTGACATCGTAGACATTCATTCAAGATCTATTATAGTTATAGTTCTTTTGTTCAGTACTGCATAGAAAAGTGGCATCGTAGACATTCATTCAAGATCTAATATAGCTTATAGTTTTCTCGATCGTAGGAAACTACATCCGATTCTCTTTTATAATTGTTATTTTCTGAGGATATACAGCAAATTAAAGGTTATGAAATAAAAATAGTTTACCGGTGGAAAATATAAGTGATGGGAGTAATACATACAGATCTACAACAATATAACTTTGATAAACAAATTTCCGATTCTGTTTTAAAATAGTTTTTTTGAGGATATGCAGCGGATTACAGGTTTTGAAATAAGAATAGTTTTCGCGTGGAAAATATAAGTGATGGGGTATACGAATTCGCAACCGATTTTACGCTCTACATATTTTTATTTTACCTAATCGTAAAGTAAGTTAAGGACCTACAAACATTTTAAAGTTTTCAAATAAAAATAAATATTTGATAAAAATTTTAACTACCTAAATAATAATTCTCATTAACTATAAGAAGTATATATCATGAGCATTATAAATGTAACAAAAACTGGACGGAAAAAGGTCATTGCATTTCATTAAGATCATAACAGGCCCGAAGTTAGTGGTATAGTTGTATTTATTCGAAGTTAATGTATTAAACATTCTCTTCCTCAAACTAACCTAACCTTCCGCGATAGAACTGTTGTCATGCAAAATTTCATGAAGCATAACATCCAGATCAAAAAGTTGATTCTAAAAATACACTGTCTGTTGCCAAATTTCTTGAAAATCGGTTCATGTTTTTTTATTGTTAAGTTTATTAGTTATGTAGTAAAAGAGTAAAAAAAGTCTCATATATATTTATTATTATATATTATAGGCTTTGAAGATGTAATGTGTCGTACTGTTCATTCCACAACATTTATTTTAACAGATTTCATGAACATCGGATCAGTAGATTTTTGTATGCCTGAACGTAAATTTGGTTTAATAATTGTTTTACAAAAAGTTGGTGTAAAAAGGGAAAAGGAAAATTTTCTATAACAATTATATAGAAAAAAGTGAGCATAAGAATAATCGTGACGTCAAATCATGATTTTATGTAGCCTATTGTTCCACTTTAGAATAGAACTATTAGTGTTCTAAATTTCATGAAAATCGGTTCAGGAGTTTGTCCGTGAAGCGTAACAAACTTTCTTTTTCATATAATTATAGGATAAGATATAGGTTAGGATAGTTTTATTAGAATTGGGCGTAGAAAGCGGAGTGGCATCGGATCAAGTTCTTATATATAGCCTATAGTTATTTCCAAACTTATACCTATGGATAATCAAATTTTCAGGTTAATCGGTTTAGTACTTTTTGCATATTGTGATTGCAAAATTGGTGTAATAATAGTTTTACAAAAAGTGGGCTTAAAAAGGGGCGTCCGATCAAGATGTTATATAGCCTATTGTTCCTCTTGGGGTTAGACCTCTTAGCGGTCCAAATTTCATGCAAATCGGTTCAGTAGTTTTGTCGTGAAAGCGCAACAATCAAACAAACAGTCTGTTTTATATATACACCAGCTAAAACCAGGCGTGCTTTGCTACTCCTGTCGATATAAAATAAAAAATGTTCAAAATATATTGATATACAATTTTATACCCTACACCACTTTAGTGGGGAGGGTATATTGGGTTTGTGCTGATGTTTGTAACGCACAATAATATTGGTCCTATACCCACCTTAAAGTATACCAATCGGCTCAGGATCATTTTCTGAGTCGATTTAGCTATGTCCGTCCGTCTGTCCGTCCGTCCGTCCATGTAAACCTTGTAATCAAACTACAGGTCGCAATTTTGAAGATAATTCAATGAAATTTGGTACATGATCTTCTATTGTGCCAGGGACGAAGCCTATTGAAAATGGTTAAGATCGGTCCATTATTTCACCTAGCCCCCATACAACTGAACCCCCCAAAAGGGCTTGTAATCCTTGTAATCAAACTACAGGTCGCAATTTTGGAGATAATTCAATGAAATTTGGCACATGATCTTTTATGGTATCGTAAACGAAGCCTATTGAAAATGGTTAACATCGGTCCATTATTTCACCTAGCCCCCATACAACTGAACCCCTCGAATAGGGCTTTTAAAATTTGTAATCAAACTACAGGTCGCAATTTTGGAGATAATTCAATGAAATTTGGCACATGATCTTTTATGGTACCGTAGACGAAGCCTATTGAAAATGGTTACCATCGGTCCATTATTTCACCTAGCACCCATACAACTGAAACCCCCGAATAGGGCTTTTAAAAGTTGTAATCAAACTACAGGTCACAATTTTGGAGATAATTCAATGAAATTTTGCACATGATCTTTTATGGTACCGTAGACGAAGCCTATTGAAAATGGTTACCATCGGTCCATTATTTCACCTAGCCCCCATACAACTGAACCCCCGAATAGGGCTTTTAAAAGTTGTAATCAAACTGCAGGTCGCAATTTTGGAGATAATTCAATGAAATTTGATCTTTTGGTACCGTATATGAAGTCTGTTGAAAATGGTTTACATCGGTCCATTATTTCACCTAGCCCCCATACAACTGAACCCGCCGAATAGGGCTTTTAAGTTCATAATTATGTTTAATATACTCATATCTCGACAAAAAGCTGCAATAACCAAGTTGTATACAAGACTTGATGACCCCCACGAATTCCATAATAATAGGTTCTCATATGACCCTAGCCCCTATGAAAAGCCCCCATCAAAATTTCACTTAAATGTCCACAATTTTATTCAACAATAAACGGCTTAACTATGTAAATCTAATGCAAGGTACAATTCAACTTAAATGCTTTATTATGGGAACTAAATCACATTATATTTTTGTCAAAGGTGTAGGGTATTATATAGTCGTCGTTTGTCACTATCCAAAACCATAAAGTAATAAGACAAATAAAGTTTGATATTTAAAGTATTTTATTAATTAATTATATTTATGTATTCATTACTAAAATATAATTGACTTAATATTTACAATTAAAATTTTTCTTAATAATTATTTCCTATTCTAAAGCCTTGGAATATACAATATTTTTCGTTTTCCCCTCAGGCGCGTAGATAAAGCTGACCATGTGAGAAGCATGGATTTTCGAGATTTATTCCACACACTTGCAGGGATTGACCCTGAAATTTGTTTATTGTCATCGCGAATGCCAAACGTATAGGAAATTGCAACCGTTTAATGCACCTCCAAATAAATTAGAATTACTTCTCATGTCCTTTAAAGTGCGATCAAGCACTTCTAAGGATTTTTTGTGAGCATTTATCCCACACTATTATTTTATATGTTTGCAGGATTTTACCCATTGAAGAATTTTTCTTAACATTACATGCATAATCTTCAGAAAATTGTGTTTTCAACGGTAATTTGAGTGCATAATGCGCAGTTCTGCCTCCATCTAAAAGTGTTGCTGCAATACCTGATGACGCAATGGCTAAGGCAATATTCTTTTGTGATCGAACTTTAGCTAAAATTAATGAGATGAGAAAGGATTTTCCGGTTCCTCCTGCCGCATCAATGAAATAAAATCCTCCTTGTAAGAAACAATTATTAAGAAATAATATATGTACATAAATATCATTAATTAAAAATTATAAAAAATTAATTATAAAAATAAAATGTTTATAAACAAAAAATGTATATTAATATATTAATAATATATTTTTTATTTTATATCGAAAGGAGTAGCAAAGCACGCCGGGTTTTTGCTAGTTTATATATATATATATATATATATATATATATATATATATATAGTATATATATATATATATATATATATATATATATATATATATATATATATATATATATATATATATATATATATATGTATATATATATATATATAGAAGAATGATAGATTCATATGGGAGGTGCCAAGCCCCGCTTATGAAAGTCCGCATATTTTTCTCGCAAATATTCATAAGGATGTTAAAGGTCTGCGTGCAAAATTTTAAGATTGTAACTCAAATAGTTTTCCAGATAAACGAATTTTGGTATTTAATTCCTATGGGAGATGCCACGCCCCCTATTGGTAGTCCATCCTAAATATTCATGTCGATAATACAGTGGCTCCGAAAAAATTTGAGGACTCTAGCTGTTATATTTTCTCACATATACTAATTTAAGTTTTTCTTTATATGGGAGGTGCCACGCCCACTGTAGCTATGCTGCCCATTTTGTCAACATGTGTTCATATGAATGTCAAAGTTGTTCATACTAAATTTGAGGACTCTAGCTGTTACAATTTCTGAGATATGCGACTTTTAATACTTCTTTTGTAGGTGGGCATGGCATCTCGCCTACTTGAAATTCCAAAGCAAAAGGTAGCCTATAGTTCCTTCCGGACATAGCTGAAGACACTCTGAAAATTTCAAGGAAATCGCTTCAGCCGTTTAGCTGTCTATAAAGCACAAACAAACAAACATACATACATACATACATACATACATACATACATACATACATACATACATACATACATACATACATACATACATACATACATACATACATACATACATACATACATACATACATACATACATACATACATACATACATACATACATACATACATACATACATACATACATACATACATACATACATACATACATACATACATACATACATACATACATACATACATACATACATACATACATACATACATACATACAAACACGCATTCATTTTTATATATATAGATTAATATGGGAGGTACTGCTCCCCTCATGGGTAGTCCGCCAATTTATTTCCCAAAATGTTTAAATGGATGTTAAAGTTACTCGTGGAAATTTTTAATATTCTAACTATAATAGTTTCCAAGATAAACGAATTTTTGTATTTAATTTATATGGGAGGTGCCACGCCCCCTAATGCTAATCCGCCCACTTTTTGTCTTAAATAATTATATTGGTACTAAAGTTGCTCCGATAAAATATGAAGACTCTAACTATTATATTATCTCAGATATACTAATTTAATATTTTCTTAATATGGGCGTGGCACGTCGCCCACATGAAATTTCAACATAAAAAGTAGCCTATAGTTCCTTCCAGACATACAGGAAGAAACTGTGAAAATTTCAGGAAAATCGGTCCAGCCGTTTAGCAGTCTATAAAGCACAAACAAACATACATACATACATACATACATACATACATACATACATGCATACATACATACATACATACATACATACATACATACATACATACATACATACATACATACATACATACATACATACATACATACATACATACATACATACATACTACATACATACATACATACATACAATACATACATACATACATACATACATACATAATACATACAAATACATACATACATACATACATACATACATACATACATACATACATACATACATACATACATACATACATACATACTATACATACATACAAGACATACATACATACATACATACTATACATACATACATACATACATACAATACATACATCATACATACATACATACATACATCTACATACATACATACATACTACATCATCTACATACATACATACATACATACTACATATACATACATACATACTACAAGACATACATACATACTATACAACAGACATACATAACATACATACATACATACTAGACATACCACTACATACATGACATACATACATACATACATACTACATACATACATACATACATACCATACATACATACATAATACAACATACATACAGACATACATACATACAGACTACATACATACATACAGACATACATACATACAATACATACAGACAACATACTACATACATACATACATCATACATACCTACATACATACATACATACATACATACATACATACATACATACATACATACATACATACATACATACATACATACATACATACATACATACATACAACATACATACATACATACATACATACATACATACATACATACATACATACATACCATACATACATCCATACATACATACTACATACATACATACATACATACATACATACATACATACATACATACAATACATACATACATACATACATACATACATACATACATACATACATACATACATACTACATACATACATACATACATACATCATACATACATACATACATACATACATACATACATACATACATACATACAAACAAACACACTTTCATTTCATTTTTATATATATAGATATATAGGATTATATATTATAGGTTTTGAAGATGTAATGTGTCGTACTGTTCATTCCACAATATTCATTATAACAGATTTCTTGAAAATCGGATCAGTAGATTTTTGTATGCCTGAACGTAAATTTGGTTTAATAATTGTTTTACAAAATGTTGGTGTAAAAAGGGGCGTGGCGTCCGATCCAGATCCTGAGATCGCTATACCAAATTTTATGTAAATCGGTTCAGTAGTTTTCTGTATGTCTTGAATAAAAATTTTCTATAACAATTATATAGAAAAAAAGTGAGCATAAGAATAATCGTGACGTCAAATCATGATTTTATATAGCCTATTGTTCCACTTTAGAATAGAACTATTAGTGTTCTAAATTTCAGGAAAATCGGTTCAGCAGTTTGTCCGTGAAAGCGTAACAAACAAACACACAAACAAACAGTCTGTTTTATATATATATGTATATAGGATTACTGTGACAAGAATTGCTTGTAAAGCAAGATTTATTAGGATTTATAAGGAGAGAAAACTGCACTTTCCTAAAGTCCCGATATCGGATATGAATAACTTCTAAAAGTTAATATTTTCAAGTGAAAATAAGTTAAACTTGTATTGTCTAGGGCGTAACAATAGCGTACTGTGCGAATTGAACCAAAACGCCGCTAAAAATACAAATTACATTTTGGTTGGAAATTGAGGTGCATTAGATATGTTTCTTATACAAATTACAGATTTACATCGGATTTTTTTCACCCAAATAATGTTCTTTGATTTATTAGAAGATTGTTTAGCAATCGTGATACAATTTCTTTCCAAAAATGGGTATTTGGCCAGGGTTTGGATTGATTTTCCGATAGAGATTTTAATTCTCTTCCTTAACCAGGCTGAATTTTAAGACACGACCAATCAAAATCATTCTTACAATCTTCGCTGAAAAGATTTATAAACATAAAAATAAACTGTTTTAGCATTTAAATAACATAACAATTTTTTAAGCATGACCTTCGGAAATTCTTTTTGAAACACTTGAAAATTTGACCTAACCAAAATGTAGTGAAATCTATTCTCTCAGTAGCAATTATAAAGGTCCTACTAAATGTTGAGATAAGACAAGTAAGAGTGTTATATTCGGCTATGCCGAATCTTATATACCCACCATCAAACCTTGTTTGACTCGAATGAAACTTACTTATGTCGAATTTCATCTTTATAAGCGTTAAAGTAATTTTCTGAAGGGGACCTTATATAGTGGGGTAGGGTTAATTATGGGTCGATCCTCATAAAATTTGGTAGACAGAATTTGGTTCGTATTAAATTTATTTGTGTCGAATTTCATCGATACACTCGTATTTTTAAGCTATTAATGAGCGTTGCAGTCACTTTCTGAAGGGGACCTTATATGGGGGGTAGGGTCAATCATGGACCGATCCTCATAAAATTTTGCATAGTGATTTTTGATCATAAGAAACTTACTTATGTCGAATTTCATCGCTATATTCGTATTTTTAAACAAGTTATGGCTGTTAAAGCTGCTTTTCGAGGGGCCACTTGTATGGGGGCTATCCGAAAACGTGGACCGATATTGCCCATTTTCAATACCAAACAAACCTTACCTATAAGAAATATTTATGTGAAATTTCAACCCTCTAGCTCTTTCCATTGGGACTCTATCGTGCTTTCAACAGACAGACAGACGGACGGACAGACATGGCTAGATCGTCTTAGAATTTAATGAAGACCCAGAATATATATACTTTTGTGGGTCTATGACCAATATTTCGATGTGTTACAAACGGAATGACAAAATTAATATACCCCCCATCTTTTTTGATGGTGGGTATCAAAAAAAAAAAATATTTTATTTCAATTCTTAAACCGTATAAGTATCGGTTCATAATTGAGGCTTTATGAACCGATACTCATAAAATTTTGTACATTCAGGGCTATACTCGTATTTTAAATAAGGAACACTCGTAGTTTATTAGCCAAAACTCTTTCCTGAAGGGAACCTTTTGTGTATTACCGACGCATGAAATTCGGAGCGAATTTCATAACCGTATTTCATAACTCATATTTTTAAGCCAGTAATGATCGTTTAAGTAATTTTCTGAAGGGGACCTTATATGGGCGGTAGGGTAAATTATATACCGATACTCCCTAAATTTGGTGGAGAGATTAAACTTATGTGCGTCAGTTTTCGTCACATTCATATTTTTAAGCCAGTAATGAGCATTGTAGTTATTTGCAGAGGGGGACCTTATATGGGGGAAGGGTCATTTATGGGCCGATCCAAAAAAATTGGTACAGAGGTTTTGGCTCGTAAGAAACTTACGTGTGTAGCATTTCATCGCTTTACTCGTATTTTTAAGACAGTAGTAAGCGTTTTGATTTTGGCTCGCGAGGAACTTAATTGTGTAAAATTTTATTGCTATATTCGTATTTTTTAGCCAGTAGTGAGCGTTAAAGTCATTTTCAGAAGGGGACCTTATATGGGGGATAGGGTCATTTATGGGCCGATCTTAAAAAAAATTCGTAGAGCGATTTTGGTTCGTAAAAAACTTACTTATACCGAATTTCATCGCTATACTCGCATTTTTGGACCAGTAATGAGTGTTAAAGTAATTTTCCAAAGGGGACCTTATATGGGGGGTAGGGTCAATTATGGACCGATCCTCAAAAAATTTGGTAGAAAGATCTTGGCTTACATGAAACTTATTTATGTCGAATTTCATAGCTATACTTGCATTTTGGGGCCAGTAATGAGTGTTAAAGTCATTTTCAGGAGTGGACCTTATATTAGGGGTAGGGTCATTTATGGGCCGATCCTAAAAAAATTGGTTAAAAGGTTTTGGTTCGTAAGAAACTTACTTCTACTGAATTTCATCGCTATCCTCGAATTTTTGGGCTAGTAATGAGTGTTAAAGTCATTTTCTAAAGGGGACCTTACATGGGGGGTAGGGTCATTTATGGGCCGATCCTAAAAAAAATTTGTAGAGAGATTTTGGTTCGTAAGAAACGCACTTATACCGAATTCCATCGCTATACTTGCATTTTGGGACCAGTAATGAGTGTTAAAGTAATTTTCAGAAAGGGACCTTATATGGGGGGTAGGGTCATTTATGGGCCGATCCTCAAAAATTTTTATAGAAAGATTTTGGCTCATATGAAACTTATTTATGTCGAATTTCATCGCTATACTTGTACTTCTAAAGCAGTTATGCCCGTTAAAGCTGTTTTTTGGAGGTCCACTTGTATGGGGGCAATCCGAAAAGTGGACCGATATTGCCCATTTTCAATACCAAACAAACCTTGACAATAGAGAATATTTATGCAAAATTTCAACCGTCTAGCTCCTCTCGTGTGGTCTCTATCGTGATTTCAACAGACAGACGGACGGACAGACGGACATGGCTAGATCGTCTTAGAATTTAATAAGGAGCTGAAATATATATACTTTTATGGGTCTATGACCAATATTTCGATGTGTTACAAACGGAATGACAAAATCAATATACCCCCCATCTTTTTTGATGGTGGGTATAAAAAAGAAAAATTTACAAATTATTTTTATGGTTTTTATAAATTATGTAAAGTGCGTACAAACGAATGTCTTAGACAAATTGGATTTTTTCTCTAAAATTTCTAATAGTGCAAAAAATATTACAAATTTATATTATTATTTTGTAACGAAGATAGTATAAAACTATCACTAGTTTAAACTATAAACAGTTTAAAAAAATATGCTGCGTACAAACGAATGTCTACCACTGTATCAATGACTGGTCACATTGATTAGTTTATTGATTATAGTCGATTAAGTAGTCTGGTGATTAGTCTATTCGCTAGTCTGTTAATTAGTTTATTGATTAACTTATTGATAAGTCGATTGACTAGCCTGCTGATTAGTCTATTGATTAGTTTGTTGACTAGTCTATTAATTAGTCTATTGACTACTTTATTGATTAGTTTATTGACTAGTCTATTGGTTAGTAAATTGACTAGTCTATTGATTAGTTTATTGACTAGTCTCTTGATTAGTTTATTGACTAGTCATGATTAGTCTTTTGATTAGATTATTGACTAGTCGATTGACTACTTTATTGATTAGTTTCTTGACTAACCTATTGATTACTTTATTGATTAGTTTATTGACAAGTCTATTGATTAGTCAATTGACTAGTCTGTTGATTCGTCAATTGACTAGTCTGTTGATTAGCCAATTGACAAGTCTAATGATTAGTCAATTGATTAGTCAATTGACTAGTCTATTTATTAGTCGATAAAAAATCGTTCAACAAAATAAAAACTGATAATCATTACTGTAATTGTAAGTTTATTAACCGAACATTGTAACATATTTGAAAATTATAAATTTTAAAATATTTCTGGCTTCCATTTCAGTGCATTCCGTGCATGATTTGATCCAATTGGTCCATTAGCTTCAGGTCAGTAGCCTTTACAAAATTTGTAAATTTTTGTCCCTTAAACGAAAACAGAAAAACTTGGTTAATAATGATTTTTTTTTCTTCTATCTTCAGGCACTTGAGGGTATTAAAATGCATTTTTCATTATTTGCAGATATTACTTACCATTTTTATACCCTACACCACTTTAGTGGGGAGGGTATATTGGGTTTGTGCTGATGTTTGTAACCTTAAAGTATACCAATCGGCTTAGAATCATTTCTATTTAGCTATGTCCGTCCGTCTGTCCATGTAAACCTTGTAATCAAACTACAGGTCGCAATTTTGAAGATAATTCAATGAAATTTGGCACATGATCTATTGTCCCAGGGACGAAGGCTATTGAAAATGGTTAAGATCGGTCCATTATTTCACCTCGCCCCCATACAACTGAACACCTGAATAGGGCTTGTAAACCTTGTAATCAAACTACTGGTCGCAATTTTGAACATAATTGAATGAAATTTGGCAGATAATCTTCTATGGTACCGGAGACGAAGCCTATTGAAAATGGTTAACATCGGTCCACTATTTCATCTAGGTCCATTATTCAATAGGTTTCGTCCCTGGGACAATAGAAGATCATGTGCCAAATTTCATTGAATTATCTTCAAAATTGCGACCTGTAGTTTGATTACAATGTTTACATGGACGGACGGACATAGCTAAATCGACTCAGAAAATTACTCTAAGCCGATTGGTATACTTTAAGGTAGGTATAGAACCAATATTATTGTGCGTTACAAACATCAGCACAAACCCAATATACCCTCCCCACTAAAGTGGTGTAGGGTATAATAAATGGCTTAAGTATAAATCAAGACAAGGCACAATTCAACTTAAATGCTGTATTATGAAAACTAAATCAAATTTTTATTTTTGTAACAGGTGTAGGGTATTATATGGCCGGCCTCGCCCGACTATAATTTCTTACTTGTTCCAAGTTGTACCTTGTTGTTTGGAATTAATTTTTGTTATTTTTTATACATAAATAAACAAAAAAAATCAAAATTGTGTAATTTTTCAACAAATTTTGTGTTTATTTATTTTTTTTAATACATGTTAAAAAAGGTAGTGTATGCATAGCTGCCAGATTTGACGATTCTTCGTTTTAAAAATAGTGGCGATTTTTTCCTTGAAACTGACGATTTTTGAAAAATTAAAAAAATAAAGTTTTTATAATTTTTTTTATTTTACAGTGAAAAAAGGAAATTAATATTAAACTTGGAATTCAGTAAAAATAGAATTTTTATTTTAATGAAAACTGGAAATTAAATTCTAGAAGAGCTATTATAAAACATTCTAAGTCGAAAAAGTGTGTTTTGAGCTCTCAAAGCTTAAACATATTTTACATCTAAATGTGTATGCTATGTACATTATTTCTTATAAATTTAAATAAATTAAATCCATATACAAGCCTGAAAGTATTGAGTAACTACTTTTTAGTATTGAGTACCCAAAAAATAGGGCAAATACTCGATACCCACTACTCAATACTTTAACAGCACTACTGGGTAAGTACTTGTTTACAGAAAACTTTAAAAAATTTTACAAACAGTTTTTTGCTTAAACAGATTAAAATATTCCTTGTGCACCAAAACAAGCAATATTGTGATGCAACAAACTTTGAGAAATTTAAGGAAAAAGATGAACAAGTTTCTATACCTAAAAACTATATGTGTACACTATGTAAATTTTAGCAGTATTTATGTTTGATATTTTTAAAAATGCCAGAACATTGAAAACATTATGAGAACATTAGAAAAGAATTAACATTAGTGTCGAATATTCTTCAAAACTCAAAGTTTATTGAATTTTGAGCAATAATATTCCGTATTTTTCGAATTTTACATAAATATGTATTAATATTATAGATTTTTTAACATATTTCATCTTAAAATGTTACAATATTTTTCATATTCTCCGATTTTTTTGACGATTTCTTAAAACCAAAGTGACGATTATTTAAAAATTTATCGGGAAATTGACGATTTTTTCAAAAATTCATCTGGCAGCCCTGAGTGTATGGTTGATATTTATTTCACATTGGTGTGCGTATGTGTGATATTTTTTCTTTCATTCATCCCTGCCAGCAATTTTGTAGTCGACTACGAGAAAAATTCACTTCTAGTTTACTTTTACAGACTGACTATAAGCTAACTACAATGTAATGCAGAGCTGTCCCGAAATTTTGTATTTGGCAACGTAAAGAACCGACTTTTAAATACTAACTACAAGCTAACTATAATGTGATGCAGAAGTGCCTCAAAATTATCTGGAGAGAATTAATTGTATTTCAACATGTTTTCTCTTGTTTCTCTATTATTATAATTTTATTTGTTAACTTTAGTTAACTTAAACGAACAACAATGTAATGCAGAAATGTTCCAAAATTTGGTATTTATTAACGTAAACAACCGACTTTTAAAGACTAGCTACAAGCTAACTATCATATAATGCGGGAGTACCGCAAAATTATCTGGAGAGCATTTTGTTTCGACATGTTTTCTCGTGTTTCTTTATTATTTGGAATTTTGTTTTACATTTCTGTCATTTTCTTGTATACGTTGTGAAATTTGAGTCAGTAAATTGGAAAAATTAATCATAAAAGGTTAAATATTTTAAAACTCGGTCCCTAAATTCTAAATTCTGCTGATTAATACTGTAAAAATAATACATTAACAGTTAACATTCCACATAACATTTTAAAATTTATTTTAGATTTGGATCAATGGGAATCATGGAAATAATGAACAAATCATTCATAATATTATGGATACCGGTGTTTTTATTAGTTAAATTGATGTTTATTAATTTTAACGAACTAATATCATAACTTGTATTCAAGCGAAATGTAATTTAGATAACTAGTAGTTAAATTTTAAATATATTTAATTAAAATGTAATTAATTAATACAGTAGGGAATACAAAAGAAAACTATTACTTGACTTTTCTGCAACTAACTTTAAGTTAGTTAATAAAGAGTTACCTTTAAGCTAATTTTTTAGTAACTAACTGTAAGCTAGTTGAAAAGTCATGCAGAGTCGGACAATTGACTACTGCGTAGGACATCGCTATGTTAAAATAGTCAGTCGGCTCCATTAAAAATAATCCAAGAATCAACCATAACTAGTTGATGAAAAAGTCGGCTTTTAATGCATTTAAAGTTAGTTGAGTTGCTGGCAGGGATATTATGGGGGTATGCTCAGCTAATAATCGCTTTTTACAAATGTCAGTTCTGACAAATGTGGTTATATCTGTGGTAGAAACATTCAACTCTGATTTTGACATATTTTTTAAAAACAAGTCAGAGTGCTATATTCGGCTATGCCGAATCTTAAATACCCTCCACCTGTAAGCTACTTTTTATGAAAACCCTTATAGATATTACTAGATATAGTGAATCAACTAAGTTTTTTGCCTACCTTTTTTAAGAGAATTTAGTTTTTTGTTCATAAATAAAATTCGAAAAAAACTGGTAAAAAGTAAATTTATGTTTTCCAATTTAAAATAGAGATTGTGTTAAATGGGAAAACCAAGAAAAAAATATTAAAATACAAATTTTGGTGCATTTGTTGTTGCATTTTATTATTTTTCATCAGAATTTGCACGTCAATTAAGTATTTTGCATATTGAGAATT
Source organism: Lucilia sericata (assembly GCF_015586225.1). Taxonomy (NCBI): domain Eukaryota; kingdom Metazoa; phylum Arthropoda; class Insecta; order Diptera; family Calliphoridae; genus Lucilia; species Lucilia sericata. Next base: position 182,180 of record NW_023994393.1, on the reverse strand, counting down.
CCGGTTAATTTCGTAGGGTTTTTCAAATTATTTTTAATTACATTTTGGAATTTATTGTTTTATTGCTAAAAGGACATGTGTTAAGTATTTTTCAATTGCAATTTGCAAAAATCATATCCTTATTGTGTGATTTTTTGAAGTTATTGGCGTTAAAAATGTTTAAAGGAAAATAATGAGGCAATTCCAATATAAAAAATTAGTTTATATTTTTAAAACAAGTGTAAATAAATGGTATACAATTATGAGATGTTTAATCAATATCATTAAAAATGTAAAATATAGTAATTGATGAAATGACACAGAGAATTAATAGAAAATACGCACTGAGCAGTCTTTCAAAATCTTTAACTACCAAAGAGGAGCAACCTGTATCTAAGGAAAACCATTGAACTCCTCATTTATCTTCTCCAAAGTCCATATACGAACTAGACAGAACACTATGTTTCAATTTAGACCTCTAAAAAGACCTTAGGTTGCTTGGAAACAATATAAAGGGAACTGTCGTGTGGTCCCCATGCTTAGAGTGGCTAGGATGGTACTTAGTGTTAGTTTTATTGAATAGGAATCAATATTATACAATTTTAAATAAAATTCATACAGTACTCAGTATTTGTTTATCAATACAAAATGACCAAAAACCCAGATTATTTTGTTATAATATATTGTTTTATACCACACTAAACATTTTTTCTAGGTCCAATTCCATTGATTTTCTAGTATATCATGTGTCCAATTCAAAATTACTTATTATTTTCGAAATAAAATCAAAGAAACGATAGATTTCATGTTAAGACAAATATTAGCAAATTCTTATAGGTATATAGGATAATAAATCGGTAAAGAAATTTCCAAATTTAGTCGTACGACTACTAAAATATCTAAAAATTGTTATTTTAATATATAGGAGTAATAAAAATGTTAAATTTTATAAAATAATACAGCAATATTAAAAAAATAAACAATAAACCTAAAAAGCAAAATACTTTATTGACCTTAAAAATTAACAATACGTTCACATTTTATCGAAAATCTCGATAATTAATATCACGATTTTACTTTTTTTGATAGAAAATTAAAGTATAATTTATTCTTTAAAAAATACAACAAACAAATTGCTTAACTTTGCTAAAAAATAATTGTTCAGACAAAGTTTTTTCTAAAAATGTATAAAATTTTACATAGGCAAATTACTTAATTGATTCATTGTACGTATTTAATAAATGTGAAAGTTTAAATTGTGCTTCCGTGGAGATTATGGAGACATGGCTAATTATTGGTCAATCCGAACAAAATTTCACAGAATGATTTATCGATAAAAAACACACTGTGTCGGATTTTATCCGTATATATTTATAACTGAATGAAATATATTGGAAAAAGTGACTTATGGAAATGGGCCTTGCATTGATCCTAATTAAAAAAAAAAAATATTATATACACAAAAAATCCATATTCCGATATATTTATTTATCAATGAAATGTGCGATTTTCTGAAGTGGAACTTATATGACAGATATGAACAATTATGGACCGATCCGTAAAAAACTTATTTTTATAGCCTATTTATACACTACACCACTTTAAAGTATACCAATCGGCTTAGAATCATTTTCTGAGTCGATTAGGCCTTGTAAAGCTTGTAATCAAACTTCAGTTCTCAATTTTGAAGATAATTCAATGAAATTTGGCACATCACCTTCTATGGTACCGGAGACGAAGTCTATTGAAAATTATTAACATTGGTTCATTATTTCACCTAGTCCCCTTAGAACTGAACCCGACGAATAGGGCTTTTAAGTTCATAATTATGTTCAATATACTCGTATCTCGACAAAAAGCTGCAAAACCAAGTTCTATACTAGCCTCGATGACTCTCATGAATTTTATAAATATAGGGTCTCATTTGACCATAGCCCCTATACAAAACCCCCTCAAAATTTGACTTAAATGTCAACAATTTTATTCAACAATAAACGGCTTAAGTATATCTGAGGCAAGGTACAATTCAGCTAAATGCTCTATTATGAAAACTAAATCACATTTTATTTTTGTAACAGGTGTAGGGTATTATATGGTCAGCCTCGCCCGACTACAATTTCTTACTTGTTTTAAAATATCTTTATTTCTTAATTAGATATTTGCAAGGCGTCCTTATTTGGGAGCTGTGACTAATTATGGACCGATCCGGAAAACATTTCGCAGGGTGTTTCATATCTACTATAAACACATTCATGACTAATATTATACCGATATCTTCATTCAGTTATGAAATATGTGCGTTTAAGTAATTTTCTGAAGTTGACCTTACATGGAAGCTGTGACCAATTATGGGCCGAGCCGGAAAAATTTCGCAGGGTGTTTTATATCTACTTTAAACACATTCATGATGAATTTTATACCGATAATTTCGTTCAGTTATGTAATATGTGCGATTACGTGGTTATCGGAAATGGGCCTTATATGGGAGCTATGCCCAATTATGGACCAACCCGAAAAATATTTTGCAAAGTGATATATGTATACACAAAACATATTTATGTTGAATATTATTCCAATATCTTTATTTCTTAATTAGTTATTTGTATTTAAGTATTTTTTGAAAGTGGACCGTAAATGGGAGCTGTGACCAATAATCGACCTATACAGATCTACGTTGGTAATATGATTTTTGTTCTTATTATATACATATGTGCAAAATTTCGTGGTGATACCGATATTTTTGCCGAAGTTATTAACGATAAATCTATTTCCGAGAATATGTACCTTTGTATGGGGGCTATGAGAAATTTTGAAACGATTGTTTTGAGTTTGAACATTTTTTATCCCTGGCTAAAGGAAATAAGGTGTGACAAAATTCATTCCATTATCTATAGTACACAGTGGGGCAGAATGGAAATTTTTTGGAAATAAATCTGGCATTTCTAAACGGCTGATCCGATCGGGATAAAATTTGGCGTGAACGTAGACGAGGAGTATTCGAGTTTAAGTTTTGAAGATGAACCCTGCAGATGCCCCAGGGACGGCCCTGTGGCGGCTCAAAGTAGGGTACCTACAACATGTAAAATTTTTAAACTCGTGCCATTTTTTGTTTTTCACCCAAATTCAAAGATTTTTATATTTTGTGAAAGCGCTCGACGAGATCTTGAAAAAACATGCTTGGACATACTACTTATCTGTTATAATATCCGAGTTATAGGCATTTAAAAATTTAGTGATACAAAATTTACCATACCTTGGTCCGCCTTTTTTTGAATACCGGGCGTAATTTTGTTAGTTAGACAACAAAATTTCCAATAATATACAAAAAATTTCAGATCAATATCATTTACAGATTCAAAAATATACGTTTTTTAAGTTAAAAATTCAAAAAATTTTAGATTTTTGCCGTTTTTTTGCCAAAAATGTGTCTTAACTCTTTTATTAATAAAATAAAATTTTCTTTAAGAACATACAACAATTTTATAGTTTTCTAAAAGGTATCTTTACGCAGAACGCTTTGGCGTAAAAAACTTGTCCTATTTTTTGAAAATGTTGCCACTGCGTCCTTCCGAATATGACCTATTTTTTATCAAAACTTCAACTTTGGGTGACATGTTCTAAAATCCCAAAGCTGGGATCAGAAAACTGAAAGCAGTTTTGGAAACCTCAATATGTTTTCTATTTACTCCAAAAGTATTTCCCAGCCCTGAAAGAAATGTGGACCCTATGGGCAAAAAAGTAAAAAATTTTCATTCGTATTTTTGGGAATTGCGGGATGCCCTTTGACCTTTTCAATTTTTTTTTTGCATTTTCTTATTTGAAATGACAAATTTAACAAGCGTTGAAAATTTCATTGAGTTTTGTTCATAAATAAAGATTTTGTCATATATTACATATTTGTTTAATTTCTAAAACTATGATTTATATCAAAATTTTAATAGGGTCGCAGATAGCTACAACAATTTAGTCCATATTTATCCCTTAATATCATTTTTTAGTTAGACATGGAAATTCTCGACCCTTTACAAAAAATTTCAAGCCAATATCTCAATTACATTCAAAAATATGTTCATTTAAACCTTTAATTTCCTTTAATTTCATCTTCTTCATATTTTACTATTATGTATGACAGAACATACATTTGGTGTTGAATAAAATATTTGGACAATTTTTAAAAATTATTTAGTTAATTATTTTATTAAAGACTATAAAATTGTATATACAATAAAAAAATTATAATGTTATTATGAGCCACGCACAACAACACCTAAATCACCCCACACAAACCACCTTTCCCGCCCACAGAAACATAAAACACAATTTAATACAATATCATCAGTTAGTATAATAGCTATTTTTATTTGAACTGTTTATCTTAAACATAATACAATTTATTCTTACAACCTACTTATATAGTTAATTCCTAACACTACTTATTTTCTATAAAATAATCTGTCATATCGGTATACATATCCAGAAGGTAATATAAGTCCTTTAAATCTTCCTTGTTTTGAGATGATAGAGTTTCATAACAAATCCATCTTTTTCGCATAGTTGAAAGAACAGGATCAAAAGATAGAAGTAAAATATTAAAAATATCTTCATTCTGCGATTGCCTGGAGCATTTTCTTGAGCTGAATAGTTGAACATGCTTAAAATCTCGATTCCTCGCTTCCTGGGCTTCTTCTGTTAACTCTCCAAGTGGAAGAATATTCGATTCAATTATTATTTGACCATGACACAATACTTTGTGTACTGTTGGTGTTAGTTCCCTCCATGGGTACAGAGATACAAGTAATTTAGAAATTTCAGATGTATATTCCCCAAATCGATTTCCATTAATTTTATGTTTACTATTCAGTGCCATTAAAATAGTGTTAACTCTTCGAAGCAACTCCTTGTCGATTCCAGTTATTTTTGAAGTAATTTCAAAATCACGAAAAAATCTTCTCGCCGTATTACCGTCATTTGTACTACTGCAACTTGGAAGTGGTTTGTCGATGTTTAATCCCATCTAAACTTTAAATTCTTCTTGGATTCTGCTTTTTTCGGCAGCTCTCAGTTCTTTCAATTCTTCATTATTTTTTGTTGATTTAGTAAGATTCTCTGGCACACTTCTATATTTGAGGTCGTATGCTATATGTAAAAAGTAATCCAAAAATCGTATTCTGGCATGAAGTGGTGAAATTCCGAAAGACAGGTCTTCTTCATTAATACTTCTGCTTTTGTTTATATTTGAGAATTGCGACTTTTTCTCATTACATATTGAGCATCTCCAGAAGGAAGAAGTTTCTGTTATGGCATTACTGACCTTTCCATCAATCATTGTTAAGCTTAGCTGATATGATACGTTAATAGAGAATTCCTTTATTTTTATGCAAATGGGCTCCAGTGCATTTATTTCATCTTTTAAATATTCCACTAAATCTTTTGTTGTTTTCTTTGACTCCTTTTTTTCAGCATTTCGTTAAATGCAATTTCCTCATTTGAGATTGGAAATAGTTTTTGTGTGACCCTCTTTTTTTTGACCTTGAACATAAGTCTTCGTATGACTTGCAAGGCGCTCCTGTTGATGTGTTGTAAGTTGAGATTTCCGTAGTAGTTTCCATCCAACTACAAAATTTTAATCGAAATTTCTTTTGATTTCCATCCACAGACTTACTTTTTATATCAAAAAGTTTTAAAAAGTTTTCAATTTTTGATATGCCTGTTTTGTCTACTTTTCTATATGTAGTTTTTATATAATTTGAAATGTCTTCAATTCTTTCTGGCCCTTTTGAAGATACACTCCATAAAACGGAACACAACTCTTCGTACTTTAATGTAATCTTCATTGTAGATTTATTAAATATGGTACTTAAAATCTGAGAAGTTTACTTATATACCAATTCTTGTCATTTCCGATACAGGTATTCCAAAGTAAAAAATTACGAATTGTCTACCTATTAACATTTAGGACTATATTACTATAACCTGTAATTCAGTCATTGATATTTCTTATTAGTGAATGAATTGAAATTATAATTACCTGTATATTTTTACCTAATGATCATAAACGAAACAGAACGAAATGATCTGTCGAAAAAATTTAGGTAAAAAATAGTTATAAATTTCTGAAAATTTAAGCATAATAGGACCTTTCAATTATAAGGATAAGCAAACAAATAGAAAATAGATAAATATAAGATTTAAATAGGTTCTGTCATACTTAATACTAAAATATGAAAAAGATGAAATTAAAGGACACAGGTTTAAATGAACATATTTTTGAATGTAATTGAGATATTGGCTTAAAATTTTTTGTAAAGGGTCGAGAATTTCCATGTCTAACTAGGAAATGATATTAAAGGATAAATATGGACTAAATTGTTGTAGCTATCTGCGACCCTATTAAAATTTTGATAAATCATAGTTTTAGAAATTAAACAAATATGTAATATATGACAAAATCTTTATTTATGAACAAAACTCAATGAAATTTTCAACGCTTGTTAAATTTGTCGTTTCAAATAAGAAAATGCAAAAAAAAAATTGAAAAGGTCAAAGGGCATCCCGCAATTCCCAAAAATACGAATGAAAATCCCAAAAATGGGATTTTTTACTTTTTTGCCCATAGGGTCCACATTTCTTTCAGGGCTGGGAAAATACTTTTAGAGTAAATAGAAAACATATTGAGGTTTCCAAAACTGCTTTCAGTTTTCTGATCCCAGCTTTGGGATTTTAGAACATGTCGCCCAAAGTTGAAATTTTGATAAAAAATAGGTCATATTCGGAAGGACGCAGTGGCAACATTTTCAAAAAATAGGACAAGTTTTTTACGCCAAAGCGTTCTGCATAAAGATACCTTTTAGAAAACTATAAAATTGTTATATGTTCTTAAAGAAAATTTTATTTTATTAATAAAAGAGTTAAGACACATTTTTGGCAAAAAAACGGCAAAAATCTAAAATTTTTTGAATTTTTAAATTAAAAAACGTATATTTTTGGATCTGTAAATGATATTGATCTGAAATTTTTTGTATATTATTGGAAATTTTGTTGTCTAACTAAATTGAATCAATTTGGTCCAAAATTACGCCCGGTATTCAAAGAAAGGCGGACCAAGGTATGGTAAATTTTGTATCACTAAATTTTTAAATGCCTATAACTCGGATATTATAAGAGATAAGTAGTATGTCCAAGCATGTTTTTTCAAGATCTCGTCGAGCGATTTCACAAAATATAAAAATCTTTGTATTAGGGTGAAAAACAAAAAAATGGCACGAGTTTAAAAATTTTACATGTTGTAGGTACCCTACTTTGAGCCGCCACAGGGCCGTCCCTGGGGCATCTGCAGGGTTCATCTTCAAAACTTAAACTCGAATACTTCTCGTCTACGCTCACGCCAAATTTTATCCCGATCGGATCAGCCGTTTAGAAATGCCAGATTTATTTCCAAAAAATTTCCATTCTGCCCCACTGTGTAGTAGTTTCTGAGAAAACTTCTCAAGAATTAGGAAAAAAAAACTTTTTTTCGAGGTAGTCCGAAATTTTTACTCATAACTTTTTACGTTGTGGACCGATTTGGCTGATTTTCAATACCAAACTGCTTAGGACAATAGTGAATATTTTCACAGACAGACAGACGGACACAGCTAAATCGACTCAGAATTTCATAAGGATCCAGAATATATATACTTTGTTGGGTCTCAGATGAATATTTCTTGGTGTTACACACGGAATGACAAAGTTATATATACCATCTATCACCACTTATGGTGGTGGAGGGTATAATAAAAATATGAATTTAGTACTTTTTTGTATATTCGGACGTTTATGGTGTAAAAATTGTACCTATTTTTGGTACTTTTTTCATAAAACATTGTTTTTGGTTTATTAACATATACATATGAATACATAGTAACTGGCTCCCAGTACTACACAGAAAAAATAGGAAATCGATTTCAATTAAAAAAGTCTTCGGTAGTAACAACTTTTTTTTTTTTTTAAATTCCGGTAGAAAAATATTTGTATTATTAATCAACGAGTTTGTACGATTGAGGTTTTGCCTTTTTTTAAGATTAATTGAAATGTAAATTCAAGTTTCAATTAAATGTGTAATTGAACCAATTAAAGATTTAATTAAAATTTTTCAATAAATATTTTAATTCGACGAAATAAAATATTAATTAAAGTTTTTAACATTTATCAATAAACAAGTTAATTGATTCAACTAAAAAATAATCAAATTTAGTGATTTAAAAATATTAAAATTTTAATTGAATTAATTAAAACAATAATTAAAATTTTTCAAAAATATCAAACAAATAAATTGTTTAATTCAATTAAAAATTTAATTGATTCGCAGTTCTAAATTAATTAAATAATTTGAAATTGAAAGACAAAATATTTTTTTATTTATTTATTTATAAAAACTTAAAAATTTCAGTTTTTGAATATTACAAGTATGTATTTATATTAAAATAATTTCGTATACAATAAAAAATAATCTTTGAAAATATAATAAAGAAATAATTATATTAAAGTGTATATTTTTTCATTTTGTACATTTCAGGTATATATTTATAAATCTATTTTAGAAGAAGAAATTAAACATTTTTATATATTTTATATGCATACTAATATTAAGTAAATGCTTAAAAAGAAAATTAATTATAAATAGTATATAAATACAAATACTAATTTTTCATCTTAAGTATCTCATGTTTAATTATATTTGATTTAATAAATTTTTTGCTTGCAGGCAAATCATAGAAAAGGGATTGAATAAAGTGGTAAACAATTTCGGACTCACTAGGATATTCCAGGTTAAAAACAAAAAAGATTTTAAATAGAACATCAAATGCTTTAAGGGTTGAAACAAAAGGATACCTTAAATTATCAAAATATACAAAAATTTGTTTTACTTTCAACGTATCCCCAAATCACAAGTAACATGAATTTTTCGGCCTTGTAATTTTAATAATTTCCATTGTACTGACAACAACAGTAAATGATTCTTGCAAATCCGCTATGATAAACTTTTTCTTATATTTTGCTCCATTTTTATCTGTGCTTATTTTGAGTGGAAATAAATTATGACAATACCACAAAATTGTAAACATTTTAGAATCTGTAAACATAAATAATATTTAGATGGAACCATGACGAAAATGTATGCTGTTTTTTACCTTCATCGATACGTTCAGTTTGTAGTAATTTTTTTGGAAATTAATGAGCAGGATATTCTTGTCTTCAAAATAAATAACAAATCTTCTGCAAAATATGGCCAACGCTCCTCAAAGTTTTTCGCCACTGGATATTTTAGTACGAAATCGATATCAATCTGAAAACGAATACAAAATGAAAAAAAACAAGTAAGAGTGTTATATTCGGCTGTGCCGAATCTTGTATACCCACCATCAAATCATTGCCAAAAAGAAATGCTTCCTTATTAATAAACTTTGATATTTAAGAATCGATGCTTTTGTTATTATCAAAACAATATTCTCATTTATTACATCTATGCATAGGGAAATTTTTGTCGAATTTTGTCGCTGTCCTTGTATTTTTAAGGTAGCAAAAAGCGTTAAAGTAATTTTCTGAGGGGACGTTTGGTCAATTATGGACTGATCCTCGTCAAATTTTCTATAACGATTTTAGTTTAGGCTAAAGCCATTTTACGAAGGGGAACTTGTATGGGGGTAGGATAAATTATGGACCGATCGTTATAAAATTTTACAAAGCGATTTAGGTTTCTATAGAATAAGTTTATGTCGAATTTCATAGCTATAGATGCTTCTTTTAGACAATTATGAACCTTAAAGCCATTTTCTGAAGGGAACCTCATATGGGGGGTAGGGTCAATTATGGACCGATCCTTATAAGTTATGAGCGCTAATGTCATTTTCTGAGGGGGGCCTTATATGGGGAATAGGGTCAATTATGAACCGATCCTTATAAAATTTTACAAAAATTTTACGTTAATGTCATTTTCTGAGCGGGACCTTATATGGGGGATAGGGTCAATTATGGACCGATCCTTATAAAATTTTACAATGATATTAAGGTTCCTAAAAAACATGTTTATGTCGAATTTCATCGCTATAACTGCTTTTTTTAATCAGTTATGAGCACTAATGTCATTTTATGAGGGAGACCTTATATGGGGGATAGGGTCAATTATGGACCGATCCATATAAAATTTTACAATGATATTAAGATTCCTATAAAATATGTTTATGTTGAATTTCATCGCTATAGCTGCTTTTTTTAATTAGTTATGAGCGTTAATGTCATTTTCTGAGGGGGACCTTATAGGGGGGATAGGGTCAATTATGGACCAATCCTTATAAAATTTTACAATAATATTAAGGTTCCTAAAAAATATGTTTATGTCGAATTTCATCGCTATTGCTGCTTTTTTTAGTCAGTTATGAGCGTTAATGTCATTTTCTGAAGGGGACGTTATATGGGGGATAGGGTCAATTATGGACCGATCCTTATAAAATTTTACAATGATATTAAGATTCCTATAAAATATGTTTATATCGAATTTCATCGCTATAGCTGCTTTTTTTAGTCAGTTATGAGCGTTAATGTAATTTTCTGAGGGGGACCTTATATGGGGGATAGGGTCAATTATGAACCGATCCTTATAAAATTTTACAATGATATTAAGATTCCTACAAAATATGTTTATGTCGAATTTCATCGCTATAGCTGCTTCTCTTAGTCAGTTATGAGCGTTAATGCAATTTTCTGAGGGGGACCTTATATGGGGGATAGGGTCAATTGTGAACCGATCCTTATAAAATTTTACAATGATATTAAGATTCCTATAAAATATGTTTATGTCGAATTTCATTGCTATAGCTGCTTTTTTTTAGTCAGTTATGAGCGTTAATGTCATTTTCTGAGGGGGGACCTTATATGGGGGATAGGGTCAATTATGGACCGATCCTTATAAAATTTTACAACGATACTAAGATTCTTAAAAAATATGTTTATGTCGAATTTCATCGCTATAGCTGCTTCTTTTAGTCAGTTATGACCGTTAATGTCTTTTTCTGAGGGGGACCTTATATGGGGGCTAGGCGAAATCGTGGACCGATATTGCCCATTTTCAATACCAAACAAACTGCATCAATATAAAATATTTGTGCAAAATTGCTGCTTCCGTTTGGACTCTATCGTGTTTTCAACAGACGGACAGACGGACGGACATGGCTAGATCGTCTTAGAATTTAATGAGGATCCAGAATATATATACTTTTATGGGTCTTAGATGAATATTTCGATGTGTTACAAACGGAATGACAAAAACAATATACCCCCCATCTTTTTTGATGGTGGGTATAAAAATAGTATGTATGTAGATGTATTATTTTAAATCGACTAAATTATATGCTAGACTGTAAGCTATACTATAAACTACCCCCCTTATTCAAAATTCGTATAGGAATTTTGTTTTATAAGCCTTTTATAAAATACAATGTTATTTATGAATAAGGGAGTATATATCTACTGAATTATTCATAAACATTTATCAAAGGTTTATAGAACAAATTTTGTATGAAATTTTGATTTATAAACCATTGATAAAAGTTTATGAATAAGACCTCTAGACTATTGACAATTATAGATTATGTACTAGACTAAATAATTAGACATGAGTAAAGTACTAAATGTTTTTGCATGGTACTTACCAGAAGGTGTCCAGAAGGTTTTGTGTATTCTGGCCATAATTTAAAAATTTCACACGTATTCTCAGAATTTGAAATTTGTTGCAAAGGTAACGGAGCACACTTCTGCCGATAAATATCAAATTCATCTTGTTTTATTTTTGAAGATCTTAAAACTTCTATTATTAAAGTGCAATTAAGAAAAAAATATTGTTAAAATATTTATGATGAAAATTATTATGTTAAAACTTACCAGACAATCCTTGCGTCACCTCAGGTTACGGCTACTGTTGCAATATTTGTTTTATGTATCTATATTTATGCAGAAAAAATATAATTTTTTTCTTTAAAACATTTGAAAATATCTATGTAATTTTATCCAAAAAGTAATTCTATTGATAAATTATTCACATTATAAAACCAAAAAAACAAACTCTTTTTTATCTTATTCCTCTACTCCCTTTACAAGCAATAACAAATGTAGCAACACACAACAACAATGTACCAACATAATACACACCAAAACCACTTGCCGCGTCTTGTTGAATAGATGTGTAGTACACACACACGTCTTACTATGAAAACAGCAACATACAATAATACAAATATTTTTTCAATTAGTACTTATTTATAAACGTGTACCGTTAATTTGCAAAAAAAAAAAAAAAAAACACCGACGCAGACGATGTTGTCTGGTTGAGATCACTTTTAACACTGAATTAATTCTTTACTTTTTATACCTTCCACCACCATAAGTGGTGATAGAGGGTATATATAAGTTTGTAATTCCGTGTGTAACACCAAGAAATATTCATCTGAGACCCAACAAAGTATATATATTCTGGATCCTTATGAAATTCTGAGTCGTTTTAGCTGTGTCCGTCCGTCTATCTGAAAATCAGCCAAATCGTGTCACACCTTATTTTCTTTACCACTCTGCAAAATGTATTTTGGATCGGTCCATAATTGGGCATAGATCCCATATAAGGCCCATTTCCGATAACCACGTAAACGCACATATTTCATAACTAAATGAAGATATCGGTATAATATTAGACATGAATGTGTTTATAGTAGATATGAAACACCCTGCGAAATGTTTTCAGGATCGGTCCATAATTAGTCACAGCTCCCAAATAAGGACGCCTTCCGAAAATCGCTTAAATGCAAATATCTAATTAAGAAATAAAGATATTTTAAAACAAGTAAGAAATTGTAGTCGGGCGACCAAATAATACCCTACACCTGTTACAAAAATAAAATGTGATTTAGTTTTCATAATAGAGCATTTAGTTGAATTGTACCTTGCCTCAGATATACTTAAGCCGTTTATTGTTGAATAATATTGTGGATATTTAAGTCAAATTTTGAAGGGGGTTTTATAATTATAAAATTCATGAGAGTCATCGAGGCTAGTATAGAACTTGGTTTTGCAGCTTTTTGTCGAGGTACGAGTATATTGAACATAATTATGAACTTAAAAGCCCTATTCGTCGGGTTCAGTTCTAAGGGGACTAGGTGAAATAATGAACCAATGTTAATAATTTTCAATAGACTTCGTCTCCGGTACCATTTCATTGAATTATCGTCAAAATTGAGAACTGAAGTTTGATTACAAGCTTTACAAGGCCTAATCGACTCAGAAAATGATTCTAAGCCGATTGGTGTACTTAAATAGGCTATAAAAATAAGTTTTTTACGGATCGGTCCATAATTGTTCATATCTGTCATATAAGATCCACTTCAGAAAATCGCACATTTCATTGATAAATAAAGATATCGGAATAAGGATATTTTGTGTATATAAGAAATCTTTTTTTTTTAATTAGAATCAATGCATAATTGGTCTTAGTTCGCATATAAGGCCCATTTCCATAACTCACTTTTTCCAATATATTTTATTCAATTATAAATATATACGGATAAAATCCGACACAGTGTGTTTTTTATCGATAAATCATTCTGTGAAATTTTGTTCGGATTGGCCATATCTCCATAATCTCCACGGAAGAACAATTTAAACTTTCACAATTTATTAAATACGTATCTAGTAATATTTATAAGGGTTTTCATAAAAAGTAGCTTACAGGTGGAGGGTATTTAAGATTCGGCATAGCCGAATATAGCACTCTGACTTGTTGTTCTTTCTTTTGTTCTAACAAAAATAGTGATGCTGTAAATGTTGCAAATCACCATGCACTTTTCGGGTATTCATAAATTAATGGTTAATTAATGCTAAAATTTTTTTATTTTTTATTTTTAATAATAAAGCAAGTGAAAAAGTTGTCGGAATAACTTATAAAAATATATATTTTATACATTTTAAAATTTATTTCCTTAACATAAGCTATAAATAGCAACGAGTATTCATATTTAAAAAGATTGAGTACTCAAATTTAAGTAAGTTACGGCTTACTTTATACACCACTAAAACAAAATGTAAAAACATACACACAAACCTAGAAATTTTTTAATTTCAACTAAAAAACAAGCAAGAAAGTATAGTCGGGCTTGGCCGACTATATGATACCCTACACCACCCAACGGTAAATGAAACAAAGTACTTAGATAATATTCGATGACATCAGTATGACGTTCTAAGCGAGCAATCTAAGTACTTAGAGTGCAATGTATGCGTAATCCAACATATCATGCACTTTAATTATAACATAGATTACGATTTAAGCAGAGAGTTAGCTGCCTTTTTCATGTTGTTTTTTGTTTTTATATCTTTACACAAAAACAGAACTAAAGTACCGTTTTATTTTTCTTTTGTATGTATAGGTACTGCACGAAAAGAATAATATTTTTGTTTCAGTTTAAAGTTGATCTTTTGTAAGTGAAGTTGTGTTTTCTTAAAAAAAGTTATTTTATTGTAAAAATTTAAAATAATTGTGGTGATCTAAATGGCACAAAGGGATTCAAAAATTGGGGTAAATTTACTTCATACATTCTAGTTTTAATACTGACAATTTCCTCTTGTTTGTTTACAGGATCTGTAAAGGAAGATGACCGAAAGTTTCAAAAGAAAATTAAGATTCATTTCATTTATCTTCGTTAAAATTGTTTAATTATATTTTTATTGACATAACTATAATACATGTTTATTATTTGATGATAATTTTTAAATAAACTTACATAATTTGAAATAAACGCAAAAAATATATATTTTTTCTATAACAAAATCGGAAGACATGGTATTTTAACTTACAAATGCAAATAGGATTGTGATCTACATACATTACATTCTTATTTGCAAGCGTTTATAGGCGTCTCATACTTCGCTTAGAACTCCACACATTATGTAAGTGAAATTTTAATTTGTCTTATTGAAACTGTGGCTTACATTCTAAGCGAGAGCACATCGATGAGGCAGCCTAGGACACTTTTATGTTAAATCTAAGTGGAAGAATAATTGAAAGCATCACCACTGACTGCCACGAAATATCACTTAGATAAGCGAGTACATAATGTGTATTTTTACCACTGGGCAGTTATGAATGGGGTTATATTGTTTTTGGCATTCCGTTAGTAACACATCGAAATATTCATCTAACACCCATAAAAGTATATATATTCTGGATCCTTATTAAATTCTAAGACGATCAAGCTATGTCCCCCCGTCTGTATGTCTGTCTGTCTGTTGAAAACACGATAGCGTCCAAATGGAAGTAGCTAGCGGGCTGAAATTTTGCACAGACATTTTATATTTAATGCAGTTTGTTTGGTATTGAAAATTCGCGAATTCGCCTAGCCCCCATATAAGCTCCCCTTCAGAAAATGACTTTAACGATCATAACTGCCTTAAAGAAGCATCTATAGCGATGAAATTCGACATGAGCATATTTTATAGGAACCTTAATATCATTGTAAAATTTTATAAGGATCGGTCCATAATTGACCTATCCCCCATTAAGGTCCCCTTCAGAAAATTAACTTAACGCTCATAACTGACTAAAAGAAGCAGCTATAGCGATGAAATTCGACATTAAGATAGTTTATAGCAACCTTAATACCTTTGTAAAATTTTATAAGGATCGGTCCATAATTGGCCCTACCTCCCATATAAGGTCCCCTTCAGAAAATAACTAACGCTAATAACTGCTTTAAAGAAGCATCTATAGCGATGAAATTCGACACGAACATATTTTATAGAAAAATTAATATCATTGTAAAATTGTATACGGATTGATCCTATCCCCCATATAAGGTCCCTTTCAGAAAATGACTTTAACGCTTATAACTGTCCAAGAGAAGCATCTACAGCTATGTAATTCGACATGAGCATTTCTTACAGGAACCTAAATCGATTTGTATAATTTTATAAGGATCGGTTCATAATTGACCTTACCCCCCATATAAGGTCCCCTTCAGAAAAAGACTTTAACGCTCATAAATGTCTAAAAAAAAGCATCTATAGCGATAAAATTAGACATGAACATATTTTATACAAACCTTAATCTCATTGTAAAATTTTATAAGGTTCCTTTCATAATTGACCCTATCCCCCATATAAGGTCCCCTTTAGAAAATTACTTTAACGCTCATAACTGTCTAAAAGAAGGATCTATAGCGACGTAATTCGACATGAACATATTTTACAGGAACCTAAATCGCTTTGTAAAATTTTATAAGGATCGGTTCATAATTGATCCTCCCCCCATATAAGGCCCCCTTCAGAAAATGGTTTTGATGCTCATAACTGCATCAATAGCGATGAAATTCGACATGAACATATTTTATAGGAACCTTAATATCATTGTAAAATTTTATAAGGATCGGCCCATAATTGACCTTAGCCCCCATATAAGGTCCCCTTTAGAAAATGACTTTAACGCTCATAACTGTCTAAAAGAAGCATTTATAGCGATGTAATTCGACATGAACATATTTTACAGAAACCCAAATCGCATTGTAAATTTTATAAGGATCGGTTCATAATTGATCATACCCCCATATAAGGTCCTCTTCAGAAAATGGTTTTGACGCTCATAACTGCATCAATAGCGATGAAATTCGACATGAACATATTTTATAGGAACCTTAATATCATTGTAAAATTTTATAAGGATCGGCCCATAATTGACCTTAGCCCCCATATAAGGTCCCCTTCAGAAAATGACTTTAACGCTCATAACTGTCTAAAAGAAGCATCTATAGCGATGTAATTCGACATGAACATATTTTAAAGAAACCTAAATCGCTTTGTAAAATTTTATAAGGATCGGTTCATAATTGATCATACCCCCCATATAAGGTCCCCTTCAGAAAATAGCTTTGACGCTCATTACTGCCTAAACTAAAATCGTTCTAGAAAATTTGACGAGGATCGGTCCATAATTGACCAAAAAAAGCAATTTATTGGCGAAAAACTTATTTTCTAAAAGAGGCTTTATATGGGGGATAGGAGCAAATGTGGACCGATCCCGATAAAATGGGCTGGATAGATTTGCATTTATATAATATTTATATAATATATATAATATTTGAATGAATTGCGGATATTCAAGTCACTTTCTGAAGGGGTCTTTGTGTGGGGGCTAGGGTCAAATGAAGTCCGATCATTTCGAAATTCGGCAAGGTCATCAAGGCTTGTATAAAACTTAGTTGTGCGAACTTTCATCGAGATAAATTTATATCCTATATATATATATATTAAGGTGATCGACTCGATTTTTCAACCGGTTTTAAAACCGGTTTTTTTCTGCTTTACCAGTGTCGGTTTTTTCTTAATGTTGATTTTTCGAATATCGAATAACCCGGTTTTTTCATTTTTTAAAAACCGGTTTCGAATACTTTTATTTGCTTTGTATTCAAAGATTATTTAAATGAAATTTTTAAGTAAATAATAATACAGCCCGTCTAAATTTTAAAAATATTCGAGTCGAGGAACTAGCGTTAAACTTTTTTGATTTTCCTAATTAATTAAAAAAAATAATTTGTAAAACTGATAACTGTTTGATAAAATTTTATCAATCTTAAGATTATATTCCAATTACAATAATTAATTTACGGCTGAAATTTTATGGAAGTGTTGGAATGCCTATGCGGATTTCCTAAACAGGGCTTTTAAAATAAGCTAGGATTACATAGTACCTTATGTATAACAGAAGTGTCCCACTTTTTTCCTAATTTTTTTATATTATAGAAATAAAGTAAATCAGACGACTAGATCTAAAGTTATAATCTTTTAAACTGTTAAAAATCATTTCGGGTCATGTTTTATTAATCAAATTTAAACATAAACATTAAGTTTTTCAAATTAAAATATATTTTTTTTATTTATAAAAAAAACCGGTTAACCGGTTTTTTCTGAATTTGAAAAATATCAACCGGTTTTTTTTAAATGTCAGCTATTCGAACTATTCGAAAACCGGTTTTTGAAAAATGTCGAATAATCGATCACCCTAATATATATACATATATAAAACAGACTGTTTGTTTGTGTGTTTGTTTGTTACGCTTTCACGGCAAAACTACTGAACCGATTTACATGAAAAAAAGGAACAATAGGCTATATAAGATCAATAGGCTATATAAGATCTTGATCGGTCGCCTCTTTTTACGCCCACTTTTTGTGAAACTATTATTACACAAATTTTGCAATCACAATATGCAAAAACTACTAAACGGATTAACTTGAAATTTTGCATACCGATAGGTATAAGCTTGGAAAGAACTATAGGCTATATATATAAGAACTTGATCCGATGCCGCGCCCTTTCTACGCCCACTTTTTATAAAACTACGCTTACCTATAATTAATATAATTATTATGTTATTATTATATTATTATAATTATTTTAAAACTATCCTTACCTATATCTTATCCTATAATTATATGTTTGTTACGCTTTCACGGACAAACTACTGAAACGATTTACATGAAATTTAGAACACTAATAGTTCTACTCTAAAGTAGAACAATAGGCTAAATAAAATAATGATTTGACATCACGATTCTTCTTATGCTCACTTTTTTCTATATATGTAATTGTTATACAAAATTTTAATTCGAGACTTACAGAAAACTACTGAACCGATAGGTCTGATCTCAGGATCAGGATCGGACGTCACGCCCCTTTTTACACTTTTTGTAAAACAATTATTAAACCAAATTTACGTTCAGGCATACAAAAAACTACTGATCCGATTTTCATGAAATCTATTATAATGAATGTTGTGGAATGAACAGTACGACACATTACATCTTCAAAACCTATAATATATACATAATAATAAATATATATGAAACTCTTTTTTTACTCTTTCACTACATAACTAATAAACTTATTTACATAAAATTTGGCATTTAAAAGGTCTAACCTCAAAAGTTAACAAAAACTCTATATGGTATTGATTGGATGCTACACACATTTTTATGTTCACTTTTTGAATAACAGCTATAACACCAAATTTCTAGGCTTAATATAAAAAATTATAAACCGATTTTCAAGAAATTTGGCAACATACAGTGTTTGAGGAAGAGAATGTTTAATACACCAAATTATTATTTTGGTAGTTAAAATTTTAATCAAAAATTTATTTTTATTTGAAAACTCTAAAATGTTTGTAGGTCCTTAACTTACTTTACGATTAGGTAAAATAAGAATCTGTAATCAATTTAATTTATTATCAAAAATCGGTTTTCATCTACAGCGTAAAATCGGTTGTGGATCTGTATACCCCATCGCTTATATTTTCCACGCGAAAACTATTCTTATTTCAAAACATGTAATCCGCTGTATATCCTCAAAAAAAATTATTTTAAAACAGAATCGGAAATTTTTTATCAAAGTTTATTGTTGTAGATCTGTATATATTACTTCCATCACTTATATTTTCCACCGGTAAACTATTTTTATTTCACAACCTTTAATTTGCTGTATATCCTCAGAAAATAACAATTTTAAAAGAGAATCGGATGTAGTTTCCTACGATCGAGAAAACTATAAACTATATTTGATCTTGAGTGAATGTCTATGATGCCACTTTTGTATGCAGTACTGAACAAAAAAACTATAACTATATTAGATCTTGAATGAATGTCTACGATGTCACTTTTGTATGCAGTACTGAACAAAAACTGCTCCTAAAAAATAATAATAAAAAATAAATAATATATTCATATTACATTTTTCACAAAAATTCGAATTTTAAACTTAAATATACAAATCCATCTAGAAAATCATTTATATCTCGCCTTAAAATTTTTATTTATATAACTCTCTAAACATTTACTTTAAATAACTCTCAATTCGAGAAAAAAAATAAAGATCCGTAATCACTTATATTTTCATACAAAAATATAAAATTTTAATTTATTGTTAAATCGAGATTAAAATAAAAATCTGCAATAAGTTAAAAAAAAACATCAAAAATTATCTTGATATAAATTCGGTTGCCATTTTTAAATGCAGCTCAAATCTAAAAAAACATGATATGTATTTGACTACTCATTAGAGTGTCCTGAAAGACAGCACTTTTGCAAATCTTATATAGGTATACCTCTGAAACGATGCATATAAAGCATTGTTCATATAAAATATGGATGAATTCATCTTTCAATATCTTTTTATACTTTTAGAAAATTATCCACCAAAAATTCTGCACGTATGTAGCACCGTATTTATTCCAAGCTTTTAAAATTAATTAATGATTTTGAATAAATGGAAAATGTGTGCTGGAAACATTTTCCATTTACCACTAACAAATTCCGAAATTTTTTAATTAGAGGAAGATGTGGATATTTTAATTAGTAAAATGATTTCGTAACTTCTTTGTATTTTTAACGATTTTTGATCTTTAAACCTTTATTTCTTCGGATTTAATAAGTGGTGTCTAAATCCATCCAAAACTTTAGTGTGGATGCGTAAAAGCTAATGAAAAAAGCTATGACGAATCTTAAATACCCTCCACCAGCAAGTTACTTTTTATTAAAACTCATTTAAATATCTAATTTTCAGATAACTTGGCAAAATTTTTTTTCCGTATTGGGGGAACTAACATTTATGCATATGTCAAACTAACACATTTATGTCGAATTTTATCCCGATAACTTTGATTGTCAATGTGCATTTGAGTAATTTTCGGAAATGGTCCTTATATGGGAATTGTGACCAATTATCGACCGATAAGGAAACAATTTCGTATAATGATTTATATGCCAAAAAAAAAATTCAATTCGAATTTTACTATAATAGATTTACTAATTAATGAAATATGTGCGTTGAGGTGATTTTCGGAAGTGCTTTATATGTATACGAGCTATGACCTTACACAAAACATATTTTTGTCGAATTTTATCAAGATATCTTTATTTGATAATGAAATATGTGCGCTTAAGGGATTTTTTGAAGTGGACCTTATATAGCAGCTATTACCATATATGGACCAATCCGGAAAATTTTGGAAGAGTGATTCATATAAAGACAAAACATATTTGTGCCGAATTTTATCTAGATAACTTTATTTAACAATTAAATATGTGCGTTTAAGTGATTTTCGGAAGTGGGACTTATATGGGAGCTATGACCAATAATGGACCAATCCGGGAAAAAAGTGGTAGAATGATTTATATGCACACAAAATATATTCAAGTCGAAATTTATCCTTATAGTTTTAGAATTTAATGAAATATATGCGTTTAAGTGATTTTCGGAAGTGGACTTTATATGGGAGTTATGACCAATTATGAGCCTATCCGGAAAAAAATTCGTAGAGTGACTCATATAAAGACAAAACATATTTGTGTCGAATTTTATCAAGATAGCTTTATTTGACAATGTGCTTTTAAATGATTTTCGGAAGTGGGCCTTATATGGGAGCTATGACCAATAATGGACCGATCCGTAAAAAAATTTGTAGAATGATTCATATTTAGACTAAACATATTTGTGTCGAATTTTTCAAGATAGCTTTATTTGAGAATGAAATATGAGCATTTAAATGATTTTCGGAAGTGGGCCTTATATGGGAGCTGTGACCAATAATGGACCGATCCGTAAAAAATTTGGTAGATTGATTTGTATGTACACGAAACATATTTAACTCTAATTTTATCACAATAGCTATATTAATCAATGAAATATGTACGCTTAGGTGATTTTCGGAAGTGGACCTTATATGGGAGCTATGACCAATTTTGGACCGACTGAGATCTACGTTAATGATATGATTTCTGTTCATATTATATTTGCATGTACAAAATTTTGTGTTGATACCGATATATTTGAGGGAGTTATTAACGATAAACTAATTTCCGGGAATATATACCTTTGTATGGGGGCTATGGGAAATATTCGATCGATTGTAAAGATCTTGAACATAATTAATCACAGGCCTAAAAAAATATTGTGTGACAAAGTTCATCGAAATATCTTTGGTAGTTTCTGAGAAAACTTCAAAAGAATGTTAAAACAAACGTAATTTTTTTCGAGGTAGTCTGAAATTTTTACTCATAACTTTTTACGTTGTGAACCGATTTTGCTGACTTTCAATACCAAACTGCTTAGGATAATAATAAATATAAAAAAATGGTGGTTTTACTCTTTAATGAACAACTCAAAATTGTTTGTCAAATTAAAAGTAGTTTTGTTTTCTCTGTCAATATTCAAGGATTCTTCATATATTCCTAGGGCAGAAAAAAACGTAATTTTGTTCTTTTTAAAGAAATTTGAAATAAATGAGCCCAAAGTTTTCATGATTTTGTGCAGAATTTCTCATAATTGTTTCAGAGTTTTTTTTCAATTGCATGTATTTTTTCAAACAGCAAAATATCGCTTTATACGATTAATGGTACGTATTTCTGAAATTAATAAAATGCCCCAAAGACTTTTGACTCTTTACAACAGGGGCACTACAATTCAAAGTACGGTGTGACGTAATTTAAACTAAACAGTTTTTTAAATCTACTGTACATTGAAAAAATAAAATAAATCATTTGGAAGTGTCCTTAGTTCCCTACCAGTGAATCCAGTGAAAATGCTGATTTCAGTATAATTTCTCAAAAAAAAAAGTTTTTTAAATTTTTCTACAAATTAGTCAAAATTTCCTAATTTAAGCACATTTTCAATTTCTAAACTTTCAAGGGATTTTTTGGTCCAGAAACTGGCTTTTAGGATTAAAAAAATGCAGAAAAATAAAATATCTATTTTATCGTTATAAGATAAATTTTGATATCTATTTCAAAAAAGTCATTACAGATAGAACAAGTAAGAGTGTTATATTCGGCTATGCCGAATCTTATATACCCACCATCAACCTCGTTTGACTCGAATGAAACTTACTTATGTCGAATTTCATCTATATACTCGTATTTTTTAGGCCAGTTATAAGCGTTAAAGTAATTTTCTGAAGGGGACCTTATATAGTGGGGTAGGGTTAATTATGGGTCGATCCTCATAAAATTTCGTAGACAGAGTTTGGTTCGTATTAAATTTATTTGTGTCGAATTTCATCGCTACACTCGTATTTTTAAGCTATTAGTGAGCGTTGCAGTCACTTTCTGAAGGGGACCTTATATGGGAGGTAGGGTCAATCATGGACCGATCCTCATAAAATTTTGCATAGTGATTTTTGATCATAAGAAACTTACTTATGTCGAATTTCATCGCTATATTCGTATTTTTAAACAAGTTATGGCTGTTAAAGCTGCTTTTCGAGGGGCCACTTGTATGGGGGCTATCCGAAAACGTAGACCGATATTGCCCATTTTCAATACCACACAAACCTTACCTATAAGAAATACTTATGTGAAATTTCAACCCTCTAGCTCTTTCCATTGGGACTCTATCGTGCTTTCAACAGACAGACAGACGGACGGACAGACGGACAGACATGGCTAGATCGTATTAGAATTTAATGAAGACCCAGAATATATATACTTTTGTGGGTCTATGACCAATATTTCGATGTGTTACAAACGGAATCACAAAATTTATATACCCCCATATTTTTTGATGGTGGGTATCAAAAAAAAAAAAAAATATTTTATTCCAATTCTTAAACCGTGAGCCTCAATTATGAACCGATACTCATAAAATTTTGTACATTCAGGGCTATACTCGTATTTTAAATAAGGAACACTCGTAGTTTATTAGCCAAAACTCTTTCCTGAAGGGAACCTTTTGTGTATTATCGACGCATGAAATTCGGAGCGAATTTCATAACCGTATTTCATAACTCATATTTTTATGCCAGTAATGATCGGTTAAGTAATTTTCTGAAGGGGACCTTATATGGGCGGTAGGGTAAATTATATACCGATCCTCCCTAAATTTGGTGGAGAGATTAAACTTATGTGCGTCAATTTTCGTCACATTCATATTTTTAAGCCAGTAATGAGCATTGTAGTTATTTGCAGAGGGGGAAGGGTCATTTATGGGCCGATCCAAAAAAATGGTACAGAGGTTTTGGCTCGTAAGAAACTTACGTGTGTAGCATTTCATCGCATTACTCGTATTTTTAAGACAGTAGTAAGCGTTTTGATTTTGGCTCGCGAGGATCTTAATTGTGTAAAATTTTATTGCTATATTCGTATTTTTTAGCCAGTAGTGAGCGTTAAAGTCATTTTCTACAGGGGACCTTATATGGGGGATAGGGTAATTTATGGACCGATCTTAAAAAAATTCGTAGAGCGATTTTGGTTCGTAAAAAACTTACTTATACCGAATTTCATCGCTATACTCGCATTTTTGGACCAGAAATGAGTGTTAAAGTAATTTTCTACAGGGGACCTTATATGGGGCGTAGGGTCAATTATGGACCGATCCTCAAAAAATTTGGTAGAAAGATCTTGGCTTACATGAAACTTATTTATGTCGAATTTCATCGCTATACTTGCATTTTGGGGCCAGTAATGAGTGTTAAAGTCATTTTCTAAAGGGGACCTTACATGGGGGGTAGGGTCATTTATGGGCCGATCCTAAAATAAATTTGTAGCGAGATTTTGGTTCGTAAGAAACACACTTATACCGAATTCCATCGCTATACTTGCATTTTGGGACCAGTAATGAGTGTTAAAGTAATTTTCAGAAAGGGACCTTATATGGGGGGTAGGGTCATTTATGGGCCGATCCTAAAAAAAATTTGTGGAGAGATTTTGGTTAGTAAGAAACATACATATACCGAATTTCATCGCTATACTTGCATTTTGGGACCAGTAATGAGTGTTAAAGTAATTTTCAGAAAGGGACCTTATATGGGGGGTAGGGTCATTTATGGGCCGATCCTCAAAAAATTTGCTAGAAAAATTTGGCTCATATGAAACTTATTTATGTCGAAATTCATCGCTATACTTGTACTTCTAAATCAGTTATGCCCGTTAAAGCTGTTTTTTGGAGGTCCACTTGTATGGGGGCAATACGAAAAAGTGGACCGATATTGCCCATTTTCAATACCAAACAAACATTAACAATAGAGAATATTTATGCAAAATTTCAACCGTCTAGCTCCTCTCGTGTGGTCTCTATCGTGATTTCAACAGACAGACGGACGGACATGTCTAGATCGTCTTAGAATTTAATAAGGAGCTGAAATATATATACTTTTATGGGTCTATGACCAATATTTCGATGTGTTACAAACGGAATGACAAAATCAATATACCCCCCATCTTTTTTGATTTTTCCCTTTACTTTTTGAAGAAATCAGCTAGTTATACATAATTATGAGTTAAAAAGCCCTTTTCGGGGGGTTAAGTCGTATTGGGGCTAGGTGAAATAATGAACCGATTTTAAACATTTTCAATAGGCTTCGTTAAATCGACTCAGAAAGTTATTCTGAGTCGATCGGTATACTTTAAGGTGGGTATAGTACTAATATTTTAATGCGTTACAAACATCAGCACAAACGCATAATACCCTTCCCATTATAGTGGTGTATAGTATAATTAATTGACTCAATTAAAAAATTGTTTAAAATTTTTTTTAAAGTTAATCATTTTTTTTAATTGCTTGATTTTTTCCTAAAATTTTTTCTGTGTATGTTGCAACTTTTTGGAATATAATTTTTATTTCGTTAATGGGGAGGAAAAAAGTACCAAAAGGGGTCAAAAAACGGGAAAATTGATTTTATTCAAACACAATGATCCAATTTATATAAAATTTTTAGATTTAGAAACATTAAATAAGCTAATGGGGTGTTATTTGGAACGCCGGTACCAAGTGATATTTTTTGGTACTTTGTCATTCTCCAACTGGTACTTTTTGAGTTTTTATGATATTGAAATCGAAACATGAAATTAATAATAAAGGGACTTAATGAGAATATATAAGTAAAGTAAATGAGAATCTATAAAAGGGGACTTTTTGGTACTTTATCATACTTCGACTGGTACTTTTTGAGTTTTCTATAAAATTAAACCTAGCAACATAAAAATAAACATGTAGAGCCTGGAGTAAATTATAATCTATAAAAGGGGACTTTTTGGTACTTTTTCGTTCTTCAAAAGGTACTTTTTGAATTTTCTATAATATTGAACCTAGAAACAGAAAACATGTAGGGCCCTGAGTAAGTGATAAAATATAAAAGGAGAATATTTGGTACTTTTTCGTTTTTCAAAAGGTACTGTTTGAATTTTCTATAATATTGAACCTATAGACATGAAATTAAGCATGTAGGGGCGGAGTAAGTGAGAACATATAAAACGGGACTTTTTGGTACTTTTTCGTTCTTCAACTGGTATTATTTGAATTTTCTATTATAATGAACCTAAAAACATAAAACTAAGCAATCAGGGACTTGAGTGAATGAAAATTTAAACTAGAGTATTTTCTGGTACTTTTTCGTTCTTTAACTGGTACTTTTTGAATTTTCTATGATATTGAACTTAGAAACATGAAATTAAGTAAAAGAGGTCTTTTGGTAGTTTTTCGTACTTCACCTGGTACTTTTTGAGTTTTCTAAAATATTGAATATATAAACATAAAATTAAATACTGTAGTGGAACAACATTATTATTATTATTAAATAAGCTATTCTTTCATTATTATTAAATTAAATTTACATTTAATTAATTTGCGTTCGTTCAATTTAAATTTCTTTTATTTTATGAGTGCATTTTTCAAATATGTTTGACTATAAAATTGATCTCATATTTATATTTTTAATTTTAATAACTCATCAGTGTTACCATATGTCAAGTTTTCCCTTTTTTTTGCAAGTTTTTTGAGATTCAAAAAAGTTTTCAAGTTTTATTCCAATAAAAAAAGTTTTTTGAAAATTTATACAGTTTTTCAGTTTTTATTTTATTTAATCAGTAAATAAGTTTAAAATAAAAAAACAATGCTTACCATTAACAAAATAATATTTTATACCATTAATATTCGAGATATTCCTAAAAACTGAAAAAAAATTTACCGGTGTTGATGACCTTAATCCCTTAGAATAGACGTTAAGGACACAATGCACTTCCACCATATTGTAGAGATTTTGTGCAGCCCATTGGTTCACCATACTAGGCCAAATTCGCGCATGAAGATAAATGGATTAATCGGTGAGTGTTTGAAGATATCATCTGGGTCTGGGTAAGACAAAATCTTCGTGTTTCGAGTTCCCAATGACGGGTAGTTACAAAAGTTCAGAGGTTTCCTCTTGTAGTACACAGAATCTACATAGATTCATCATGACATTTCAAGTGTAAATTTATGGTGTCTAAGACCACAATATCCAGTAATTCCTTGCTAGTGATGTTAAGGAAAAGTTCTGTACCAATTATCATTAAGCTATTTTAAATTCCTCAATTTGCTAATTTTTTCACTAATTTTTCTTGGGTATTTTGTAATTTTAGTACAAAAAAAGTTTTTTTGTTGAAAAAAAGTTTTTTTCATAAAAATAAAAAGTTTTCTTCAAAAAATATATGGCAACACTGTAACTCATACACATTTTTTCTCAATTACTTTGTTTTCATTTCACTCATTACTCTCATTGTTTGATTCTTTTGTTTACATACTCACGTACATACATAATTCTATGCAATTGTTTCTCAATGTTCTTTTGTTTTACATTCTTATTATGTTTTGTTTCTTAAAAATGCGCTCATGTAAATCACTCAATTCTCATTATTTTGTTTAAAAAGATTAACGGTATTATTTTATTGATTTGTTTTGAAGCTTAGCCTTAAATATTTTGTAAAATAAAATTCATTCCCATATGAACTGCCACCTGATCAAGTTGTTTTAATCAATAAGCGGAAGACTTAGCCTAAAATAAAATTAAATTAAGATAAAGTGGACATTTTTAGACTTTAATAGTCCGATTTGTCCCTTTATTACAATAAATAAATAAATAGTATAACCCAGCTTAGACGTTTATCGACTGGCTTAGGTTTACTAGATAATAAATAAAACAATAAAATAACAAAATACAACCTAGGACAGAGGGTTTATTCCTCCTTCCTACAGCTGGCGCCCAACGGAAATTTTTAATTGGACTACGAGAAGATTGTTTGATCCTGATTTGACGAATTTGAAAACCCCAGTGTGAAGACACCAGCACGTCATCTTTGCTAAAGTGCATTGCATCATCGTTGTATTTGAAATTGTTCATCATTGTTGTTGTTTTGCATTGTTTCATCGTCGTTGTTGTTGTTGCTTCGCCGATCTCCACTAATTGGTTATTGTTGTTTGAACAGATAAATACATCTTAGTATAAGCAGCTAAAAAAACTCAGGGTTCCCCTATATTGTTTTGAAAATATTTTTCGGTATTCGTTCAAAATGAGACGTAGTCCTCGTAACAATTCCACTATCACAGATAGTCCAAATAATCCACGTCCATCACAAAATGGTGGCCTAAGCCAAACACAAAATGGTGGCGTAGGAGTCCACGCGGCTCAAAGTAATGTTTCGGTATCAAGCCTTAGTCAATCCCAAACCCCAGTTAACATGGTTTTAACTGACGTTCAGTACAGAGAACTTTTAGGTGGTCTGACCACAAGATGTAAAGTCCACATTTAGCAGTTGCACAGCACGCTTTAATGGTGGCCGTAATTCCACAAAAGTTGAAGATTTTCTAGGCACGATACTGGTTTACAAGGAAGCCCTAGCTAGTCTTCCACTCCTTTTAAAAGGCTACGCTTCTACATAGTGGCAAGGAGTTAAGCATGAGGCTCAAACATTCAATGATGCAATTGAACTTTTAAGAAAAGCCTTTGCACCGCCAAAGCCTGATTGGCGTATTTTTAACGAAATTTTCCAAGAAAAGCAGAAGATATTTGAATCTACTGACAGTTTTGTGTGTAGAAAAAGAAGGCTGTTTGCCCAATTATCTGAGAATTCTATGCTCTCAGAGAATTCTATGCTCAATATGATATTGGTCAACTGAATATTCATTTAAGAGAGAAAATGTCTCGGGATTCTGTGTCTAACTTCCAAGAGCTACTAAATAAGGCCAGAGAAGTAGAACAACTTGTTTCAGAAAACAAACAGGAAAGAGTAGAGAAAGGAATCCCGCTCGAAAATCCTAAAAATACAGTTTTAAGATGCACCTACTGCAGAAAGAAAAATCACTGAAAAACATAAACACGTCAAAGAACCGGAAATAAAACTAAATTGCTACGGATGTGGAGCAGCAGGATTTTACCGCTCTAATTGCCCATTCTGTAATAAAAGCAATGACAGCGGACGAGAAAATAAACTCGATTTTAACTCGCTTCATACTTATTTGGTGGAACGAAATGTTCCTGTCGTGAGTATTAATGTTGGAGGATTAAACGGATAAGCATATTTTGATACCGCAGCCATTATCAAAAACTGATACAAAAAGGTTTCCCATTCCAAAAGGTGTGCAGAAATAATTTTGGCCGATGGAGTTCCACACAACGAAATTGTTTATTCAACAACTGTTGACATAATAATTGGTAATCGGTTCAAGAAAATCAAATTCATCTGTCTACCAAAAGCTACAGGCAATAGAACTTTGATTGGGATTGATTTCCTGGAAGAAAATGGTATAGTTCTAGACTTAGCCCATTATAAGGATGACCCACATAAAAATTTTGAATTTAAAATGAGGTAACCACAAATAATAAATAATGTAGCAATTTCAGAAAATGTTGTGCCAAATGAGGTAAAAGATTTCTTGTCCTGGTTTGAAAAAGGTAATAATGATTACTCACCAGATGGTATTAAGAAAATCTTTGGAAACTCAATTCCAGAAGACATAGAGTCACCCAAAAACTCAAATTTATTTCCTCCCCTAAAAAAGGTTAAATATAATGAGTATTGTGATGACATATTTAAACCGATAGAGTTAAATTCAATCGAAATAAAACTACGACCAAATGAAGCCCCTCACTTATCTGAAAATCACAGAGAAATTCTAGAAAATTTACTAGATTCCGAAAAAGAAATATTTGAGGATATTGAAACACCGATTTCTAAAGTAGAACACTTCATAAAAACAGGTTCACATGACCCAATTTCAAATCCTCCTTACAGAATTTCACCAAAAATGAAAATTTTGCTAAAACAGGAAATAGATAGCATGCTCAGTAAGGGTGTAATAGAGGAAATGGAATCGCCATGGGCATTTCTGGTAGTGTTGATACCTAAAAAGGATGGCACAGTGAGATTATGTGTCGATTATCGCCGGTTAAACGCCATAACAACAACAGATACATATCCACTATTACACTCAGTAAAAACATCCCCATTTATGTCTACTTTAGACTTGCGTTCTGGTTATTGGCAAATAAAACTAGCAGAAAAAGACAAACTTAAAACTGCCTTTACAACTCCATTCGGAATATTTGTATTTAATCGAATGCCATTTGGGTTAAAAAATGCCCCAGCCACCTTTGAAAGGTTAATCGACAAATTCCGTAATGGCTTACAAAATATTTTAATTTTGGCATATCTGGACGATATAATAATATGTTCGAAAGATTTAGAAACACATATTGCAGACCTAAAGCAAACGTATAAAAGACTCAAAGAGTTCGGTTTTCATCTACACCGAGAAAAATGTTTCTTTTGTAAACCGGAAGTTAAATACTTGGGACACATACTTACAATGGATGGTCTAAAAGTTGATCCCGAAAAACAAATGCCATAAATATGCGGCCAAACCCAAGAAATCCCAAAGAAATCCTTTCGTTTTTACAAACCTGTTCATGGTATAGACGTTTTATTCCATCGTTTGCAAATATATCTAAACCTCTATCAGACTTAACTAAAAAGAATGCAGTTTGGAAATGGTCTGAAATAGAACAAAAATGCCTTCGATTCTTTAAAGAAGCTTTTAACATCACCTCCAATTTTACAGCAAGTAAATGAAAATATGCCATTTGTTATAAAAACAGATGCTAGCAACTATGCGATTGGAGCTGTTTTACTCCAGGGGGAGAAGGAATCTGAACACACCATTGAATACGCTAGTCGTTTACTACTTCCTGCTGAGAGAAATTACTCCACAACTGAACGCGAAGCCTTAGCTGTCGTTTGGGCAGTCCAAAAGTTCAGAGGATATATTGAAGGTTCTGAAGTCCTGGTCCTAACAGATCAGCAACCCCTCAAATGGTTCTTTAGTTTAAAAAGCCCAACAGGTCGCCTAGCAAGGTGGTCGTTACAATTACAAACGTTTAATATAAAGTTTGGTCGTCAAAATGCGGTAGCAGACACTCTGTCAAGACCTCCATGTCTTCTTAAAACACACAATGACATAAAATGCGAATGCATGTCAGTATATATTGATTTTCCCAGAAAAGGAGCCTCAGATTTT
Organism: Lucilia sericata; assembly: GCF_015586225.1. Taxonomy (NCBI): domain Eukaryota; kingdom Metazoa; phylum Arthropoda; class Insecta; order Diptera; family Calliphoridae; genus Lucilia; species Lucilia sericata. Next base: position 150,817 of record NW_023994393.1, on the reverse strand, counting down.
AGAAAAGCGCAAATGGAAGATCCTGATATAAAATCGATCATAAACTCATTTGAAAACAATGACGAAAATGTCATCAGACATACAAATAGAGGTTACATCATGTTGGATTGTGTTTTATATAGATTTTGTTCCTCAGAAGAGTCAGAAAATGGACAACTTGTTGATAGCCCTACTGCCGGTCATTATGGTATCGACAGAACTATAAGTCGAATAACTCCACACTATTATTCGCCAAAAATGAGAGCTGAAATAACAGATTATGTTAAATCTTGCATAGAATGCAAACGTTATAAACCAACTAATATGAAACCTGTTAGTCTTTTTCAAGCTGTTTGTAGTAATCGGAGATTTGAAATCGTAGCAGTTGATTTATTCGGTCAATTACCCCACAAGGTAATCAATGGATTTCGATTGTGGAGGATTTATGTAGTCGTTGGACAGAACTATTTTCATTGAAAATTGCATCAGCTGAAAACTGTGCACTTACGTTATTAAACGAGATTTTCCTAAGGTATGGAGTTCCCAGAAGACTTCATTCTGATAATGGCACCCAATTTGTTTCTGCGGTAATGCAAAAGCTAACTTATTGCCTCGGAATACAACAATCATTCACACCAGTTTACCACCCAGAAGCTAATCCGGTGGAAAGAAAAAACAGAGACCTCAAAGTGCAACTTTTAATATGTGTCGGTCAAGATCACACCACATGGGATCTAAAGTTACCATCAATAAGATTTGCCATGAACACAGCAAAATGTGCAACAACAGGCTATTCTGCAGCTTATCTAACTTTTGGTCGTGAGCTAAGAACACCAATTGAAGTTAAAAACGATCTAAGAGCTATTGTGAATTCTGAAAACTTTGTGCTACAGATAACGCCACATTTAGTTCGCCTTGCTGATACCCTAACATGTGCAAAGGAAACGGAGGAGAAAATGCAGGACAAAAACAAAGTGTATGCTGATTTAAAACGAAAACCCCAAGAAAATATAAATGTTGGCGATAAAGTATTTGTTACAACACACATTTTAAGTAAGAAAAGTAACAATTTGACATCAAAATTTGTACCTCGAAGAGATGGCCCATACGTCGTCCTAAGCAAAAAGCCAAATATACCCCTATCAACTTATCATGCCTCAGATTTAAGTTTATATAACGGAAATTCTGAGATGCCAGTATATGCCTTAAAACGAAGAGGACGTCCCAAAAATTTTACAAACAACAATGACAACAACACAACATCAATAAATTCACTTGATAAAACAAACACCAATTCAACTAAAATAAACAACGCAACAACACAACAAATTAATGCACAACAACCAAATTATACAACAACAAACAACACATAAGTGCAACAAAATAACATGCAATCAACATATAATACAACAACATGAAAATTCAACACAAAATCATGCGCATTCATGGAACTTTCGAAGATCCGAGCGAAAAAGGAAACAACAATAAATAAATAGTATAACCCAGCTTATCGACTGGCTTAGGTTTACTAGATAATAAATCCTATATATATATATATATATATATATATATATATATATATATATATATATAGATATATATATATATATATATATATATATATATATATATATATATATATATATATATATATATATATATATATATATATATAAAACAGACTGTTTGTTTGTTTGTTACGCTTTCACGGCAAAATTACTGAACCGACCACGCCACATTTTACGCCCATTTTATGTAAAACAATTATTAAACCAAATTTAGGTTCAGGCATACAAAAAACTACTGATCCGATTTTCATGAAATCTATTATAATGACTGTTGTGGTATGAACAGTACGACACATTACATCTTCAAAACCTATAATATATAATAACCAATATATTCGAAACTCTTTTTTACTCTTTCACTACATACCTAATAACCTATTTATATAAAATTTGGCGTTTTATAGGTCTAACCTCAGAAGTTAACAAGTTAGAGTGCTATATTCGGCTATGCCGAATCTTAAATATCCTCCACCAGTAAGCTACTTTTTATTAAAAACCATTTAACTATCTTATTTTTAGATAACTTGACTTCACATAGGAGCTACCAATTACGGGCCTCTCCAGAAAAAATTCGTAGAGTGATTCATATGTATTGTACGCAAAACATATTTGTATCGAATTTTATCAAGATAGCTTTATTTAACAATGAATATGTGAGTTTAAATGATTTTCGGAAGAGAGCCTTATATGGGAGCTATGACCAATAATGGATCGATCCGGGGAAAATTTGTTAGAATGATTTATATGTATACAAAACATACAAGTTGAATTTTATACCGATAGCTTTATTTATCAATGAAAGATATGCGTTTAAATGTTTTTGGAAGTGGACCCTATATGGGAGCTATGACCAATTATGGTCTTATCGAAAAAAAAAAAATTTCGTAGAGTGATTCATATATAGACTAAACATATTTGTGTAGAATTTTATCAAGATACCTTTATTTGACAATTAAATATGTACTTTTAAGTGATTTAAGGAAGTGGGCCTTATATGAGAGCTATGACCAATAATGGTCCGATCCGTAAAAGATTTTGTAGTATGATTTGTATGTACGCAAAACATATATGTGTCGAATTTTAACAAGATAAAATTATTTGACAATTAAATATGTGAGTTTAAATGATTTTCGGAAGAGAGCCTTATATGGGAGCTATGACTAATAATGGACCGATCTGAAAAGAAATTTGGTAGAATGATTTGTATGTACATAAAACATATTTAGCTGGAATTTTATCACAAAAGCTTTATTGGGTGAGTTTCGTGAATATTTATTGCTTCGTTTTAACGTGAGCGTGTTTTACACAGACATACAGACGGACATAGCTAAATCGACTCAGAATTTCATAAGGATCAAGAATATATATACTTTGTTGGGTCTCAGATGAATATTTCTTGGTGTTACACACGGAATGACAAAGTTATATATACCATCTATCACCACTGATGATGGTGGAGGGTATAAAAAAACTCTATATGATATTGAGTGGATGATACGCACATTTTTATGTTCACTTTTTGAATACTGCTATAACACCAAATTTCTAGGCTAAATATAAAAAAAACATGAACCGCTTTTCAAATTAAATAATAATTTTGAATAACTCCAGCACACATTTTCCATTTACCATATACAAATAATAAGTGAAATTATTTGGGTATCTGCTTTGTACATCTAACGATATTCTTCATATTTTTTAGAACAGAAAAAAACTTAATTTTATTATTTTTAAAGGAATTTGAAATCTTCCAAATTTTTCATAATTTTGTGCAGAATGCTTCATAATCGTTTCAGAGTTTCTTCAATTGCCCGTACTTTTTCAAATAGAAAGAAAATCGCTTGAAATTTGTACGGTTAATGATACGTATTTTTGTAGTCAATAAAACGGCCTGAAGCCTTTTGTCTTTATACACCAGGGGCACTACAATTAAATTACAGTGTGACCGAATATTTCAGTATAATTTCTCAAAAAAAGTTTCCTAAATCCTATATATATATAAAACAGACTGTTTGTTTGTTACGCTTCCACGGCAAAACTACTGAACCGATTTACATGAAATTTGGACAGCTAATAGGTCTAACCCCAAAAGAAACAATAGGCTATATAAGACCTTTATCGGATGCCACGGCCCTTTTTACGCCCACTTTTTGTAAAACTATTATTACACCAATTTTACAATCACAATATGCAAAAACTACTAAACCGATTAACCTGAAATTTTGCATACCGAAAGGTATAAGCTTGGAGAGAACTATAGGCTATATATAAGAACTTAATCCGATGCCACGCCCTTTCTACGCCCACTTTTTATAAAACTATCCTTACCTATATCTTATCCTATAATTATATGAAAGAGAAAGTCTGTATGTTACGCTTTCACGGACAAACTGCTGAACCGATTTTCATGAAATTTAGAACAGTAATAGTTCTATTCTAAAGTGGAACAATAGGATATATAAAATCATGATTTGACATCACGATTCTTCTTATGCTCACTTTTTTCTATATAATTGTTATAGAAAATTTTCATTCGAGACTTACAGAAAACTACTGTACCGATTTACATAAAATTTGATATACCAATCTCAGGATCTGGATCGGACACCACGCCCCTTTTTACACCAACTTTTTGTAAAACAATTATTAAACCAAATTTACGTACAGGCATACAAAAAACTACCGATCCGATTTTCATGAAATCTGTTATAATGAATGTTGTGGAATGAACAGTACGACACATTACATCTTCAAAACCTATAATATATAATAATAAATATATATGAGACTTTTTTTTACTCTTTCACAACTAATGAACTTATTTACATAAAATTTGGCATTTAAAAGGTCTAACCTCAGAAGTTAAAAAAAACTCTATATGGTATTGATTGGATGCTACGCACATTTTTATGTTCACTTTTTGAATAACAGCTATAACACCAAATTTCTAGGCTAAATATAAAAAACATGAACCCATTTTCAAGAAATTTGGCAACAGACAGTGTATTATACCCTCCACCACCATCAGTGGTGATAGAGGGTATATATAAGTTTGTCATTCCGTGTGTAACACCAAAAAATATTCATCTGATAACCAACAAAGTTATATATTCTGGGTCCTTAAGAAATTCTAAGTCGATTTAGGTATGTCTGTCCATCTGTCTGTCTGGTTAAAACACGCTCACGTTAAAACTAAGCAAATGAAATCAACCAAATTCACTGAGAATATTCGTTGTTTTCCTAAGCAGTTTTGTATTGAAAATCAGCAAAATCGGTTTATAGCTTAAAAAGTTTTGAGTAAAAATTTCAGACTACCTCGAAAAAAATGAAGTATTTTTTCTAATACTTGAGTTTTCTCAGAAACTACCAAAGATAATTCGACAAATTCTGTCACAGTTTATTTTTTCCATCTATAGATTATGTTTAAAATTGTAACAATCGATCCAAAATTTCTCATACCCCCCCTACAAAGGTACACATTCCCGGAAATTAATTTATCGATAATAACTTCCTCAAATATGAACATAAATCAAACTACTGACTTAGATCTGTATCGGCCCACAATTGGTCATAGCTCCCATATAAGGTCCACTTTCGAAAATCACTTAAATGAACATATTTCATTGATAAATAAAGCTATCGGGATAAAATTATACATGAGTATGTTATGTGTGTGAAGTTAAATTCGAATTTAACTAGCAGAGACACAAACCACATTTTTTAACATTGCTCTTTTTGCAGCTAACAGAGCACTGTTAAGCATTTAACAGAAAGTACATGAAAAATTAAAAATAAACACTTTAAAATTTTCAGAAAATGAAAAACTAAAATTTCAGAACTTAAAAAAATATGAAAAATAAAAAAAATATTTTTTGAAAAAAATCAATATTTTAATAAAAAAGATTAAAAATTCTCTAAAAAATCAATATTTCAATAAGAAAAATGTTAAAAATTCTCTAAAGGATTGGTGTCCAATTTGGACAAATATGGAAATGCACACGTATACCACTATATAGGAGTAGTAGCCTAAAGGGTCCTTAACAGGATTCCGGTAGTCATATGTCTGGAATAGTTTTGGAAGTTTTTTAAAAAATTTTTGAAAAAATCAATATTTCAATAAGAAAAGAACCCTTTAGGCTACTACTCCTATATAGTGGTATACGTGTGCATTTCCATATTTGTCCAAATTGGACACCAATCCTTTAGAGAATTTTAACATTTTTCTTATTGAAATACTGATTGTTTCAAAAATTTTTTAAAAAACTTCCAAAATTATTCCAGAAATATGACTCCCGGAATCCTGTTAAGGACCCTTTAGACTACTACTCCTATATAGTGGTATACGTGTGCATTTCCATATTTGTCCAAATTGGACACCAATCCTTTACAGAATTTTTAACATTTTTCTTATTGAAATATTGATTTTTTCAAAAATTTTTTAAAAAACTTCCAAAATTATTCCAGAAATATGACTCCCGGAATCCTGTTAAGGACCCTTTAGACTACTACTCCTATATAGTGGTATACGTGTGCATTTCCATATTTGTCCGAATTGGACACCAATCCTTTAGAGAATTTTTAACATTTTTCTTATTGAAATATTGATTTTTTCAAAAATTTTTTAAAAAACTTCCAAAACTATTTCAGACATATGACTACCGGAATCCTGTTAAGGACCCTTTAGGCTACTACTCCTATATAGTGGCATACGTGTACATTTCCATATTTGTCCAAATTGGACACCAATCCTTTAGAGAATTTTTAACATTTTTCTTATTGAAATATTGATTTTTTCAAAAATTTTTTAAAAAACTTTCAAAACTATTCCAGACATATGACTACCGGAATCCTGTTAGGGACCCTTTAGGCTACTACTCCTATATAGTGGTATACGTGTGCATTTCCATATTTGTCCAAATTGGACACCAATCCTTTAGAGAATTTTTAACATTTTTCTTATTGAAATATTGATTTTTTAGAGAATTTTTAATCTTTTTTATTAAAATATTGATTTTTTTTCAAAAAATATTTTTTTTATTTTTCATATTTTTTTAAGTTCTGAAATTTTAGTTTTTCATTTTCTGAAAATTTTAAAGTGTTTATTTTTAATTTTTCATGTACTTTCTGTTAAATGCTTAACAGTGCTCTGTTAGCTGCAAAAAGAGCAATGTTAAAAAATGTGGTTTGTGTCTCTGCTAGTTAAATTCGAATTTAACTTCACACACATGAGTATGTTTTGTGTATATATAAATCACTCTACGGAATTTTTCTCCGGGTCGGTCCATAACTGGTCATAGCTCCCATATAAGTGACACATCCTAAAATCATTTAAACAAGCTTAATTCATTGATAAATAAAGCTATCGGGATAAAATTCGACATGAATGTGTTTTGTGTATATATGAAGTACTCTACGAAATTTATTCCGGATCGGTCCATAATCGGTCATAGCTCCCATGGCCGAATTTCATTAATTTAATTGGTATCGTTTTTACATGAGCGTGTTTTACACAGACAGACAGACGGACGGACATAGCTAAATCAACTCAGAATTTGATAAGGACCCAGAATATATATACTTTGTTGGGTCCCAGATGAATATTTCTTGGTTTCCATTTTTCAAATGCAGCTCAAATCTAAGAAACCATGAAGATATATATTTGACTACTCATTAGAGTGTCCCGAAAGACAGCACTTTTGCAAATCTTATATAGGTAGACCTCTCAAACGATGCATAGAAAGCATTGTTCATATAAACTTTGAATAAATTGATCTTTCGATATCTTTTTATACTTTTAGAAAATTATGAACCAAAAATTCTGCACAACTTTTTCTGTATGTGGCGCCGTATTTATTCTATGCTTTTCAAATTAAATAATAATTTTAAATAACTCCAGCACACATTTTCCATTTACCATTTACAAATTCTGAAATTTATTTTAATTAGATAATTACGATATTTGACCCTTATTTCTTTGGATTTAATAAGTGGTGTCTAAATTCAGTCAAAACTTTAGTGAGGATGTATAAAAGCTAATGAATAAAAATAATATGTTTAAACATACTTTTATATAAATGGATGTATTTTTGAGAAACAATGATGAAACAAAAACGGTGGTTTTACTTTTTAATGAACTACTCAAAATTGATTGTCAAATAAAAAGTTGTTTTGTTTTCTCTGTCAAGATTCAAGGATTCTTCATATTTTTAGAACAGAAAAAAACTTAATTTTGTTATTTTTAAAGAAATTTTAAATCTTCCAAATTTTTCATAATTTTGTGCAGAATGTTTCATAATCGTTTCAGAGTTTCTTCAATTGCCTGTGCTTTTTCAAATAGAAAGAAAATCGCTTGAAATTTTGTACGGTTAATGGTACGTATTTTTGTAGTTAATAAGATGCCCCGAAGCCTTTTGTCTCTATACACCAGGGGCATTACAATTCAAAGTACAGTGTGACCGAATTTAAACTGAACAGTTCTTTAAATCAACTGCACATGGGAAAAATAAAACAACTAATTTGAAAGTGTCCTTAGTTCCCTTCCAGTGATTGAGAATGCTGGTTTCAGTATAATTTCTAAAAAAAGTTTCCTAAATGTTTCTAAAAATTGGTCAAAATTTCCTAAATAAAACTCATTTTCAATCTGAAAATTTTTAAGGGACATTTTTGTCCAGAAACTGACTTTAAGTATTAAACAAAATGCAGAAAAATAATAATAATGAATAAAAATCTGTATGCGAGGAATTTCTGGTTGAAAATGAAACTTACATTTAATTAAAGTCTATTAGAAGGCATTGTCTGGTACTTTTTCGTTCTTCTACTGTTCTTTTTTTAATTGTATGTAATATTGAGACTAGAATCATAAAATCAGACTTATATAAAAGGAGACTTTTTGATATGCAGGTATTGTAAATGTATAAATACATTTACAATAATAATATTTATTTTATTGCATTATCATGAGGGTAGCGAAGCACACTGGGTATGGCTAGTTTATTTAATAAAGTGTCTAAAAACAAAAGATTTATTAAACAGATTCAAAATCAGTTTAGGAAAGCGAAGTCTCTAGCAAAGACAAAAATTCTGTGTATCTCCGACAATAAAGCTCTGAACCTTTAAATAGCGTTGAGGAAGAGCTAGTTTTTCGATTGCCTAAACATTTTGAAATTGACAAAAACATATATGGTAGTAAATCAATAAATGTTGAAATACCTTTGAAAATTGATGATATGAAATCTAATCCACAAGTGAAAATCAATTACAGTAAAGAAATTTTGGATTGCGAAGAAATTAATTTGGAAAATATAAAGCCAAAAAAACTACAAAAAACGAAAAGTTCGATGGGAATTCCAAAAGAATAAAACTATGTACTTGATATCAGTATAAAACAAGTTAGAGTGCTATATTCGGCTGTGCCGAATATTTAATACCCTCCACCATAAATAGGTTATATAAATCATCAAATTTTAAAGATGGATTTAAATTCACCATAATATGTATATTCTTCATACCATGTAAAACGGAACTAACACTTAACAGACTGTTACATAAAGTACTAAATTTAACAAATATACTATGAAAATGTTTAAGATAATTTGTGTCTGTGTGAAAATGGAACTAAAGATGTATTACAAAACTTTTTATATAATTTTGTTTGTAAAAACTTGTAATACGATTTTCAACATTTTTTATCCTAGTACCAAAATTTATATGTCGGACAAAGTCATTGATCTGTAACCCGTTTCTGTAATTCTCGCATCGAGAAAATCTGTCGAAAAATTCATGATCATCTTGTGTAAAACAGGATGAATACAAGGATTTCAAACATTTCTTATTAAATTTTAATGAATACAGTTTAAAAATAATAAGAGTCGCCCTGTTAAAAACTGGAAGACTATTATATTTTAATTTTGTTCTCGATTCGAGAAAAATACAGAAACGAGGTACTGCATTACTTTTTGTAAAAAAATAACAAGACATGGTGAAAAACGATAAAATGCACTTATCTAGCAAAAGGGAACTTCCAAAGAAGCGAAAAAGAAGTAGAATTCACTCTATGGAAGTACTAAAAAAGACCTGCAGAAGTGATATTTTTACCACAGAGTTGTCATAGGAGGAATGTCCTTTTTATTTGATTCCAACTTCACTACTTTTGAAGTCATTCTCAAGAAGTAATTTTTATGTTATTTTTTGAAAGTTATTTAGAATTCAAAAATATAACATTAACATAATAAGAGAAATAGACACATATAACACAAAAGCCCAACATAGTATTTTTTAACTCATAAAAATGTAAGACCAAAAAATATAACTTCAGCATTGAAAATATATAATTATTTTCGCTTCTTCGGAACAACATTTAACATCACTTCCACAGAAAAATGTTATTCTTTTGGAAGAACTTAGTTTTATTTTTTGCTAGGTAGTAATTATTTTATAAATTGAAGAATGTGCCATTTCTGATTTGGCCCATGTATGGAAAAAATACTTTAAATAATTAACTTGATTCTCTAAATTTAAACACTATTTATTCAACCGAACATAGCTAAATCGACTCAAAATTTCATAAGGTCCCACCTTGTTGGGTCTGAGATTAATATTTCTTGGTGTTACACTCAGAATAACAAACCTGATCCGGTGATGGATTTAATAACTAATGTTTATATATATAACAAGTTAGAATGCTATATTTGATTTGGTTGATGTCATTTGCTTAGTTTTAACGTGAGCGTGTTTTAACCAGACAGACAGACAAAATTTCATAAGGACCCAGAATATATATACTTTGTTGGGTCTCAGATGAATATTTTTTGGTGTTACACACGGAATGACAAACTTATACAGTGAATCAATTAAGTAATTTATAAATTTTAAGAAAAAACTTTATCTGAACAATTATTTTTAGCAAAATAAAGCAATTTGCTTGTTGTATTTTTTAAAGAATATCTTATATTTTAATTTTCTACAATAAAAAGTAAAATCGTGATATTAATTAACGAGATTTTTGATAAAATGTGAACGTATTGTTAATTTTTAAGGTCAATACAGTATTTTGCTTTTTTAGGTTTTTTGTTAATTTTTTTAATATTGCTGCATTATTTTATAAAATTTAATATTTTTATTACTCCTATATATTAGAATAATACGACTAAGTTTGGACATTTCTTAACCGATTTATTATCCTATATACCTATAAGAATTTTTCAATATTTGACTTAACATGTAATCTATCGTTTCTTTGATTTAATTTCGAAAATAATAAGTAATTTTGAATTGGATACATGATATATTAGGAAATCAATGGATTTGGATCTAGAAAAAAATATTAGTGGGGTATAAATCTATAAATTATAACAAAAATAATCTGGGTTTAGGTCATTTTGTATTGATAAACAAAAACTACATTACGGAAACCCCATCTATTTGGGGAGTACTGTGTGAATTTTATTTAGAATTGTATAATATTGATTCTTATTCAATAAAGCTAACACTAAGTACCATCCTAGCCACTCTAAGTATGGGGATATCACCTTATACCACTATAGAACTATTACATGCTAGAATTTTGATATTCTACCTCATATTTTGAATGCATTATTTTATGAATAAAATACAGTAGGCGTAGCTGGATTTGGATAGTTATTCTTGATTTGGGTTCTAACTATATATAAGTGTATGTATTAGCTGAAAAATATTGCTTTTGTTGATCTTAGGTGATGAGAACCGCCTCTATTTGTAAATACCTAAATTAAGTATTTTTCCCGTACCACACGATAGTTCACTTTATATTGTTCCAAACAACCTAAGGTCTGTTTAGAGGTCTAAATTTAAACATAGTGTTCTTTTAAGTTCGTATATGGACTTTGGAGAAGACAAATGAGGACTTCAATGGTTTTTGCTTGGATACAAGTCGCTCTCCTTTGGCAGTTAAAGATTTTGAAAGACAACTCAGTGCGTTTTTTTTATAATTCTTTGTGTTATTTCATCAATTTCTATATTTTTTATTTTTTAATGATTGATTAAATATCTCATAATTGAATTTCATTGATTTATACTTGTTCTAAAAATCTAAACTAATTTTTTATATTGGAATTGCCTTATTATTTCCCTTTAAACATTTTTAAAACAGTTTCACACAATAAGGATATGATTTTTGAAAATTCCAATTGAAAAATACTTAACACGTGTCCTTTTAACAATAAAACATTAAATTCCAAAAAGCAATTAAAAAATAATTTGAAAAACCCAACGAAATTAACTGGAAATTCCAATATGCAAAATACTTTATTGACGTGCAAATTCTGATGAAAATAATAAAATGCAACAACAAATGCACCAAAATTTTTATTTTAATATTTTTTTCTTGGTTTTCCCATTCTACACAATTTCTATTTTCAATTGGAATACATAAATTTACTTTTTACCTGTTTTTTTGAATTTTATTTATGAACCAAAAACAAAATTCTCTTAAAAAAAGGTAGGCAAAAAACTTAGTTGATTCACTGTATATACCGTCTATCACCACGGATGGTGGTGGAGGGTATAACTACAAGTTAGAGTGCTATATTCGGCTGAGCCGAATCTTAAATACCCTCCACTAGCTACTTTTATATTAATACTTTTCTAATTAATCAAATATTTGTAGAAATTAGTTTTCTCATGTCTTAAATAGAAAAATCCCAAGATTTAAACCCAAGATTTGAAACGAAAACAAAATTCTCTTAAAAAAAGGTAGGCAAAAAACTTAGTTGATTCACTGTATATACCCTCTATCACCACGGATGGTGGTGGAGGGTATAACTACAAGTTAGAGTGCTATAGTCGGCTGAGCCGAATCTTAAATACCCTCCACCAGCTACTTTTATATTAATACATTTCTAATTAATCAAATATTTGTAGAAATTAGTTTTCTCATGTCTTAAATAGAAAAATCCCAAGATTTAAACAGCTTAAATCTATTACAATTCCATGATTTATTGAACATTACAAACGCCATTTTCTTTATATTTTTATAGCGCTTAGCGATATTCAAAAATTTACATGTATGTATGTGTGTGAAAGATTTAAGGATTTCCAAAATATATATATATATATATATATATATATATATATATATATATATATATATATATATATATATATATATATATATATATATATATATATATTATATATATATATATATATATATATATATATATATATATATATATATCAATAGCTTTATTTGGTAATGAGTTTAAGTGATTTTCGGGAGGGGACCTTGTATGGGAGCTATGTCTAATTATGAACCGATCTAGAAAATTTTTCTTCTGAATGAATTATATTGTTATAAGATTTTAATTTGTAACATTTTGTAAAGATTTTGACATTGTGACGGAAGTTATTAACAAAAAACCCATTTTCCTGGAATTTGTACTTTTATATGGGAGGTATATGAAATTGTAGACCGATTCTGGCAATTTTCAGCAGATGTCAAGCTCTGCTGATGTGTAGAAACGAATGTATGATGATTTGCATGGAATTATCTTGAATAGTTTTCGAGAAAATTATATCAGAAAAATTCTTACTTTTTCGAGGTTGTTTCAAATTTTGATTCATTACTTTTCCCGGTGTAAAGCGATTTTTCTCATTTTCAATACCAAACTGCCTAGGGCAATAATAAATATTTTGGGTGAATTTCGTTAATTTTTGTTGCTTCGTGTTACCGTGAGAATGTTTTATACAGACAGACGGACGGACGGACATAGCTATATCGACTCAGAATTTCATAAGGTCCAAGAATATATATACTTTGTTGGAATATATATACTTTCTTTTTGTTACACACGGAATGACAACGTTACCACTGATGGTGGTGGAGGGTATAATAGTAATTGGAAAAAATTAAATTTGTGGAAGAAAACCATGTTATGCAAAAAAGAAAAATTAAATAAAAATAAATAATAAATTTACAATTAATTGAGGAACATGGACTGATGGTGGAAATATTTAAACTAGAAATTGAAAAATTAAAGAAAATTCAATATCGAAATAAAATTTCAGACAATTTTTAAAAATTTCAGCCAATTATTAAAAGATGCATTTTACAATTTAATTTTAATCCAGAGGTCAAAGTATTCGTTTGGAAAGGATTCACTGAGCTGCGCTGAATCTGAACTTTCTACATCACATCAAGTTTTCGATATTAAAATTTTAATAAAAAATTTTTTGTGTGATATGTAAAAATGTCATATGCGATGTCAAACCCCTTTATTTATAAAATGTGTTTTCACCTGAAACATTGGTTAAGACGTTATCTTACAGTCGACAGATTAGACTTTTAGGTGACATAATAAATTTGATTTGTTATAAAACAGGGTCCAAATTTTATTTTAAACTTTAATATCGAGAACTTTATGTGATGTAAAAAGTCCGAGTCCAGATTGAGAGCCGCTTAATCAATCCTTTAGAAAAGTATATTTTGGTTTCTGAGTTAAAGATCTTTTGAGATTTTATTGATCTCTGTAATTTTTATATAATGAATATTCGAATTAACGAGTAGTGTTCCGCTATTTCGAATGTTTAACATGGATTTATACTACTATACCCTCCACCACCATCAGTGGTGATAGAGGGTATATATAAGTTTGTCGTTCCGTATGTAACACCAAGAAATATTCATCTAAGACCCAACAACGTATGTATATTCTGGGTCCTTTTGAAATTCTGAGTCGATTTAGCTATGTCCGTCTGTGTAATACACGCTCACGTTAAAACTAAGCAAGGAAATCAGACAAATTCACCCAAAATATTTGCTATTATCCTAAGCAGTTTGGTATTGAAAATCAGCAAAATCGGTTCAACAGGTAAAAAGTTATGAGTAAAAATTTCAGACTACCTCGAAAAAAATTACGTTTATTTCCTAATTCTTTTGAAGTTTTCTCAGAAACTACCAAAGATATTTCGATGAATTTTGTCACACATTATTTTTTCAGGGCAGTGATCAATTATGTTCAAATTCTTTATAGTCGATCCAATATTTCCCATAGCCCCCATACAAAGGTATATATTCCCGAAAATTAGTTTATCGTTAATAACTCCCTCAAATATATCGGTATCAACACAAAATTTTTTGCATGCAAATATAATATGAACAGAAATCATAATATCAACGTAGATCTCAGCCGGTGCACAATTGGTCATAGCTCCCATATAAGGTCTACTTCCGAAAATCACCTAAACGTACATATTTCATTGATGAATAAAGCTATTATGATAAAATTCGAGTTGAATATGTTTTGTGTACATAAAAGTCATTCTACCAAATTTTTTACGGATCGGTCCATTATTAGTCATAGCTCGCATATAAGGCCCACTTCCGAAAATCATTTAAAAGCTCATATTTCATTGTCAAATAAAGCTATCATGATAAAATTCAACACAGATATGTTTAGTCTAAATAGGAATCACTCTACGTAATTTCTTCCGAATAGGCCCATAATTGGTCATAGCTACCATATAAGGTCCACTTCCGAAAATCACTTAAACGCATATATTTCATTGAATTCCATAGCTATAAAATTCGACACAAATATGTTTTGTGTACATTCAAATCATTCCACCAAACTTTTTACGGATCGAAATTCACTCAAACGCATATATTTCATTAAATTATAAAGCTATCGGGATAAAATTCGACACAAATATGTTTTGTATACATACAAATCATTCTAAAAAATTTTTTACGGATCGGTCTATTATTGGTAATAGCTCCCATATAAGGCTCACTTCCGAAAATCACTTAAAAACACATATTTCATTGTCAAATAAAGCTATCGTGATAAAATTCGACAGAAATATATTTTGTCTAAATATGAATTACTCTACTAAATTTTTTCCGCATAGGCCTATAATTGGTCATAGCTCCCATACAAGGTCCACTTCCGAAAATCACTGAAACGCATATATTTCATTGAATTCCATAGCTATAAAATTCGACACAAATATGTTTTGTGTACATTCAAATCATTCCACCAAACTTTTTACGGATCGGTCCATTATTGGTCATAGCTCCCATATAAGTCCCACTTCCGAAAATCACTTAAAAGCACATATTTCATTGTCAAATAAAGCTATCTTGATAAAATTTGACACAAATATGTTTTGTCTTTATATGAGTCACTCATAATTGGTCATAGCTCCCATATAAGGTCCACTTCCGAATATCACTTGAAAAATTGAAACTAAACCTCAGAACTGCCCGTGGGGCACATTCGCCAAATATATGTAATGCTTGTGATGTAGAACAAAATTTGTTTAAAATATAGGAAAAATTAATAATAATTTGTTTTAATTTTTATACCCTCCACCACCATCAGTGGTGATAGAGGGTATATATAACTTTGTCATTCCGTGTGTAACACCAAGAAATATTCATCTGAAACCCAACAAAGTATATTCTGGGTCGTTATCAAATTCTGAGTCGATTTAGCTATGTCCGTCTGCCTGTGTAAAACACGCTCCCGATAAAACGAAGCAATAGACTTTAAACAAATTCACCCAAAATATTCTTTGTTTTCCTAAGTTGTTTGGTATTGAAAATGAGCACACCGGGAAAAGTTATGAATCAAAATTTAAAACAACCTCGAAAAAAATAAGCATTTCGTATACATTCTGATGTAATTTTCTCGAAAACTATGCAAGATAATTCCATGAAAATCACCATACATTCGTTTCTACACAAGGGATTGATTATTGCTGAAAATTGCCAGAATCGGTCCACAATTTCATATACCTCCCATACAAAAGTTCATATTCCCAGAAAATGGGTTTTTTGTTAATAACTTCCGTCAGAATGTCAATATCTTCACAAAATTTTACAAATTGAAATTTTATGTCAATAGAATTCATTCAGAAAAAAATATATATCTCCCATACATGGTCATTGCTTCCACCCGAAAATCACTTAAACGCACATAAGTCATTACTAATTATTGATATCCATACATTTAGCAAAAATATTGCTCTTATATACATAAATTACACTATAAAATTGTTTTACGATCGGTCCATATTTGGTCATAGCTCTCATATTAGGTCCCCTCCAGAAAATCACTTAAATACCAAATAATGATATAGATACAGAATTTTGAAATTTTTTCTTTATATACATAATTGGTCATAGCTCCCATACAAGGTCCTTTTACGAAAATCTCTTAAACGCACATTACTCATTACCAAATAAAGCTATTGATACAAAATTTGGCTAAATATTAGTTTTGTATACAAAAATTCTGTATCAAGAATATTTCACGATCGATTCATAACATGGGTGCGGTCGGTCCCATACAAGGTTGCCTTCAGAAAATCACTTAAACACACATTACTTATTACTAAATTACGATATATGTAGATACAAAATTTGACTGAAATATTGCTTTTACGTACAGAAATTTTGCTCAAAGAATTTTTTACGATCGGTCTATAATTGGCCATATCTCCCATACTAGGCCCTGCCCCTAAAAGTGCTTTAACCGTATTTAACTAGTTGCATTATCAATTTGTGTAGAACAAAATTATTATCTGTATTTTGAAAATCCTTAATCTTTCACAAACATGCGTACATGCAAATTACTGAATATTGCTAAGCGCTATAAAAATCTAAAGAAAATGGTGTTTGTAATGTTCAATAAATCTTGGAATTGTAGTAGATTTAAGCTGTTTAAATCTTTGTATTTTTTCTATTCAAGACATGAGAAAACTTATTTCTAAAAATATTTGATCAATTAGAAAAGTATTAATATATGTATAAGTAGCTGGTGGAGGGTATTTAAAATCCGGCTCAGCCGAATATAGCGCTCTAACTTGTTTTTATTAAGTTATGTGAAATAAACAATAAATATCTGGTATATTATACTTTGTTTAATGAATTAAAATATAAAACAGCCCCATCCTCTTGGCGTAGTTACCCCATGGATGGGACGGTATCGCTGTTTTTGGTCAATTCAGAAGGTATACTTATGAAAATAACTTAATACCACTTAATTCGTTATTAGATGATTATATCCGGATAAAATTTAAAATGAGTATGTTCTGTGTATAGATAAATCATTCTATTAAAATGTTTTCGAACTGGCCTATTAATATAAATTTATCTGGACCTAATTAAAATTAGTTAGTTAGTTAGTTAGTTAATTAAAATTAGTGCATAAATGTTGGTACCCTCAATACGGAAACAAAAATTTTGCCAAGTTATCTAAAGATTAGATAGTTAAATGGGATTTAAAAAAGTAGCTTGCTGGTGGAGGGTATTTAAGATTCGGCATAGCCGAATATAGCACTCTAACTCCACAAAGTAAAAATTTGTGAATTGTTCGATCAGTTTTAATTATTTTTATACCCTCCACCACCATCAGTGGTGGTAGAAGGTACATATAACTTTGTCATTCCGTATGTAACACCAAGAAATATTCATCTGAGACCCAACAAAGTATCCTTATGAAATTCTGAGTTCGTCAGTCCGTCTGTCGGTTTGTGTGAAACACGCTCACGTTGAAACCACGCAACGAGGCACCGTTATCCTAAGCAGTTTGGTATTGAAAATCAGCAAGATCGGTAAAATAGGTTCAAAGTTATGAGTAAAAATTTGAGACCACCTCAAAAAAATAGTGATTTTTCATATATTTGCACTTTTTACAAAAACTACTGCAGATAAATTAATGAATTTTGTCAGAGATACAACTCTAAGTGCCAAGATCGACATTGTTAAAAATGTTGTTACTTTTTGACACATATAAATATATGATGACAGAGATACCGCTTTATGTGCTCTAATACCAATTTAACAGAATCACGATCTCGTGTCAAGTCACCCAACTCAAAAAATCGATTTGGATGAAATTTGCTCTAGTACTATTGGATAGTAGCCTAGACACATCGTCAAGAACTTTATCGGCCAAGTACTGCCTGAGTTAGAGGGGGTCAAAGTTGGACATTTTGGTCATACAGGATTTTTTTTAATGAGTGTAACTTTTCTCCTATTGGTCCTAGCAAAAATTGCTGAAAGGAGTTTAGAAAGATATTTCTTTACTGCTAACAAATTCTGGGTACTTATTAAATTCTAAGACGATCTAGCCATGTCTGTCCGTCCGTCTGTCTGTCTGTTAAAAGCTCGATAGAGTCCGAACGGAAAGAGCTAAAGAGTTTAAAATTTCCCCAAATATTTCTTATAGGTTTGTTTGGTCTTGAAAATGGACAATATCGGTCCACGTTTTCGCGTACCCCCATACAAGTGCTTCCCGAAAAACAGCATTAAAAGTCATAACTGTTGTAAGAATGCGAATATAGGGATGAAATTCGACATAAATAAGCAAACAACTCTCTACCGAATTTTATGAGGATCGGTCCATAAGTTACTCTACCCCCCATATAAGGTTCCCCTCAAAAAATGACTACTGGCTTGAAAATACAAGTAAGTTTCTTACGAGCACAAATCTCTGTACCGAATTTTATAAGAATCGGTCCGTAATTGACCCTACCCCCACTTTCAGATAATGAATTTAAAGCTTATTTGCTTAAAAATTAGAGTAGAGCTATGAAATTCGATATACAGAAGTAAGTTTCTTACAAGCCAAAGTCTCTCTACCAAATTTTATAATTGACCCTAAAGTTGGACAAAAATATTTTGTTTTTAATAATTAATATTTTGTAAATAGGAAAGGGATGTGTCCATAATTGACTTAAGCCCTATTTCAAATATCAACCTAATTTTTATATAGGAGCATTCCATTTACGGCATACGGTTTGATGGTGGGTATATAAGATTCGGTATAGTCGAATATAACACTTGTTTTTAAATAAAATTTGTGTTCGAAAAATTAATAAAATATGCTAAATATGCTATAAAATTATTATATATTAGAAATATGCAAAAATATGCATTTTAAAGCAAAATATGCAATTTATGCATTTATAACAAAATATGTGTTTTGACGGGTTAGGGGGTATGTGTAATAAGGGGTAAAATAAAACTTGTAATAATTAACAACACTTGGGTAATTTATTTTAAAACGTTATAAAACGTATATATATATTTACTTATAAATTTAGGGTTAGGATTTCAGTTTTAGGGTTTAATTCACAGTTTGTATATTTCAATTTAGAGTAGGTTTTATTTTAGTCTTTTAACTATTTATTTTAGCCTTAAGTTTCAAATAGATTTTATTGTTTTAACTATTTATTTTAACTTTATGTTTTAAATAGTATTAAGTTTTAATTAGGTTTAGGTTTTAAATAGTTTTTTAGATTGAAACACTATTAACTAATTATAGGTTTAATTTTAAGTAAGTTTTATGATTATTTGTTTTAGGTTTGTTAACTTATTTATTAAGATTTAGTTTTAAGTTTAGGTTTAAGGGTTGATATTGGTGCTTTTGGGTTTTGGCTTTCACACTGTGTATAGGTTGTTTGTTTAACTTCTTCTCCTCTTTTTTTCTATCAATCGCAGTTGAAGTTGGCTGCTGTTCAATTCACCAGTGATGGGATGCTGAGGGTGGTTGTGGAGACATGTAAAGCAAAATACTTAAGGTTTTCCTTTTGGAAATCTATCCGAATCCATTTCGATTCCCTTTTTTACTGCATGGGCAGGATCATTTTCTGTGTATGAGTGGGTTAGTGTGAATGTTAGTTAGGGTTAATAATGGGTGGGTAAATAATTCAGTACAAGAATTGGTGGGGTTAATGAAATAATTGGGTTATGTTTTGATTATTGGCTTTCTTGGGTTTGACAACTTAATCATCATTGGGTTGTGTTTTGATTATTGGCTTTCTTGGGTTTGACAACTTAATCATCCGATTCGATTACTTTTTTAGGGTATTTAATTTTATAGAGTAGGATCAGTATAAATTATCAATTAAACTATTGTCGTTCTAAGTTTCTCTAAAATCAACTCGAACAATTGTCATTATTCGATTGGGTTTGACAATAGTATATTTGTGAAAAATTGCAAGTTGTTGAAGATCTATCATTTCTAAATTGGGTGTGTTTAATGTGACCATGATCAACATATTTTTGATGTGCGTTATGTATATCTCTTTTCAATGTTTGATTATCTTTAATATACTTCGCATTCTTTAATTTTGTTCTTAAATGTATATTTTTAGTGTTTTTTAATTCTATATTATGGGTACGAAATGGAAGATTTACTTTATTACTTTCACATTTAGATTCTTCAACAAATTTATTGGGTTTTTGGGTTATGCAATTATTCAGGGCTACTGAGCTGAAATATGATAATGCTCTTTGTGTTGTGGGTTGGGTTCGAGCTTGGTGAGACTCTTCAATCGGTCCAGTCAAGATCCAACCAAATTGGGTTTCTTGAGCTAAAAGTGTATTTAGAACATTGTTCTCAATACCAGATTTTATAATCTTTGGGTAAAAATCACTTCCTATTATAAGGTCGATAGGTCTACTTTCGTAAAACCTCGGGTCTGCTAACTCATCATTGTGTAAATTTTCAATAATACTAGTGTTTATATTTTGGGTGGGTATATTTTGAGTTAGCGTTTTGACCACTATCGATTGGATTTTTAAACTAAAATCTTTTTGGGTATTGGACCACAGAGTAACTTCACACATTTGGTTTGAACGAGCTGATACAACTTCGTTCAAACCTGATATTTCAGCTGATATGGGTAGTGTGGGTAAACGTAATCTACGTCTAAACTGATCCGAAATAAATGAGTAATCAGAAGCTGGATCTATTAGCGCTCGCGCTGGAAACAATCTTCCTTGAGCTTCAATCTGTATAACAGCTGTTGCTAATAGCTTCGTTATGTCATCTAAAACAGGTTTATTTGATCGGGTTAGGGTGGAGAAAGATTGTAGCACATTTGGAGGGTTTTCATCAAATGTTGTGTTCGGGTTGTGTAAAAGGGTATTATGTGGACCACCACAATATCTACACGTAAATGTGCTTGCACAATTTTCAATTTTATGACCAATAGCTAAGTAATTGTAACAGATGGCATTTTCTTTCACAAAATCAATCCTTTCATTTAATCCTAAGGAGTTAAATGATGAACATTCCTTAAGAGCGTGATCGCTGTCACAGAGAACACATATTCTTTTATTTGTTTTTGGGTAATTTTGGGTAGGGTTTAAGAATTCTTGTTCACATTGATAATTTTCTGGGTAGTTGTCATTTTCAATATTGACCATTGTGTGAAGTGTGTTGCCTCTGTTAACATAGTTATTGTTTTCTTGGACATGTTTGGGTTTTGGGTGGGTGTAAGGGTTTGAATCTGGAACATCATCAACCGGTATTAGTTCCTTAAATGTATTTGTTAGAAACAAATCTAGATCTGTCCAAGAAGGCATTTCAGCACAATCATGAAGAGTTTTTTCAAATTCTCTTCGGGTTTCCCGGGGTAATTTTGTTGAACAGATATAAACAAAGACCGGATCCCAATTGTCCGTATCAATCTCTAACGAATTTAAATTCGCAATACAACAGTTAATCTTTCTCTGTAGTTGTCTTATAGAAAAACTATGCATGGTGTTTACATAGGGTAACTTAAATAGGATTTTGAGTTCTGCATTAATCTGCATTCTTCTGTTCTCATATTGAGAAATTAAATTATTCCATGCAATAAGAAAGCCGTCATTTGTCAAAGGTGCGTTATCAACAATTTCTTTGGCTTCACCGCTGGTTTTTTGTTTTAAATAAAAAAGTTTTTCAACGGCACTTAAATGGGTATTGTTAATATATATTGCTTTAAAAAGGTCTCTGAAAGAGGCCCAAAGCTTAAAATCGCCGCAAAAGGTAGGTATATCGCAAGGAGCTAATTTTATTGAAACAGAATTGTTGGGTTGTGGGGGTTCGGGTAAAGTGGGTTGGGTTTCATTGGCCTTAGTAGTTTTCTCAATAGATTCATCTATTGAAATCATACAGCTTCTGTAAAAGTTTTTAGCTGATCTAAAATGTTTAAAAATTTCCGTAAAATTTATGGCCTCAGCTTTCTTTGGGTCTATTAAATCAGCAGATTCCCTAATCTGTCAAAATTTACGATCAATTTTTGACCATAATTCGCTCAATTCACGTTTTTTAAATCTTAGCGCGGGTAGTGATTGGGAATGTTCCGGGGTAGTGCGATAATCCTCATCAAAGGCATTCATATCCATTTGAGTATAACGCATTAAGTCGGCAGCCAAAGATCTTAGATCTGACATTTTTGAGCTTAGGTTATGGGTCGGGTAGTGTATACAAGCAAGATAAATTAGGTTGGGTTCTTTATAAATTGTAAAAGATATTGCACTATTAAAAAGACGTCAATATCTATTTTTCAACACTTTAGAAAAAGAAAATGGGTAAAACTTCATGAAGAGGGTGGGTGGGTGTTTATGATAGCAAATGTGTTGAAAATAGTGTAAAATATATATTTATTAAAAATTATATATTAGGAAATGTAAGTTACAAATACTTGAACTTACCGACTCTACTAGGGTGTAGGGTACTAACTATTGTACTTATGTACGAGTGTGTGTAAAATATTTTTTCCTTGTCGATTCCTCTTTGCGCTGATCTTCCCGCTATGAGATGATCGACAAGTACTTGTTGTTAGTGTTTTTATAGTTAGTAAATATTAAAAATTACTTATTATTTTGGGTAAGTAGATTTAAGTGTGTTTAATTGTTGTAATATGTTTTCTGTGATTTAATGTGGGTATGTTTTGTTAATTTTTTGACGTTCACTGTCAAAATTGCTGTTTCGTTGAGTGTTTGTTTGATTTTAAAATTGGATTTAAATGTCGTTTCTTGTTTTTTTTTTTTATTTTGTTTTTAGTTCAAAATTTATGTTTTATTTAAGTATGTTAGTTTGTTTTTTGTGATTTTTGTTTCAGTAAATTGTGGACTGTAATGTTTTTATACCCTCCACCACCATCAGTGGTGCTAGAGGGTATATATAAGTTTGTCGTTCCGTGTGTAACACCAAGAAATATTCATCTAAGACCCAACAAAGTATATATATTCTTGGTCCTTATCCCCCATACAAAGGTATATATTCCCGGAAATTAGTTTATCGCTAATAACTCCCTCAAATATATCGGTATCAACACAAAATTTTGTACATGCAAATATAATATGAACAGAAATCATACTCAATGCAGATCTCAGTCGGTCCACAATTGGCTATAGCTCCCATACAAGGTCCACTTCGGAAAATCACCTAAACGCACATATTTCATTGATGAATAAAGCTATTGTGATAAAATTCGAGTTAAACATGTTTTGTGTACATACAATTCATTCTACGAAATTTTTTACGGATCGGTCCATTATTGGTCATAGCTCCCATACAAGGCCCACTTCCGAAAATCATTGAAAGCTCATATTTCATTGTCATATAAAGCTATCTTGATGAAATTCGATACAAATATGTTTAGTCAAATATAAATCACTCTACGAAATTTTTTCCGGATAGGTCCATAATTGGTCATAGCTCCCATATAAAGTCCACTTCCCAAAATCACTTAAACGCATATATTTCATTGAATTATAAAGATATCGGGATAAAATTCGACACAAATATGTTTTGTATACATACAAATCATTTTATTAATTTTGTTACGGATCGGTCCATTATTGGTCATAGCTCCCATATAACCCCATTTCCGAAAATCACTTAAAAATACATATTTCATTGTCAAATAAAGCTATCGTGATAAAATTCGACATAAATATATTTCGTATAAATATGAATTATTCCACTAATTTTTTTTCCGGATAGGCCCATAATTGGTCATAGCTCCCATATAAGGCCCACTTCCGAAAATCACTTAAACACATATATCTCATTGAATTCTAAAGCTATTGGGATAAAATTCGACAAAAATACGTTTTGTGTACATTCAAATCATTTCACCAAATTTTTTATGGATCGGTCCATTATTGGTCATAGCTCCCATATAACCCCATTTCCGAAAATCACTTAAAAATACATATTTCATTGTCAAATAAAGTTATCTTGATAAAATTCGACACAAATATGTTTTGTCTTTATATGAATCACTCTACGAAATTTTTTCCGTATAGGCTCCCATAGAGGGTCCACTTACGAAAATCACTTAAACGCACATATTTCTTTGAATAATAAAGCTATTTGGATAAAGTACGACTTGAATATGTTTTGTGAGCATATAAATCATTCTACCAATTTTTTTCCGGATTGTTCCATATATGGTAATAGCTCCTTCAAAAAAATCACTTAAACGCACATATTTCATTAACAAATAAAGATATCTTGATAAAATTCGACACAAATATGTTTTGTGTAAGGTCGTAGCTCCTATACATATAAAGTTTACTTCCGAAAATCACCTAAACGCACATATTTCATTAATTAATAAATCTATTGTAGTAAAATTCGACTTGAATTTTTTTTTTGGCATATAAATCATTATACGAAATTTTTTCCTTATCGGTTGATAATTGGTCACAACTCCCATATAAGGACCATTTCCGAAAATTACTCAAATGAACATTAACAATCAAAGTTATCGGGATAAAATTCGACATAAATGTGTATTTTGTATATATAAATCATTCTACGGATTTTATCTTCCGGATCGGTCCATAGGTTGTCTAAGTTCCCATATAAGGTATACTTCTGAAAATCACATAATACCACTTAATTCGTAATTAAATGATTATATCCGGATAAAATTCAAAATGAGTATGTTCTGTGTACAGTTAATCATTATATTAAAATATAATTAAAATTAGTTTGACATATGCATAAATGTTAGTACCCTCAATAAGGAAACAAAAATTTTGCCAAGTTATTTAAAAATTAGATAGTTAAATGGGTTTCAATAAAAAGTAGCTTGCTGGTGGAGGGTATTTAGGATTCGGCATAGCCGAATATAACACTCTACCTTGTTGTAATTGTCACTGTACGTTTATTTCATTTTTTGATTTGTGTTATGTGTTTTTGTTTTAAAATTGTTTTTTATATTTTCCGTTTTCACTCACTGTTTTTATGTTTTACTTTTGTGGACTGTATTCTTTTTTTTTGTCACTCACTGATCTTCTTTACTTACTTTATTGTAATAAATAACAACACTTGGGTAATTTATTTTAAAACGTTATAAAACGTATATATATATTTATTTATAAATTTAGGGTTAGGATTTCAGTTTTAGAGTTTAATTCACAGTTTGTATATTTCAATTTAGAGTAGGTTTTATTTTAGTCTTTTAACTATTTATTTTAGCCTTAAGGCGGCGGCGGCTTAATACAGAAAATATCGGCGGCGGCTAAATTGTCGACTCAATTTAACTTTTTCTTTAGAAATTGACCTTATAAGGTTTATTATATTGAAAAATCTTTGTATAATAGTCTGTTACATAGAAACCTGTCTCTATATAAGTTTTTTCTGAAGAAAATGGACATTTATAGTAGTTTTCACTATTTTAATATTAGCACAATATTGTATGGCAACTCTTTTCAATTTGCCATAAGAATTTAAAATAGTGGCAACTCCGTTCAATTTGGTGAAATTATGTTCTGAAATACATGTGTGATTCTAATCTTTATCAGCGGCTACGTTTAAGCCGGCTCAGCTTTTGAGCCGAAAGAAGTCGGCGGCGGCGCGGCTTGCAAAATATTACCGGCGGCCAGCCGCCGCCGATTTGAGCCGTCTCGGCTTGTATCTCTGCCTGGTTCCGTACAATAAGAAAAAAACGTACGTGCGATTTAATTGCCCTTTTTGTTAATAAAAAAACTATAAAAATTGTTCCTACTATCAATATCATATCCTTTTGTTAGCATTGGTGTTATTGTTGTATGAGGATACGGAAATTAAAAGAGAAATCACAGTGGCTGAAATAATGTCAATAGCTAACAAATTTAAGAAGAATAAAGCTCCGGGTGAAGACATAATAACATACGAATTTATACAGAACGCAACAAATCATTTTTTAACACAGTTGGCAAAATCTTTTAATATAATTTTAGAAAATGGAATGGTCGATGAGTCCTTTAGTAAAAGCATAATTTTTCCAATTTTTAAAAAAGGAATCTACCATCAAACTATAGAGGTATATCCTTTATGAACTGTATACCTAAAATATTCATGGGAATTCTCAATAAGAGAATATCTTCCTGGGTTGAGGAGAATGGTGTTTTAAATGAATATCAAGCTGGGTTTAGGAAACAGTATTCAACAGTAGACAATATATACAACCTGTCTGCATTAGTACACCTTAAATTTGCTGAGAACAAAAAAGTTTACGCATTCTTCGTTGATTTTAAGGCTGCCTTTGATAGAGTTCCGAGACAGAAATTAATATATAAATTGCACACGATTGGCTTGTCAAACAAAATTGTAAAATTATTGGATAATATATACAATAACACTAAGTTTGCTGTCTGGACTGGATATGAAATTTCTGAGTATTTTGAGACTTTTACAGGGGTCAAACAAGGATGTATTTTATGTATTTGTATTTTTATTCACCACTGTTATTTACATTATATCTAAATGACATGCATGATTTCTTAGGTGGTGGCCTGGTGGTTGAAAATGTTAATGTGCGATTATTGCTATATGCAGATGACAAAAAACTCATGCAGACAATGATAAACC
Source organism: Lucilia sericata (assembly GCF_015586225.1). NCBI lineage: Eukaryota > Metazoa > Arthropoda > Insecta > Diptera > Calliphoridae > Lucilia > Lucilia sericata. Next base: position 123,645 of record NW_023994393.1, on the reverse strand, counting down.
GGTTAGAAAGATATTGCTCAACATGGAATATGGAGGTTAATCTGAGTAAGTCGCAGATGACGGTTTTCAGGAAAGGTGGTAAGCTGGCCAAAGATGAAAAATGGTTTTATAAACAAAAAACTATTGAAATTGCCTCAACATTTTCTTACTTGGGTGTCATCCTCACTCCAAAAATGTCATTTCAAAGACATGTTGAGTATAGAAACAATTCTGCTAAAACGAGTATTAATGCAACCTGGCAAAATTGCATTAATAAGCCAAACATAAACTTAAGATCAAAATGGAACATTTTCCAAGCCATATGCAGATCGATACAGTCATACAGTGCTCAAGTTTGGGGATTTACAGCATTTGAAACTGTAGATAAGTTACAAAGGTACTTTATCAAACGGATTTTGAAATTACCTGAATCCAATCCGAATTATGCGGTGACATTGGAGACTGGAGCGGAGGAGAGTCACATTTATACCTTATGTCTACAGTGGCGAGCAAAACTGGATACATGTTTAGCTAATAAGACTTAAAAATGCTATAAAACCCATAAAATAAAGGAAAAATAATAAAGTTTTCAATTTTAAATATTCAGTAAAGCAATATAAAAAGAAAACAAAATTAAATTCATGATAATTAAATATTAATCTAAAAATTAAAACATATTTATAAATAAAGTCGAAGTATCCAGTTTTGCACGTTTTAAAAAAAATTTGATTTTTAATATTTTGTGCAAAGTCCTTTTGCTTTTATGACACTTTTTATACGTTTAGGCGTACTTTTGACCAAGGTCTCAATGGTCCGGTGCGGAATACTAGACCACTCCGTTTGTACTCTCGACCAAAGTTCTTTAAGATTTCTTGGTGCATTATCGAATTGCGCAAGACGTTTTTTTAACAAAGCCCATAAATTTTCAATTGGATTGATTTCCGGGCATTGAGTTGGCTATTGCATCGTTTGAAAATTCTGCGCTGAAAGCCAATTCTTTACGATTTTTGCCGTATGCTTCGGATCCCCATCCTGTTGGAGTATAACCTCTGACTCTGGATATGCACATTATTCCACAAAATCTGAAATATTGGATTGAAAATACTCAAATAATCCTCCTTTTTCATTATAGCATCTAATTTTACTAAAGAACCGAGATTCTACCAAGTGAAACAAGCCCACACAATCAGACTACCACCCGCTTGTTTCACCCTTTTGTTTTACTTGGTGCTTTTTTAAGCTTTCATAAGGGCGGTGCCAGTAATATTCCTTGCCATCAGACTGAAAACGATTAGTTTTCGTTTCATCGGACCATATAACCCTTCATCGGACCATATAACCCTTTTCCAGTCATCAACACTCCAATTTTTGTGGTTCTTGCTAAATTTAAGACGATCCTTCACACTTTTTTCTGATAACGCTGGTGTTTTCTGCTTTACGGCTGATATAAGGCCAATTCTACGAAGAGCTCCCCGGACTGCCCATTCACTTAAGGACTTATTTATGGCGACTATAGCCTGTTTTTTGTATTTTTACCTGTTTGGATGTCAATAAACGCTCCATAGTTCTGGCAAACACGATCGACATTTCTTAACTTCTAGTGTGCTCATATTTTTCTTTTTCGCACTTGTAGCACTCTTCGGTGGTAAATTCCTAACTTCTTGGCAATTTGACGAGCACAGTAATTATTTTTTGTCATTTCGACCATTTGGTTTCCCAATAAACTTGATATTTTTCTAATTAAAACTAGAAAATTAAAATATTTGCAAAAAAATTACAAATATGACTCAAAAATGGTAACTGTTTGTTTGATGCTTTCTTCAAAGGTAAATCAAGTAGCAGTACTCAAATTTTGTTATTTTTAAATTTACTTGTGTTGCTAGATTAATTAAATTTAAACGTGCAAAAGTGGATACATAGACTTTTTTAATAAAATTAGCTAAAACTTGAGATAAAGTTTCAATATTCGCGAATTTTCTATTGTTTTATTTTCTTATTCTTCTATTGCTTATTTTAAAACCAATATAAAATTTTTGTTTAATATTTTCTGGATTTTATTGGGTTTTTAACATACACTTGATTGATATGTATCCAGTTTTGCTCGCCACTGTACATCTCAATTATATTTACAATACAATATATAAATACAGTTTGCATAGGTTGCCTAATAAACTAACCAAATTGTTATTGAGAAAAAACATTTTTTTGGTAAAAAGTCTAAATGAAATGGGTGAAGACTTTAACATATATTTTGGTGAAGAATTGCATGAAGTAGAATGGAAATCTAGATGAGTAGAACTGATACGTTTAAGAAAGATTACATTGCAAAATAAAATGGCTCAAATGGCTTTAAGTGGATCACGTATATATAAATATTTAACACCTGCAATGGGATTAGCATATATAAATGATGAAAGCTTAAAAATAAATGAACAATCTGCAATATTCAGAGCTAGATGTGAAATGCTTTCCCTCAGAAAAACTGCATATATGGGTAATCAAGGCACTACATACATACATATATACATACATACATTGGTGTTATTGCTAAAAGCTCTAAACCCACCCAACCGTGTTTTCCTAAGGCCTATAAATGTTCTAAGAAAACCCTATCACACATTACCTTACCTCTGTCCCTGTAGCACAGTGGTATAGGAAAAAAAAAAGAGGGAAATAATTCGGTAACTTCTAAACGGTTAATCCGATTTTAATGAAATTTGGTATGCACAAAGAGGAGGTGTTGTCGAGTTTAGGTTTTGAATTTGGACCTTATAGGCCAACCAGGGGCCCGGCGGGGGGTCCTCAAATTAGGACACCTCGGCTATGTTAAATTTTTAAAACGATCCTATTTCTTCATTTGAGTTCCGATTTAAAAAAAATTTCGTATATAGAATCTCCTCATCGAGCACTATAAAAAATGTCGTCGTAGCAGTAAATTATCTCTTATAGTTTAGGAGATATTCGCATTTGAATATTAAAATTTTAAAATTTTTACCGTCCTTACTTTAGTTTTTTTGATAATAGCAGGTCCAAATATTTCCGATTTTCGCCATTTTTTTTTTATTTGCTTAACAACAAGTTTATATACCAAGCAGTGAAAGAATTATGTAAAAATCATGACTGAGTCCAAAGTTATAGGCATTTAAATTTAAAAAATTAAAAAAAGGCGATTTTTTGTCATTTTTTTGGGAAAAAAGTATCTTTTTCTTTTTAAGTTATCTAAAAAGTTTCTAAGAAGATGTATATAGAATTTATACTTCTTGGAAAGCTGACTTTACATAAAATACGATAAATGAAACAAAACCTAAAAATTTTTGATACCGAGGGGACCAGGTCCATCCAAAAAAACCCTATTTTTTATGGAAAATTAAATTTTGAGCAAAAATTCTCAAATCGCATAGTCGATATCAAATTATAGTGACCTGTTTTATATGACCCAATATGTTCTTAATCATTTTGTAACGGGTTTCGATAACCCCGCCCCTGGTATGGATATAATAGGCAAAAAACCAAAAAATCCCATTTTTGGGATTTTTTAAAACTTTTTTGGGAATTCCGGGATTTCTAATAAGAAAATTCGAAATTTTTATTTAATTTTGGATTTTGAGTAAAAAAATCTACCTAACTGTAAAATTTCATCAAAAAATATTCATAAATAAAATTTTTATTGCAATTTGAAAAATTTGTATCTTCGCAAAAACTGAATAAAAAACATTTTTTAATTTTTTTTAAAAAAAGTATTCCGCGAATTTTTTAATTTTCAAAAATTATATACAGTTTTGAAAAATAGACAAAATTACCTTTCCATTGATATATAACATGCCTACCTAATGTTTTTTAAGTGACAAATTAATTAGGGAAAACTCAACATCTTTTAGAAAATTTACCTAGCACTATTATTTTCATCCATATATGTAACAAATTTAAGAGTTAACCTTATGGATGAAAATAATAGTGCTAGGCAATAAAAATTTTATTTATGAATATTTTTTGATGAAATTTTACAGTTAGGTAGATTTTTTTACTCAAAATCCAAAATTAAATAAAAATTTCGAATTTTCTTATTAGAAATCCCGGAATTCCCAAAAAAGTTTTAAAAAATCCCAAAAATGGGATTTTTTGGTTTTTTGCCTATTATATCCATACCAGGGGCGGGGTTATCGAAACCCGTTACAAAATGATTAAGAACATATTGGGTCATATAAAACAGGTCACTATAATTTGATATCGACTATGCGATTTGAGAATTTTTGCTCAAAATTTAATTTTCCATAAAAAATAGGGTTTTTTTGGATGGACCTGGTCCCCTCGGTATCAAAAATTTTTAGGTTTTGTTTCATTTATCGTATTTTATGTAAAGTCAGCTTTCCAAAAAGTATAAATTCTATATACATCTTCTTAGAAACTTTTTAGATAACTTAAAAAGAAAAAGATACTTTTTTCCCAAAAAAATGACAAAAAATCGCCTTTTTTTAATTTTTTAAATTTAAATGCCTATAACTTTGGACTCAGTCATGATTTTTACATAATTCTTTCACTGCTTGGTATATAAACTTGTTGTTAAGCAAATAAAAAAAAATGGCGAAAATCGGAAATATTTGGACCTGCTATTATCAAAAAAACTAAAGTAAGGACGGTAAAAATTTTAAAATTTTAATATTCAAATGCGAATATCTCCTAAACTATAAGAGATAATTTACTGCTACGACGACATTTTTTATAGTGCTCGATGAGGAGATTCTATATACGAAATTTTTTTTAAATCGGAACTCAAATGAAGAAATAGGATCGTTTTAAAAATTTAACATAGCCGAGGTGTCCTAATTTGAGGACCCCCCCGCCGGGCCCCTGGTTGGCCTATAAGGTCCAAATTCAAAACCTAAACTCGACAACACCTCCTCTTTGTGCATACCAAATTTCATTAAAATCGGATTAACCGTTTAGAAGTTACCGAATTATTTCCCTCTTTTTTTTTCCTATACCACTGTGTGTAGTTCTACATAATCAAAAGAGTATCACACAATCATAATTTCAATTTTAAAATTATATGTATTATAAAAAAATCTCTTCAGAAATACATTTCATAATTTCTCTTACATTTAAAGTAAGAAAATTATTATGATAATAGATAAATTATAAAAGAAAGAGTAAAAAACAAAATTATCATTCTCATTTATATTAAACAACAGAGAAAAGCTTTAACAACCCAGCGGTAAAAATGCACATTATGTACTCGCTTATCTAAGTGATATTTCGTGGCAGTCAGTGGTGATGCTTTCACTTATTCTTCCACTTAGATTTAACATAAAAGTGTCCTAGGCTGCCTCATCGATGTGCTCTCGCTTAGAATGTAAGCCACAGTTTTATTAAGACAAATAAAAATTTCACTTACATAATGTGTGGAGTTCTAAGCGAAGTTAATAAGACGCCTATAAACGCTTGCAAATAAGAATGTAATGTATGTAGATTACAATCCTATTTGCATTTGTAAGTTAAAATACCATGTCTTCCGATTTTGTTATAGAAAAAATATATATTTTTTTACGTTTATTTCAAATTATGTAAGTTTATTTAAAAATTATCATCAAATAATAAACATGTATTATAGTTAATTCAATAAAAATATAATTAAACAATTTGAACGAAGATAAATGAAATGAATCTTAATTTTCTTTTGAAACTTTCGGCCATCTTCCTTTACAGATCCTGTAAACAAACAAGAGGAAATTGTCAGTATTAAAACTAGAATGTATGAAGTAAGTTTACCCCAATTTTTAAATCCCTTTATGCCATTTGGATCACCACAATTATTTTAAATTTTTACAATAAAATAACTTTTTTAAGAAAACACAACTTCACTTACAAAAGATCAACTTTAAACTGAAACAAAAATATTATTCTTTTCATGTAGTACCTATACATACAAAAGAAAAATAAAACGGTACTTTAGTTTTGTTTTTTTGTAAAGATATAAAAACAAGCAGCTAACTCTCTGCTTAAATCGTTATAATTAAAGTGCATGATATGTTGGATTACGCATACATTGCACTCTAAGTACTTAGATTGCTCGCTTAGAACGTCATACTGATGTCATCGAATATTATCTAAGTGCTTTGTTTCATTTGCCGCTGGGAAATTCAAATCAAAACTCTCTAAAAGAGTAAAGCAACAAACTTTCTTTTTTGTTGTAATATTTAATAAAAAATGAAAAGAATAAGTCAAAATTATCAATGAGAGAGAATAATTACTACTATATTAACATCTTTTTGGAATAATAAAACAAAAGGAACTAACAAATTGTGACTTACAGTAGGGTCTCGATTCCAACGATGCTGAAGGCCTTTGGCTTGTTGTTTTGGGAGTCGATTTACACCCCGTTTATAACGATTATTACAAGATGTCGATTTTAGTATTAATTGTTAACTAGTTAGATTATTTAATAGTTAGGAAAATTTAATTTTTAAGTAAATTGGTAGTTGTTAAAATTTAATTAGGTCATATTTAATTTAGAAAATATTTTTGTAGGAGTTAGTATATAAAGTTTAGATTTAGTTGCTTTTAATATTTAAAATAATAAATGATCATATTGTTCGATATATATTTTTTTTTAAACTTTAATTGACATATTATTTCAAATATTAGGTACGATTATTAAATGAGGTTAAAGTGTTTTTAATATTGAATAATTGTTAATATGTTGATATAAATTGAATTTTTCGGAATTTTAAAGTGTGATTTTAGTAATGAATTGTTAAAATTTGAACTTTTTGAGATACTGTTTTAAGTCATAAGTATAATTTTAGAGGTTAGTTTGAATTTATAAATAAACTTATTCTGTTGTTAATTGGTAATTTTGAATATTTATGTTTGAATAGTATATTATGTAGGTGATCTAGGTGATTCTGTTTCTGGATTTCTGTCGATTCTTTCTATGATTTCCTGTTGTGATCAATGGAGTTGTGTTTTGCTGAATTGTTACTAAGCACTTTGTTGTCCATGCGGAATAGATCCAAGGCATGTGAAACTACTAGTTGGTGGCCACATCAACAGATTTTGAGGCGACACTCAAAGTGGTTACTCTCGAGTGAGTGACTGGTGTTTGGGACCAAGATAAATAATATTCACTCGAGAGTATAGTATAATCCAATATTGAAATTGACTAAATCAGTGAAAAATAACTACATTTTTATCTAAATTTTCATTATCTTTCTGTTTATAATTGTAAGGAAAGATGTAATTTTCCTTTCGAATATAGAAGTTTAATAAATTTTCTTTTAACAAATTGTAAAAAGTTTTATATATTCAGCAAATTATCTTTTGAACTTTATTATTTTCAGTATATTTTGTCTTTTTAATCATTAAAAAAAAACAGAATTTTCAGAGAAAACCACGTTTTTTCTCTACCATTATCACTTTTCCCACAAATATTTGCCGATGTGTGTGATTTCACTGCTGGATTTAAAAAGAACGAACAAATGCGTTTTACTAAAAAGCAAACCAGTTCAGATAATTATAAGCTTATTATCATGTATGTCTGATGATATGCAGATATTGTAAGAAAAGCTTTTATTTTTTCCTATGAAAATGATAAATGTTTAAAAGAGACAACAATATAAAATTATATCTCTCTCATATCATGTATAATTTGCTGAGAATATATACATGATTGGAAATGCTGAAAAACGCAAAGAAGAATAAAAAGATCATAAAACAATGTGGTCCAGTGTAATAGAAAGGTACTTAATAATGAAATGTTGCATTTGCAAGTACTTAATATTAGCACTTAAAATGATAGGGAAGTATTCTCATCAACATATACTTTATAACAGTTATGTTAAATACACAAATTAAAGTAAATTTTTAAAATTAAATGGAAATAAAACTGCAAAGGAGTAGAAATTATAAAATTGTCACATTACAAAATCGATGTCATTTTGTTGCAAATTCTTTGATTCGAAAAGAAAACTACTTAAAAGTTATTTTGAGTTACTGACTACAAACAAGCATTTGCATAGAAATCCTTGCCCTGCTCATCATTATTGCCATACATTTACTTATACACATACAAATTAATTTAAATATTTAACAAAGGTTAACATTTGTTAAATTTAGTTCTGTAACAGTCTGTTAAGTGGTAGTTTCTTTTTTAATAGCATATTGTAAGACGTTATGAAAGTAAGTGTTAAGGTAAACTTGGATCAATCCAAAAAAATTGATAATATATAAAACCAGTTTAAGGTGGAGGGTATTTAAGATTCGGCACAGACGAATATAGCACTCTTACTTGTTTTTAATAATCCTAATATATATTATAAATCTCTTTGCAAGTTTGTTTATTTGTTTGTGCGTCAATCACGCCTAAACGGCTGGGCGGATTTCCTTCAAATTTGGAACATAGTTAGATATATGCCTGGAAGCGTCAATAGGCTATATTATTTTTTGAAAAGAAGGGGTAAAAAATGGGTGAAAATGGCGAAAAACGTGAAAAAATAGTACTTTTGTCCATGAACACTGATTTTTGTCTGTTCAAATTCAAAAATATTTTCAATTTGGCATTTTAAAGTATCAGAAATATGTATTGGTAAAGTTGCGGTGCGAAAGTTGGATCAAAACGGGTAAAAAATGGGGGAAAGACCGAAAAACGGGCCAAATTAGTACCTTGTACTTGAAGACTGATTTTTTTCAACTGCGAAAATATTTTTGATTTAGTTTTTTAAAGTGTCAGACATATTAGCAAAATTGCGTTTCGAAAGTTGGACCAAAACAGGTAAAAATGGGGGAAAGGACGAAAAACGGGCAAAACTGTACTTTTCTGCTTAAAACTGATTTTTTTCTGTTCTAAAGTACGTATGTTTTCGATAGTCAACCCTGAGGGGTTAAAAAGTAGACATACTATTTTAAATACAAAATATTTAAATTGGACAAAAACTCATATTTGAGAATTTTTAAGTAATTCAAACTAAGCTGTCGAAAAGGGTAATTATTTATTGTTTTGATATTTGTTTGTACCTAATGAAATTACCTAAATTAGTATTTTATAAATCAGCAATAGGTTTCAGGAAAAACTTACATCAAATAGGTAATATCGATATATTAAGAAATTTATAAATTTATTTCCCTTCCTACATTACAACAATTTTAAATTGGACTTTTTTATTATATTTTGAGTTTAGGTACACAGGTGTCACATATTAATTTTTTCAGAATATATCGACGTATTGAACAAAGGCCGCGACAAGCAGCATTGAGAGCTGCAGAGACGAAGAGCAGACAAATATTCGTCAGGCTGCTTCAATAGCTGCGGAAAATGAAGACCATGCAATTACTCGACGCAATAAAAAAGACAGAGGTAGACTGCTTTAAGAGCTGTAGTAAGTGACGAACAAGCAAGTCTTAGACGTTCCGCACAAAATCAACATAAAATATCACAAAGGCTTGCAGAAACTCTAGAGGAAACACGTCGCAGAAATTTTAAAAGAGCAAGTTGGATAGTATTTAATGATGTAGCCTTCGAATATGATAACTTACTTGATTATAGCAAACACAGCCAGGTAAATATTGGTACAATGACGCACGAATGTAGATATTGTGGTGCATTGAAATGGAAGGCAGAGACACCTGGAATATGTTGTAGTGCAGGTAAAGTCAATCTTACATTTCTGCAGGAACCACCAGAGCATTTAAATCAGCTTTTGAACAATCAAACTAATGAGTCAAAACATTTCCTAGCAAACGTTAGAAAGTATAACTCCTCATTCGGACAAAAATGTGCGTTACCAGGATTCTCTCTAACTTTTTCTATACAAGGACAAATTTACCACAGTTTTCCCCCTGGACGATCAACAGCCTACATTTCTTCAAATATATTTTATGGGTAATGAAAGAGCAGAAGTAGAAAGGAGATGCGAAATTATACGTGGAGTGGAAAGAAATATTATTTATGATCTGCAACGGCTCCTTCACGAACACAATGAGTTAATTAAAGCATTCAAAACGGCTGTAGAAAATATTCCCAACGAAAGTTATAAAATATTGATTCATTCTGATCGTACTCCTAGAGGTGAACACGAACGCAGATATAATGCCCCTGTTGTTAATGAAGTTACTGCGTTAATAGTAGGAAACCATGAGTCACCACGTGATGTTGTACCCCATGCACGGGATGGCAGCTAGACGAGGGTATCTGATAACCATCGCTTTTATGATGCTCTTCAATATCCTTTAATATTCTGGGCAGGACAGACAGGATACCACTCTCAAATTCCACAGACAGATACAATAACTGGAGCTCCACTTCAAAACAAAAAAGGATCCTGCATGGACTTTTATGCTTACCATATCATGGTGCAACGTAACAACTTTAATTTATTACTTCGATACAGGCAACTTTTCCATCTGTTTTTGGTTAACATGTATGTTAAAGTGGAGAGTGAACGATTGCGATATTTGACATTAAATCAGCAACAATTAAGAGCAGATTCCTACATTCACTTGCGAGATGCTGTGAATAATGATGCAAATGTTAATCCTAACAATTTAGGTTAAAAAATAATTTTGCCATCATCATTCGTCAACAGCCCTCGATATTTACATGAATATACACAAGACGCTTTTGCTTATGTTCGCGCATATAGTAGACCAGATCTGTTCTTGACATTTACATGTAACCCATCATGGAAAGAACTGAGTGATGTACTGATGGAAGGACAAAAACCTATAGATAGACATGATCTATAGTTATGTTTCATGTATTCGATTGAATGGCAGAAACGAGGATTACCACATTTGCATTTGTTGCTTTGGCTAAAGAACAAAATACGTGCAAACCAAATTGACAAAATAATTTGCGCAGAAATTCCAGATCACAAATAGATAAGGAACTACACGATGTTTTCGTAAAAAATATGGTGCACGGACTCTGTGGACAACTTAATAAAACATCCCCATGTATGAAGAATGGGAAATGTACGAAAAAGTTTCCAAGACAATTGCTACAAGAGACTCAGCAAAACGAAAATGGATATCCTTTATATAGGCGCAGAGCACCAAACGATGGCGGGCAAACTGCAAAAATTAAGGAAGACATATGCGGCAAGAAGTAGTTTTTGATTATACATGGATTGTACCATATTCTCCATTATTTTCAAAAACTTTTAAAGCTCATATTAATATCGAGTTTTGCAATTCTGTTTAAGCCATAAAATATGTATGCAAATATATAAACAAAGGAAGTGATCAGACAATTTTTAATTTGCAGCAAGAACATGGTAATATTGACGTGAGGGATGAAGTTCAAGCTTATCAAGCGGGACGTTACATAAGTAGCAATGAGGCAGCATGGCGTTTACTAAGCTTTCCATTGCACTAAAGGTATCCCAGTGTAACGTACTTGGCTGTTCAGAGAAAGAATTTATTTTAAAGAACGGAATTTTCAACAAAGAATTTCCTCACCTCCAAAAAACACCTTGACCGCATTTTTTGAATTATGTTGGGTTGATGATTTTGCAAAAACACTCCTAAGTTCTGAGCTTCCTAAATACTATACATGGAACATAGCTCAAAAGCAATGGAAAAGGAGGCCTGTGATGGAGGCTGGCCTGGAATTAAATCTGGAGATACTCTTGGCCGTGTGTATACAGTGCATGTAAGTAATATGGAATGTTACTGCTTACGAATGCTGTTACACCATATAAAGGGTCCAAAATATTTTTCAGATCTTAAAACTATTGATGGCCATGAATATGAAACATTTCGAGAAGCGTGTGAGTTACTGGGATTAATGGAAAACGATGCTCAATGGGAATTAGCTATGCAAGAAGCAGGGTTATGTTCATCACCATCAAAAATGAGGGATTTATTTGCAATTTTATTTGGAACGTGTGGTTTATCCAAACCATTGGACCTTTGGGAGCGATTTAAGAATGATTTATCGGAAGATTTTCTACGACGAAAACAAATTAACAATTCTGAGCTAACATTTGATGATGCAATTTATAATGAAGCTTTAATAATCATTGAACTACGATGTTTCAGACTTAAGTGCTCAAGTTAATGACATGATACCGAAGCTTAACCCAGAACAAAAACGAGTTTTTGATCAAGTGTTAGGTGAAATAAATAAGGAACAAGGAGCTCTATTATTTTTAGATGCACCGGGAGGAACTGGCAAAACATTTCTCTTGAATCTTTTGCTTGCTCAAGTTCGTAAAGATTCAAATGTCGTCATAACTGTAGCTTCTTCCGGTATAGCTGCTACACTCCTTCATTGTGGAAGAACTGCACACTCCGTATTAAAAATACCAATTGAAATTGCAGAAATGGAAATTCCTTCTTGCAATATTAGCAAAAATAGCAGTCGAGGACTTTTGCTTCAAAAGTGCAAATTGTTAGTTTGGGATGAGTGTACAATGTCACACAAAAATGCGATAGAAGCTTTAAATCGCACATTACAAGACATAAGATGTTGTGATGTACTAATGGGTTGAATGATTGTATTACTTGATGGAGATTTTCGCAAAACATTAAGGGAACTTCTGCTGATGAAATCAAAGCATGTTTAAAATCATCCCAGCTATGGAACAAGATATCTAAAATGAACCTAACTACAAATATGAGGGTGAATTTATTTAATGATGCGGAAGAGGATTTTGTAATTTGGTTTCATCAGGAGAAGATTTAATTTCTAATGTTTACCCCGATATAAACCAGAACATGTCTAATGGAAATTGGTTATGTGAAAGGGCTTTACTCCAAAAAATAGCTGTGTCGCCCAAATAACCATGAAATTCTGAACAATGTTTCTGGTGATTCGACCATATATACACACATCAGTTGATAGCATAGTACATGAAGAACAATGTACCACATATCCTGTTGAGTTTCTCAACTCAATCGAGTTATCAGGAGTTCCATCTCATAAGATTTAAAAATTGGAACCCCTATCATATGCACCAAATTTACACAGTAAAAAGTCTGGGTTTCATTTTAAAACTCATCGGTTTTCATTATATACTATTTTGGAATTAAATTCAAAATTAATTCCAAAATAGTTTATACGTGAAACCTAAAAAGAATTGTTCGACTTTTTAATAATTATTTGGAATAAAAATAATACCAAAAGTTAAATTTTGTTTTTTAATTGAAAAAAAAAAATATATATTCCTTGTCGAATTAGGGATTAAAAATATTTCTCTCTTTATTTCATTACTTTAAGTTTTAATATAATGCCAAAAAAAAAAATAAAAATTCTATCTTTTAAAAAAATTATTCTTTTAAGTTTACAAATAACACCTAAAAAGAATTAAAACCCTCTCTGTTTCAATTAATTCAGCAATTAACACTGTTAATGGTATTAAATTAATGCTTTTTATACCATGTGTTTAAAAAAATGTGCTAATTCATTAAAAGACAATTTTCGTTTCAGTTAAAAGTGATGGACAATTTTTTATTGTAAAAATTTGTGATCCAGAAAGTGAGGAATTCACTCCAAATGGAATAATAATTTCAAGTAAGTATTAATTACATTTATTTATATGGCCTAAAAGTAACAAAACCTATCTTGACTCTACCAAGATATTAGAGACATTTTTATGCACCAAATTGTCCATGTGAATCTGAAGCTGAATTTATAAGTAGAAGGAAAAGAGCTGCAATTTAAAGGTCGCGACGGTGCCGAAATTGATTTCGAAGAGCTCCCAGGAATAATTTCGCAATATAGATGCAGCAGCAGTTTTTTTGTCGAGTTTTGCTTAGACGGATCAACAATCAAAAGCATAAACATTAAAAAGGTAAAATAAAAATTTTATTCATTCACTTCAATTTTAATATAGCGTTTTTATTGCAGGAATTGGAATCTTATCTTAAAAATGGTGATTATTCTGCAATATTAAATGAATATTCAGCTAAAAAAAACCCTAAGTGACTCTTCCAGACGATGTTTGGCACGTGAAGCTATTAACTTTTTGCGTCAACGAAGTAGCAATTATCCAAAACGCGAGGACAAGATTGCATTAGCTGAAGCCATTATACAACTATTCCCGGCATTTAAAGTGGAAAACAGCAATTGTGGTGGCATTGTATGAATTAAATTGCATTCATAGTGAGATTGAAGTTTTTAATTTTTCCTTTTATTTATTTGTTTTAGGATTTGTTTTATAACCCAGAATCTAATTCTGGTTATATAGTTGCGAAACGAAAAAACTTTAATAAGAAAATATGCATGCTGTCGTCAGAAAATTCAGATAGGAAACAAGTAAGAGTGTTATATTCGGCTATGCCGAATCTTTTATACCCACCATCAAACCTCGTTTGACTCGAATGAAACTTACTTATGTCGAATTTCATCTATATACTCGTATTTTTTAGGCCAGTTATAAGCGTTAAAGAAATTTTCTGAAGGGGACCTTATATAGTTGGTAGACAGAATTTGGTTCGTATTAAATTTATTTTTGTCGAATTTCATCGCTACACTCGTATTTTTAAGCTATTAATGAGCGTTGCAGTCACTTTCTGAAGGGGACCTTATATGGGGGGTAGGGTCAATCATGGACCGATCCTCATAAAATTTTGTATAGTGATTTTTGATCATAAGAAACTTACCTATGTCGAATTTCATCGCTATATTCGTATTTTTAAACAAGTTATGGCTGTTAAAGCTGCTTTTCGAGGGGCAACTTGTATGGGGGCTATCCGAAAACGTGGACCGATATTGCCCATTTTCAATACCAAACAAACCTTACCTATAAGAAATATTTATGTGAAATTTCAACCCTCTAGCTCTTTCCATTGGGACTCTATCGTGCTTTCAACAGACAGACAGACGGACCGACAGACATGGCTAGATCGTCTTAGAATTTAATGAAGACCCAGAATATATATACTTTTGTGGGTCTATGACCAATATTTCGATGTGTTACAAACGGAATGACAAAATTAATATACCCCCCATCTTTTTTGATGGTGGGTATCAAAAAAAAAAATATTTTATTTCAATTCTTAAACCGTGAGCCTCAATTATGAACCGATACTCATAAAATTTTGTACATTCAGGGCTATACTCGTATTTTAAATAAGGAACACTCGTAGTTTATTAGCCAAAACTCTTTCCTGAAGGGAACCTTTTGTGTATTACCGACGCATGAAATTCGGAGCGAATTTCATAACCGTATTTCATAATTCATATTTTTAAGCCAGTAATGATCGTTTAAGTAATTTTCTGAAGGGGACCTTATATGGGCGGTAGGGTAAATTATATACCGATACTCCCTAAATTTGGTGGAGAGATTAAACTTATGTGCGTCAATTTTCGTCACATTCATATTTTTAAGCCAGTAATGAGCATTGTAGTTATTTGCAGAGGGGGACCTTATATGGGGAAGGGTCATTTATGGGCCGATCCAAAAAAATTGGTACAGAGGTTTTGGCTCGTAAGAAACTTACGTGTGTAGCATTTCATCGCTTTACTCGTATTTTTAAGACAGTAGTAAGCGTTTTGATTTTGGCTCGCGAGGAACTTAATTGTGTAAAATTTTATTGCTATATTCGTATTTTTTAGCCAGCAATGAGCGTTAAAGTCATTTTCAGAAGGGAACCTTATATGGGGGATAGGGTCATTTATGGGCCGATCTTAAAAAAATTCGTAGAGCGATTTTGGTTCGTAAGAAACTTACTTATACCGAATTTCATCGCTATACTCGCATTTTTGGACCAGTAATGAGTGTTAAAGTAATTTTCTACAGGGGACCTTATATGGGGGGTAGGGTCAATTATGTACCGATCCTCAAAAAATTTGGTAGAAAGATCTTGGCTTACATGAAACATATTTATGTCGAATTTAATCGCTATACTTGCATTTTGGGGCCAGTAATGAGTGTTAAAGTCATTTTCATGGGGGGTAGGGTCATTTATGGGCCGATCCTAAAAAAATTGTTTAAAAGGTTTTGGTTCGTAAGAAACTTACTTATACTGAATTTCATCGCTATACTCAGGCTAGTAATGAGTGTCAAAGTCATTTTCTAAAGGGGACCTTACATGGGGGGTAGGGTCATTTAAGAGCCGATCCTAAAAAAAATTTGTAGAGAGATTTTGGTTCGTAAGAAACATACTTATACCGAATTTCATCGCTATACTTGCATTTTGGGACCAGTAATGAGTGTTAAAGTAATTTTCAGAAAGGGACCTTATATGGGGGGTAGGGTCATTTATGGGCCGATCCTCAAAAAATTTGCTAGAAAGATTTTGGCTCATATGAAACTTATTTATGTCGAATTTCATCGCTATACTTGTACTTCTATATCAGTTATGCCCGTTAAAGCTGTTTTTTGGAGGTCCACTTGTATGGAGGCAATGCGAAAAAGTGGACCGATATTGCCCATTTTCAATACCAATCAATACCATTTCAACCGTCTAGCTCCTCTCGTGTGGTCTCTATCGTGATTTCAACAGACAGACGGACGGACATGGCTAGATCGTCTTAGAATTTAATAAGGAGCCGAAATATATATACTTTTATGGGTCTATGACGAATATTTCGATGTGTTACAAACGGAATGACAAAATCAATATACCCCCCATCTTTTTTGATGGTGGGTATAAAAACAAGAAATTGAAAACAGCAGCGACGACGAAAGCATTAGTGAAGAAAACCTAAAATTTTTTCAAAATTGTTTAGTTGCTGAACAATTACCTACTATAAAAGAAAAGTTGCAACAAACATTAAGGGCACGCATCAAATATTGTTCTACAAAAGTTAATGTACTGCAGACCTTTCCAATTTTCGTTTTTAATTCTTCATTGGTAATAAATTATTTAGAAACTAAAACATCTTATATAATTAACTGTCCTATCGTTTTTTATCGATTTTGTTCGATTTTGAACTTCGCTATGGTGAAATAAATGCAAATCATATATATAACATAAATATAACTTTTGCAGAAGTAATTTTGAAAAAAAAAACATCGCTATTGGTTTTAATCTAATCGGTTTTATTTTTTTTGTAGCTACACGCTCCGACAGAAGAGTATAAATTTGGATCTCAGCAGCCAACAATTTTGCAGTTGGAGAAAAGAAATGTTGCATATCCCAGTACTCTATAAGTTTGGATGGAAAATGCATCAACTTACCTCTTGATTTTAACTTCATTCAGGTATTCGATATGTACTTTAAGTCTTTTTATGTATTCAACATTGAATTTGACATAACCTTGGCAAATTTTTTTCAAAACAAATTTAAATCTTTGTCATAACATTAATACCTTTTACACATTTATATACTTATTCTTACTTGTTTTTAGTTCAAAACTGTAGTAATTTAATATTTGCTTAAACATGAACAAATTTTGCTTTATTTGTGACCGAAAGTTTGACACAGTATCATTTGTTATATTTCATTTGAAAAACGAGCACTTTCTCTCAGAGGCTCATGGATTAAACTTAAAATGTGTTGCCTCAAAAACTTGCAAAAAACAGTTTTCTACATTTAGTTCGTTGAGTAGACATTCTAAGAGTTGTTTTCTTGCACCTACAGACAGTAATATACCTTTAAAAAATTAAATTTACTGAAGTAACGTCGTCTGAAGCCAAAATAAACAGTTTGAGCAATAAAAGTGATGCTTTTCAATGTAATAGTGATTTCAATCTTGCTAACGGTAATATCGATAGTAACGATGAACCTGCTAGCAAACTGCTCTCAGTTCCTTGTTAATTTCTTCGCTGTCTAAACAACTTTCATCATGTGGTATTGCAGAAAAAAACGTTGATGAACTTGTTTGAAAAAATCTGCCAAAGAAATTTAGAAGAATTTGAAAATTATTTATTAGAATTGCATTCAGAAATGAACAAAAGCCAATTTAAACTAAATTGTTTAAATTATAGAAACAAATTCGCCGCCGATTGAAAGACATATTCAAGTAAATTCTACAGAACATTTTTATGTTGCTCCAGTTCCTATATCTTTAGGAGGTCGTTGGGTCATTCGAAAAAAAAACTGTCTGCATTCAACCAAACATTTTGTTCAATCCACATTTCAATATGTATATATTCTCTCAATTTTAGAAGTGCTTTTTAAAAATAAATCATTCAAGGAACAATATTTTACAAGAAATCATGTTTGTGACGAAAAAAAACATGTAAGCTTTTGCTGCTCGGAAAATTATTCTAACTCTGTTTTATTTAATGAGGAAAAAGAAGCTTTGCAAATTCAAATATTTTACGATGAATTTGAAATGACGAATCCGCTAGGTAGTAAAACTGGTATATGTAAAACCGGTGCAATTTATTTCACTATCAGAAACCTTCCATTTCAGTATAATTCGAAAATTATGAACATTCATTTGGTTACCCTTTTTTTGTGCAAGGATCTTAAGAATAACGATGTTAATTTTAACAAGATTTTACAACCACTTTTTAACGATCTTCAAGCACTTGCAAAAGTTGGCGTAAGAGTAGATAATAGATTTTTAAAAGGTACTTTGGTTTCTGTTGCTCACGACAACCTGGGAGCAAATATTTGTTTTGGTTTTGTTGCATCCTTTAATGCCCTTCACTATTACAGATTTTGTAAAATCCATCGAGATGAAGCTCGACATACATTCGTGGAGACTGAAAAATACTTAAGAACACAAACTGAATATGACAGCCTATTATCATTAACTAATACGACATTTGATCCTAAGCTTACCAAAGGCATTAAAACTTCGTGTGAGTTCAACAAGTTAGCTTATTACAAAATCTTTGAAATCTGTAATGTAGACGTTATGCACGATAAATCAAAATTATCAATGAGAGAGAATAATTACTACTAAAATATTAACATCTTTTTGGAATAATAAAACAAAAGGAACTAACAAATTGTGACGTACAGTAGGGTCTCGATTCAAACGATGCTGAAGGCCTTCGGCTTGTTGTTTTGGGAGTCGATTTACACTGTGTTTATAACGATTATTACAAGATGTCGATTTTAGTATTAATTGTTAACTAGTTAGATTATTTAATAGTTAGGAAAATTTAATTTTTAAGTAAATTGATAATTGTTAAAATTTTATTAGGTCATATTTAATTTAGAAAATATTTTTGTAGGAGTTAGTATATAAAGTTTAGATTTAGTTGCTTTTAATATTTAAAATAATAAATGATCATATTGTTCGATATATATATTTTTTTTTAAACTTTAATTGACATATTATCTCAAATATTAGGTACGATTATTAAATGAGGTTAAAGTGTTTTTAATATTGAATAATTGTTAATATGTTGATATAAATTGAATTTTTCGGAATTTTAAAGTGTGATTTTAATAATGAATTGTTAAAATTTGAACTTTTTGAGATACTGTTTTAAGTCATAAGTATAATTTTAGAGGTTAGTTTGAATTTAGAAATAAACTTATTCTGTTGTTAATTGGTAATTTTGAATATTTATGTTTGAATAGTGTGATAGTAGGTGATCTATGTGATTCTGTTTCTGGATTTCTGTCGATTATTTCTATAATTTCCTGTTGTGATCAATGGAGTTGTGTTTTGCTGAATTGTTACTTAGCACTTTGTTGTCCATGCGGAATAGATTCAAGGCATGTAAATTACTAGTTGGTGACCACATCAACAGATTTTGAGGCGACACTCAAAGTAGTTACTCTCGAGTGAGTGACTGGTGTTTGGGACACGTTGTCCCAAATCTTGGTCCAAGATAAATAATATTCACTCGAGAGTATAGTATAATCCAATATTGCAATTGACTAAATCAGTGAAAAATAACTAAATTTTTATCTAAATTTTCATTACCTTTCTGTTTATAATTGTAAGGAAAGATGTAATTTTCCTTTCGAATATAGAAGTTTAATAAATTTTCTTTTAACAAATTGTAAAGAGTTTTATATATTCAGCAAATTATCTTTTGAACTTTATTATTTTCAGTATATTTTGTCTTTTTAAACTTTAACAAGTCAGAGTGCTATATTCGGCAGAGCCGAATCTTAAATACCCTCCACCAGCTACTTATACATATATTAATACTTTTCTAAGTGATCAAATATTTGTAGAAATAAGTTTTCTCATGTCTTGAATAGAAAAAATACAAAGATTTAAACAGCTTAAATCTATTACAATTCCATGATTTATTGAACATTACAAACGCCATTTTCTTTATATTTTTATAGCACTTAGCGATATTTAGTAATTTGCATGTATGCATGTGTGTAAAACACTTAAGGATTTTCAAAATAAATATGTATAATTTTGTTCTACACAAATTGATAATGCAACTAGTTAAATACGGTTAAAGCGCTTTTAGTGGCAGGACATAGTATTGGAGATATGACCAATTATAGACCGATCGTAAAAAATTCTTTAAGCAAAATTTCTGTTCATAAAAGCTATATTTCAGTAAAATTTGGATCTATATCGTAATTTAGTAATAAGTAATGTGTGTTTAAGTGATTTTCTGAAGGGAACCTTGTATGGGACCGACCGCACCTATGTTATGAACCGATCGTGAAAAAATCTTGAAATAGAATTTTTGTATACAAAATTAATATTTGGACAAAATTTTTTATCAATAGCTTTATTTGGTAATGAGTAATGTGCGTTTAAGAGATTTTCGTAAAAGGACCTTGTATGGGAGCTATGACCAATTATGTATATAAAGACAAAATTTCAAAATTCGGTATCTATATCATTATTTGGTAATGAATATTGTGCATTTAAGTGATTTTCTGGAGGGGACCTAGTATAAGAGCTATGACCAAATATGGACCGATCGTAAAACAATTTTATAGTTTAATTTATGTATATAAGAGCAATATTTTTGGTAAATGTATGGATATCAATATTTTGTAATGAGTTATGTGCGTTTAAGTGATTTTCGGGAGGGAACCTTGTATGGGAGCTATGACCAAAGTTGGACCGATCATGAAAAAATGCTCAAATAACATTTCTGTGTACAAAAATAGTATTTGTGCCACTATTTGATAATGAGTTATGTGCCTTTAAGTGTTTTTCTGAAAGGGACCTTGGGAGCTATGATCAATATTGGACCGATAGGAAAACAAATTCACAGTAATATTTGTCTGTATATGAGCAATGCTTGTGCTAAACTTTATATAAATATCTTAATTCAGTAACTAGTTATGTGCGTTTAAGTGATTTTCGGAAGGGGACCTTGTGTGGGAGCTATAACCAATTATGGACCGATCGGAAAAAAATTCAAAGTAATATTTTCGTGCATATGTGGATATCTTAATTTTGTAATGAGTTATGTGCGTTTAAGTGATTTTCGGGAGGGGACCTTTTATGGGAGCTATGACCAATTATGGACCGCTCGGAGAAAAATTTCACAGTAATATTTTCGTGCATATGAGCAATACTTGTACCAATTTTTATGTGGATATCTTAATTCTGTAATGAGTTATATGCGTTTAAGTGATTTTTGGGAGGGGACCTTGTATGGGAGCTACGACCAATTATGGACCGCTCGGAGAAAAATTTCACAGTAATATTTCTGTGCATGTGAGTAATACTAGTACCAAATTTTATAAGGATATCTTTAAGCGTTTAAGTGATTTTCGGGAGGGGACCTTGTATGGGAGCTATGACCAATTATGGACCTATCAGAAAAAACTTTCACATAAAAATTTCCTTGCGTATGAGCAATACTTATACCAAATTTTATATGGATATCTTAATTTAGTAATGAGTTATGCGCGTTTAAGTGATTTTCGGGAGGGGACCTTGTATGGGAGCTATGACCAATTATGGACCGCTCGGAGAAAAATTTCACAGTAATATTTCTGTGCATATGAGTAATACTAGTACCAAATTTTATATGGATATCTTAATTTAGTAGGACCTTGTATGGGAGCTATGACCAATTATGGATCGATGGAACAAAAATTTCACAGTAATATTTCTGTATGTGAGAGCAATACTTGTACCAAATTTTATATGGATGTCTTAATTTAGTAATGAATTATTTGCGTTTAAGTTATTTTCGGGAGGGGACCTTGTATGAGAGCTATGTCCAATTATGGACCGATCCAGAAAATTTTTTCTCTGAATGAATTCTATTCACATAAGATTTTAATTTGTAAAATTTTGTAAAGATTTCGATATTGTGACGGAAGTTATTAACAAAAAACCCATTTTCCGCGAATATGTACTTTTGTATGGGAGGTATATGAAATTGTTGACCGAATCTGGCAATTTTCAGCAGCACTCAAGCCCTTGTGTAGAAACGAATGTATGGTGATTTTCGTAGAATTATCTTGCATAGTTTTCGAGAAAATAACATCAGAATGTGTAAAAAATTCTTATTTTTTTCGAGGTTGTTTCAAATTTTGATTCATAACTTTTCCCGGTGTGAACCGATTTTGGTTAATTTTAATACCAAACTGCCTAGGACAATAATAAATATCTTGGGTGAATTTCGTTAATTTTTGTTGCTTCGTGTTAACGTGAGAATGTTTTATACAGACAGACAGACGGACGGACAGACGGACATAGCTAAATCGACTCAGAATTTCATAAGGTCCAAGAATATATATACTTTGTTGGGTCTCAGATGAATATTTCTTGGTGTTACACACGGAATGACAAAGTTATATATACCCTCTATCACCACTGCACAGTGGGGCAGAATGGAAATTTTTTGGAAATAAATCTGGCATTTCTAAATGAAGATGCAGATGCCCCAGGGACGGCGCTGCGGCGGCTCAAAGTAGGGTACCTACGACATGTAAAATTTTTAAACTCGTGCCATTTTTTTGTTTTTCACCAAAAAGATTTTTATATTTTCTGAAAGCGCTCGACGAGATCTTGAAAAAACATGCTTGAACATACTACTTATCTCTTATAATATCAGAGTTATAGGCATTTAAACATTTAGTGATACAAAATTTACCATACCTTGGTCCGCCTTTTTAGGCAACAAAATTTTCAATAATATACAAAAAATTTCAGATCAATATTCATTTACAGATCCAAAAATATACGTTTTTTAATTTAAAAATTCAAAAAATTTTAGATTTTTGCCGTTTTTTTACCAAAAATGTGTCTTACCTCTTTTATTAATAAAATAAAATTTTCTTTAAGAACATATAACAATTTTATAGTTTTCTAAAAGGTATCTTTACGCAGAACGCCTTGGCGTAAAAAACTTGTCCTATTTTTTGAAAATGTTGCCACTGCGTCCTTCCGAATATGACCTACTTTTTATCAAAACTTCAACTTTGGGCGACATGTTCTAAAATCCCAAAGCTGGGATCAGAAAACTGAAAGCAGTTTTGGAAACCTCAATATGTTTTCTATTTACTCTAAAAGTATTTTCCCAGCCCTGAAAGAAATGTGGACCCTATGGGCAAAAAAGTAAAAATCCCATTTTTGGGATTTTTATTCCTATTTTTGGGAATTGCGGAATGCCCTTTGACCTTTTCAATTTTTTTTTTGCATTTTCTTATTTGAAATGACAAATTTAACAAGCGTTGAAAATTTCATTGAGTTTTGTTCATAAATAAAGATTTTGTCATATATTACATATTTGTTTAATTTCTAAAACTATGATTTATATCAACATTTTAATAGGGTCGCATATAGCTACAACAATTTAGTCCATATTTATCCCTTAATATCTTTTTAGTTAGATATGGAAATTCTCGATTCTTTACAAAAATTTTCAAGCCAATATCTCAATTACATTCAAAAATATGTTCATTTAAACCTGTATCCTTTAATTTCATATTTTTCATATTTTAGTATTAAATATGACGGAACATATTTAAATCTTATATATACCTATTTTCTATTTGTTTGCTTATCCTTATAATTGAAAGGTCCTATTATGCTTAAATTTTCAGAAATTTATAACTATTTTTTACCCAAATTTTTTCGACAGATCATTTCGTTCTGTTTCGTTTATGGTCATGTAGGTAAAAATATTCAGGTAATGATAATATCGATTCATTCATTAATAAGAAATATCAGTGACTGAATTACAGGTTATAGTAATATAGTTCTAAATGTTAATAGGTAGACAATTCGTAATTTTTTATTTTGTATCGGAATGACAAGAATTGGTATATAAGTAAACTTCTCAGATTTTAAGTACCATATTTAATAAATCTACAATGAAGATTACATTAAAGTACGAAGAGTTGTGTTCCGTTGTATGGAGTGTGTCTTCAAAAGGGCCAGAAAGAATTGAAGACATTTCAAATTATATAAAAACTACATATAGTAGAAAAGTAGACAAAACAGGCATATCAAAAATTGAAGACTTTTTAAAACTTTTTGATGCAAAAAGTAAGTCTGTGGATGGAAATCAAAAGAAATTTCGATTAAAATTTTGTAGTTGGATGGAAACTACTACGGAAATCTCAACTTACAACACATCAACAGGAGCGCCTTGCAAGTCATACGAAGACTTATGTTCAAGGTCAAAAAAAAGAGGGTTTTGTGTGACCCTTTTTCAACTTTTTCAATCTCAAATGAGGAAATTGCTGATACATTTAACGAAATGCTGAAAAAGGAAAACCAACCTATGGATGCCGTACATATTGCAACTATTCTTCCTAATGCATCACCAAAACGACTTAAGCGAATTGTGGAAAGTATACCAACTCCAACATCACAATAAAATCTCACTGAAGAGGAAGCAATAGCGCTTATGTTGGAACTGGGTCTCAGTCGAAATAAGTACCAAATATTAAGGAAAGCTCTGCATGAAAAAAGACACAATATATTACCATCATACAAGGCGATCCAGGAAAAAAAAACAAACTATCCTACCATCACCTATTGCTGTTAATGATGTGGATGCTTGTATTGATATATCATCTTTTATCAGCACTTCCAGAATACAAACAAGCTTGTGGAAGTCGGACATTAGCACACTACAAAAGTGTATTTATGTCATCATTAGTGCCATTACGAATTCGTTCATATTCCCTTAATCCATCATCGTCAAGCATCGGAAATTCATTTGAAGATATATGGATCAATACAACTGCGGGTTCAAAAAATTTTTGTAGACCCATTGGATTTGAATATATAAAGGAGTCAAAGAAAACAACAAAAGATTTAGTGGAATATTTAAAAGATGAAATAAATATTTAAAAGATGAAATAAGAGTCCATTTGCATAAATATAAAGGAATTCTCTATTAACGTATCATATCAGCTAAGCTTAACAATGATTGATGGAAAGGTCAGCAATGCCATAACAGAAACTTCTTCCTTCTGGAGATGCTCAATATGTAATGAGAAAAAGTCGCAATTCTCAAATATAAACAAAAGCAGAAGTATTAATGAAGAAGTCCTATCTATCGGAATTTCACCACTTCATGCCAGAATACGATTTTTGGATTACTTTTTACACATAGCATACGACCTCAAATATAGAAAGAAGTGTGCCAGAGAATCTTACTAAATCAACAAAAAATAATGAAGAATTGAAAGAACTGAGAGCTGCGGAAAAAAGCAGAATCCAAGAAGAATTTAAATTTCAGATGGGATTAAACATCGACAAACCACTTCCAAGTTGCGGTAGTACAAATGACGGTAATACGGCGAGAAGGTTTTTTCGTGATTTTGAAATTACTTCAAAAATAACTGGAATCGACAAGGAGTTGCTTCGAAGAGTTAACATTATTTTAATGGCACTGAATAGTAAACATAAAATTAATGGAAATCGATCTGGGGAATATACATCTGAAATTTCTAAATTACTTGTATCTCTGTATCCATGGAGGGAACTAACACCAACAGTACACAAAGTATTGTGTCATGGTCAAATAATAATTGAATCGAATATTCTTCCACTTGGAGAGTTAACAGAAGAAGCCGAGGAAGCGAGGAATCGAGATTTTAAGCATGTTCAACTATTCAGCTCAAGAAAATGCTCCAGGCAATCACTTTCAACTATGCGAAAAAGATGGATTTGTTATGAAACTCTATCATCTCAAAACAAGGAAGATTTAAAGGACTTATATTACCTTCTGGATATGTATACCGATATGACAGATTATTTTATAGAAAATAAATAGTGTTAGGAATTAACTATATAAGTAGGTTATAAGAATTAATTGTATTATGTTTAAGATAAACAGTTCAAATAAAAAAAGCTATTATACTAACTGATGATATTGTATTAAATTGTGTTTTATATTTCGGTGGGCGGGAAAGGTGGTTTGTGTGGGGTGATTTAGGTGTTGTTGTGCGTGGCTCATAATAAAATTATATTTTTTTTATTGTATATACAATGTTATAGTCTTTAATAAAATAATTAACTAAATAATTTTTAAAAATTGTCCAAATATTTTATTCAACACCAAATGTATGTTCTGTGATACTTAATACTAAAATATGAAAAAGATGAAATTAAAGGACACAGGTTTAAATGAACATATTTTTGAATGTAATTGAGATATTGGCTTGATATAAATCATAGTTTTAGAAATTAAACAAATATGTAATATATGACAAAATCTTTATTTATGAACAAAACTCAATGAAATTTTCAACGCTTGTTAAATTTGTCATTTCAAATAAGAAAATGCAAAAAAAGGTCAAAGGGCATTCCGCAATTCCCAAAAATAGGAATGAAAATCCCAAAAATGGGATTTTTTACTTTTTTGCCCATAGGGTCCACATTTCTTTCAGGGCTGGGAAAATACTTTTAGAGTAAATAGAAAACATATTGAGGTTTCCAAAACTGCTTTCAGTTTTCTGATCCCAGCTTTGGGATTTTAGAACATGTCGCCCAAATTTGAAGTTTTGATAAAAAATAGGTCATATTCGGAAGGACGCAGTGGCAACATTTTCAAAAAATAGGACAAGTTTTTTACACCAAGGCGTTCTGCGTAAAGATACCTTTTAGAAAACTATAAAATTGTTAAATGTTCTTAAAGAAAATTTTATTTTATTAATAAAAGAGTTAAGACACATTTTTGGTAAAAAACGGCAAAAATCTAAAATTTTTTGAATTTTTAAATTAAAAAACGTATATTTTTGAATCTGTAAATGATATTGATCTGAAATTTTTTGTATATTATTTTGTTGTCTAACTAATAAGAAAAAATTGAGTCCATTTGGTCCAAAATTACGCCCGGTATTCAAAAAAAGGCGGACCAAGGTATGGTAAATTTTGTATCACTAAATTTTTAAATGCCTATAACTCTGATATTATAAGAGATGTCCAAGCATGTTTTTTCAAGATCTCGTCGAGCGCTTTCAGAAAATATAAAAATCTTTGTATTAGGGTGAAAAACAAAAAAATGGCACGAGTTAAAAATTTTACATGTCGTAGGTACCCTACTTTGAGCCGCCACAGCGCTGGGGCATCTGCAGGGTTCATCTTCAAAACTCAAACTCGAATACTCCTTGGCTACGCTCACGCCAAATTTTATCCCGATCGGATCAGCCGTTTGACAATGCCAGATTTATTTCCATTCTGCCCCACTGTGCACTGATGGTGGTGGAGCGTATAAAAAAATTCAGAATTTTCAGAGAAAACCACGTTTTTTCTCTACCATTATCACTTTTCCCACAAATATTTGCCGATGTGTGTGATTTCACTGCTGGATTTAAAAAGAACGAACAAATGCGTTTTACTAAAAAGCAAACCAGTTCAGATAATTATAAGCTTATTATCATGTATGTCTGATGATATGCAAATATTGTAAGAAAAGCTTTTATTTTTTTCCTATGAAAATGGTAAATTTTTAAAAGAGACAACAATATAAAATTATATCTCTCTCATATCATGTATAATTTGCTGAGAATATATACATGATTGGAAATGCTGAAAAACGCAAGTTAGTTAGTTAGTTAGTTTGAAAGGATGATGCATATACATCAAATCCGAAGAAATACACCTAGGCCTCTATCGGGCCTGTTGTGCGCTCCTTAACCAGTGCCCCAGGTGGGAATCGAACCCACCACCTCCGGTCTACCAGACTAGAACACTAACCACTAACCTACCGGAGGCCGCAATGCTGAAAAACGCAAAGAAGAATAAAAAGATCATAAAACAATGTGGTCCAGTGTAATATAGAAAGGTACTTAATAATGCAATGTTGCATTTGCAAGTACTTAATATTAGCACTTAAAATGTTAGGGAAGTATTCTCATCAACATATACTTTATAACAGTTATGTTAAATACACAAATTAAAGTAAATTTTTAAAATTAAATAGAAATAAAACTGCAAAAGAGTTGAAATTATAAAATTGTCACATTACAAAATCGATGTCATTTTGTTGCAAATTCTTTGATTCGAAAAGAAAACTACTTAAAAGTTATTTTGAGTTACTGACTACAAACAAGCATTTGCATAGAAATCCTTGCCCTGCTCATCATTATTGCCATACATTTACATATACACATACAAATTAATTTAAATATTTAACAAAGGTTAACATTTGTTAAATGTAAGTGTTAAGGTAAACTTGAATCAATCCAAAAAAATATAATATATAAAACCAGTTTAAGGTGGAGGGTATTTAAGATTCGGCACAGACGTATATAGCACACTTACTTGTTTTTAATAATCCTAATATATATTATAAATCTCTTTGTAAGTTTGTTTATTTGTTTGTGCGTCAATCACGCCTAAACGGCTGGGCGGATTTCCTTCAAATTTGAAACATAGTTAGATATATGCCTGGAAGCGTCAATAGGCTATATTATTTTTTGAAAAGAAGGGGTAAAAAATGGGTGAAAATGGCGAAAAACGTGAAAAATAGTACTTTTGTCCATGAACACTGATTTTGTCTGTTCAAATTCAAAAATATTTTCAATTTGGCATTTTAAAGTATCAGAAATATGTATTGGTAAAGTTGCGGTGCGAAAGTTGGATCAAAACGGGTAAAAAATGGGGGAAAGACCGAAAAACGGGCAAAATTAGTACTTTGTACTTGAAGACTGATTTTTTTCAACTGCGAAAATATTTTTGATTTAGTTTTTTAAAGTGTCAGATATATTAGCAAAATTGCGTTGCGAAAGTTGGACCAAAACAGGTAAAAATTGGGGGAAAGGACGAAAAACGGGCAAAACTGTACTTTTCTGCATAAAACAGATTTTTTTCTGGTCTAAAGTACGTATGTTTTCGATAGTCAACCCTGAGGGGGTAAAAAGAGATTTCTATGTTTGCTGTATAATATGTTCTATTTTAAATACAAAATATTTAAATTGGACAAAAACTCATATTTGAGAATATTTAAGTAATTCGAACTAAGCTGTCGAAAAAGGTAATTATTTATTGTTTTGATATTTGTTTGTACCTAATGAAATTATCTTACATCAAATAGGTAATATCGATATATTAAGTGATAAATTTATTTCCCTTCCTACATTACAACAATTTTTAATTGGACTTTTTTATTATATTTTGAGTTTAGGTACACAGGTATCACATATTTATTTTTTCAGAATATATCCGACAAGTTACCTGTTTAGAGTTTGGAATTGGCTCTTAAATAAATTCATATACAAATGTAACATACCTGTTTGATTTCATAATTACCTGTTTTGGAGTTCGTAGGTAGAATAAAGTTATCTATGGACAGTTTGGTTAATAAAATACCTTGCTAAATTTTTATTTCCTGAATTTGTTATTTTAGGGGTTTAGGTAGTACTTAATTGACTTTTTAGGCCTAATTAAAATTACCTGTGGATGAACGAACTGTAAATAAATATTGGAAATTATATTTTCTGCGCTCAGTCGTATTATCTCATTGAAAAGGATACAAAATATTGTGATTTTAAAAATAATTTAAAGTTTAATTTAAAATAAGTGTGTTGATATACATAAGTGCTAAAAATAAATAAATATGCCTGGAAGAAAAACATGTTTAAGTAGGACTACGAGACATGCCTTATCAACACAAAATGCTAGAGCAGCAGAGACGGAGGAAGAAGCAAATAGCCAGCATTGAGAGCTGCAGAAATGGAAGAACAGGCAAGTATTCGAAGATCTGTAGAAAGATTACGCCAGGCAGCTTTAATAGCCGCGGAAACAGAGGAACAGTCATCTACCAGACGCAATGCACATTTTCAAAGACAAGTAGCATTGAGAGCTGTAGAGACAGAGGAACAGCAAATATTCGAAGATCTGCAGAAAGGATACGACAGGCAGCATCAATAGCTGGGGAAACAGAGGAGCAGACATCTACTCAACGCAATGCACAAAGTCAACGTTAGGAAGTAATGAGAGCAGCATATACAGAACAACAGGCGAATACTCGACGTATTGAACAAAGGCAGCGACAAGCAGCATTGAGAGCTGCAGAGATGAAGAGCAGACAAATATTCGCAGAACTGGAGAAAGGCAACGTCAGGCTGCTTCAATAGCTGCGGAAAATGAAGATCATGCAATTACTCGACGCAATAAACAAAGACAGAGGTAGACTGCTTTAAGAGCTGTAGTAAGTGACGAACAAGCAAGTCTTAGACGTTCCGCACAAAATCAACATAAAATATCACAAAGGCTTGCCGAAACTCTAGAGGAAACACGTCGCAGAAATTTTAAAAGAGCAAGTTGGATAGTATTTAATGATGTAGCCTTCGAATATGATAACTTACTTGATTATAGCAAACACAGCCAGGTAAATATTGGTACAATGACGCACGAATGTCGATATTGAAATGGAAGACAGAGACACCTGGAATATGTTGTAGTGCAGGTAAAGTCAATCTTACATTTCTGCAGGAACCACCAGAGCATTTAAATCAGCTTTTGAACAATCAAAAGTAATGAGTCAAAACATTTCCTAGCAAACGTTAGAAAATATAACTCCTCATTCCAAATGACATCTTTTGGAGCGGACAAAAATGTGCGTTACCAGGATTCTCTCTAACTTTTTCTATACAAGGACAAATTTACCACAGTTTTCCCCCTGGACGATCAACAGCCTACATTTCTTCAAATATATTTTATGGGTAATGAAAGAGCAGAAGTAGAAAGGAGATGCGAAATTATACGTGGAGTGGAAAGAAATATTATTTATGATCTGCAACGGCTCCTTCACGAACACAATGAGTTAATTAAAGCATTCAAAACGGCTGTAGAAAATATTCCCAACGAAAGTTATAAAATATTGATTCATTCTGATCGTACTCCTAGAGGTGAACACGAACGCAGATATAATGCCCCTGTTGTTAATGAAGTTACTGCGTTAATAGTAGGAAACCATGAGTCACCACGTGATGTTGTACCCCATGCACGGGATGGCAGCTAGACGAGGGTATCTGATAACCATCGCTTTTATGATGCTCTTCAATATCCTTTAATATTCTGGGCAGGACAGGCAGGAATCCACTCTCAAATTCCACAGACAGATACAATAACTGGAGCTCCACTTCAAAACAAAAAAGGATCCTGCATGGACTCTTATGCTTACCATATCATGGTGCAACGTAACAACTTTAATTTATTACATCGATACAGGCAACTTTTCCATCAGTTTTTGGTTAACATGTATGTTAAAGTGGAGAGTGAACGATTGCGATATTTGGCATTAAATCAGCAACAATTAAGAGCAGATTCCTACATTCACTTGCGAGATGCTGTGAATAATGATGCAAATGTTAATCCTAACAATTTAGGTTAAAAAATAATTTTGCCATCATCATTCGTCAACAGCCCTCGATATTTACATGAATATACACAAGACGCTTTTGCTTATGTTCGCGCATATAGTAGACCAGATCTGTTCTTGACATTTACATGTAACCCATCATGGAAAGAACTGAGTGATGTACTGATGGAAGGACAAAAACCTATAGATAGACATGATCTATAGTTATGTTTCATGTATTCGATTGAATGGCAGAAACGAGGATTACCACATTTGCATTTGTTGCTTTGGCTAAAGAACAAAATACGTGCAAACCAAATTGACAAAATAATTTGCGCAGAAATTCCAGATCACAAATAGATAAGGAACTACACGATGTTTTCGTAAAAAATATGGTGCACGGACCCTGTGGACAACTTAATAAAACATCCCCATGTATGAAGAATGGGAAATGTACGAAAAAGTTTCCAAGACAATTGCTACAAGAGACTCAGCAAAACGAAAATGGATATCCTTTATATAGGCGCAGAGCACCAAACGATGGCGGGCAAACTGCAAAAATTAAGGTAAGACATATGCGGCAAGAAGTAGTTTTTGATTATACATGGATTGTACCATATTCTCCATTATTTTCAAAAACTTTTAAAGCTCATATTAATATCGAGTTTTGCAATTCTGTTTAAGCCATAAAATATGTATGCAAATATATAAACAAAGGAAGTGATCAGACAATTTTTAATTTGCAGCAAGAACATGGTAATATTGACGTGAGGGATGAAGTTCAAGCTTATCAAGCGGGACGTTACATAAGTAGCAATGAGGCAGCATGGCGTTTACTAAGCTTTCCATTGCACTAAAGGTATCCCAGTGTAACGTACTTGGCTGTTCAGAGAAAGAATTTATTTTGAAGAACGGAATTTTCAACAAAGAATTTCCTCACCTCCAAAAAACACCTTGACCGCATTTTTTGAATTATGTTGGGTTGATGATTTTGCAAAAACACTCCTAAATTCTGAGCTTCCTAAATACTATACATGGAACATAGCTCAAAAGCAATGGAAAAGGAGGCCTGTGATGGAGGCTGGCCTGGAATTAAATCTGGAGATACTCTTGGCCGTGTGTATACAGTGCATGTAAGTAATATGGAATGTTACTGCTTACGAATGCTGTTACACCATATAAAGGGTCCAAAATATTTTTCAGATCTTAAAACTATTGATGGCCATGAATATGAAACATTTCGAGAAGCGTGTGAGTTACTGGGATTAATGGAAAACGATGCTCAATGGGAATTAGCTATGCAAGAAGCAGGGTTATGTTCATCACCATCAAAAATGAGGGATTTATTTGCAATTTTAATTGGAACGTGTGGTTTATCCAAACCATTGGACCTTTGGGAGCGATTTAAGAATGATTTATCGGAAGATATTCTACGACGAAAACAAATTAACAATTCTGAGCTAACATTTGATGATGCAATTTATAATGAAGCTTTAATAATCATTGAACTACGATGTTTCAGACTTAAGTGCTCAAGTTAATGACATGATACCGAAGCTTAACCCAGAACAAAAATGAGTTTTTGATCAAGTGTTAGGTGAAATAAATAAGGAACAAGGAGCTCTATTATTTTTAGATGCACCGGGAGGAACTGGCAAAACATTTCTCTTGAATCTTTTGCTTGCTCAAGTTCGTAAAGATTCAAATGTCGTCATAACTGTAGCTTCTTCCGGTATAGCTGCTACACTCCTTCATTGTGGAAGAACTGCACACTCCGTATTAAAAATACCAATTGAAATTGCAGAAATGGAAATTCCTTCTTGCAATATTAGCAAAAATAGCAGTCGAGGACTTTTGCTTCAAAAGTGCAAATTGTTAGTTTGGGATGAGTGTACAATGTCACACAAAAATGCGATAGAAGCTTTAAATCGCACATTACAAGACATAAGATGTTGTGATGTACTAATGGGTTGAATGATTGTATTACTTGATGGAGATTTTCGCAAAACATTAAGGGAACTTCTGCTGATGAAATCAAAGCATGTTTAAAATCATCCCAGCTATGGAACAAGATATCTAAAATGAACCTAACTACAAATATGAGGGTGAATTTATTTAATGATGCGGAAGAGGATTTTGTAATTTGGTTTCATCAGGAGAAGATTTAATTTCTAATGTTTACCCCGATATAAACCAGAACATGTCTAATGGAAATTGGTTATGTGAAAGGGCTTTACTCCAAAAAATAGCTGTGTCGCCCAAATAACCATGAAATTCTGAACAATGTTTCTGGTGATTCGACCATATATACACACATCAGTTGATAGCATAGTACATGAAGAACAATGTACCACATATCCTGTTGAGTTTCTCAACTCAATCGAGTTATCAAGAGTTCCATCTCATAAGATAGAATTAAAAATTGGAACCCCTATCATACTTATGAGAAATGCCCCAAATTTACACAGTAAAAAGTCTGGGTTTCATTTTAAAACTCATCGGTTTTCATTATATACTATTTTGGAGTTAAATTCAAAATTAATGCCAAAATAGTTTATACGTGAAACCTAAAAAGGATTGTTCGACTTTTTTAATAATTACTTGGAATAAAAATAATACCAAAAGTTGAATTTTGTTTTTTAATTAAAAAAAAAATAAAATATATTTCTTGTCGAATATATTTAATACCGCAACAGGTATTAAAAATATTTCTCTCTTTATTTCATTACTTTAAGTTTTACTATAATGCCAAAAAAAAAAAAATAAAAATTCTCTCTTTTAATAATATTATTCTTTTAAGTTTACAAATAACACCTAAAAAGAATTAAAACCCTCTCTGTTTCAATTAATTCAGCAATTAACACCGTTAATGGTATTAAATTAATGCTTTTTATACCATGTGTTTAAAAAATGTGCTAATTCATTAAAAGACAATTTTCGTTTCAGTTAAAAGTGATGGACAATTTTTTATTGTAAAAATTTGTGATCCAGAAAGTGAGGAATTCACTCCAAACGGAATAATAATTTCAAGTAAGTATTAATTACAAGTTTAATTTATTTATATGGCCTAAAAGTAACAAAACCTATCTTGACTCTACCAAGATATTAGAGACATTTTTATGCACCAAATTGTCCATGTGAATCTGAAGCTGAATTTAGAAGTAGAAGGAAAAGGGCTGCAATTTAAAGATCGCGAGGGTGCCGAAATTGATTTCGAAGAGCTCCCAGGAATAATTTCGCAATATAGATGCAGCAGCAGTTTTTTTTGTCGAGTTTTGCTTAGACGGATCAACAATCAAAAGCATAAACATTAAAAAGGTAAAATAAAAATTTTATTCATTCACTTCAATTTTAATATAGCGATTTTATTGCAGGAATTGGAATCTTATCTTAAAAATGGTGATTATTCTGCAATATTAAATGAATATTCAGCTAAAAAACCCTAAGTGACTCTTCCAGACGTTGTTTGGCACGTGAAGCTATTAACTTTTTGCGTCAACGAAGTAGCAATTATCCAAAACGCGAGGACAAGATTGCATTAGCTGAAGCCATTATACAACTATTCCCGGCATTTAAAGTGGAAAACAGCAATTGTGGTGGCATTGTATGAATTAAATTGCATTCATAGTGAGATTGAAGTTTTTAATTTTTCCTTTTATTTATTTGTTTTAGGATTTGTTTTATAACCCAGAATCTAATTCTGGTTATATAGTTGCGAAACTAAAAAACTTTAATAAGAAAATACGCATGCTGTCATCAGAAAATTCAGATAGGAAAAAACAAGAAATTGAAAACAGCAGCGACGATGAAAGCATTAGTGAAGAAAACCTAAAATTTTTTCAAAATTGTTTAGTTGCTGAACAATTACCTACTATAAAAGAAAAGTTGCAACAAACATTAAGGGCACGCATCAAATATTGTTCTACAAAAGTTAATGTACTGCAGACCTTTCCAATTTTCGTTTTTAATTCTTCATTGGTAATAAATTATTTAGAAACTAAAACATCTTATATAATTAACTGTCCTATCGTTTTTTATCGATTTTGTTCGATTTTGAACTTCGCTATGGTGAAATAAATGCAAATCAATTATTAAATAATTGGGATAAATACAAAAATTGTGTTGGTGAAATAGCGTATGAAGCAGGCGTACAAAATTTGGAATGTTTATCTGACTGGTCGGCTGACGTTGTACCATTTTTAACTCTTTTAAAGTTACTTCCATCAACTGCTGCTGGACGAGATACGAAAAAAGTTAAGATTCATCAATCAGTGGACAGCTTTATAACTTTTGAAGAAGTAATTTTGAAAAAAAAAAACATCGCTATTGGTTTTAATCTAATCGGTTTTATTTTTTTTGTAGCTACACGCTCCGATAGAAGAGTATAAATTTGGATCTCAGCAGCCAACAATTATTGCAGTTGGAGAAAAGAAATGTTGCATATCCCAGTACTCTATAAGTTTGGATGGAAAATGCATCAACTTACCTCTTGATTTTAACTTCATTCAGGTATTCGATATGTACTTTAAGTCTTTTTATATATTCAACATTGAATTTGACATAACCTTGGCAAATTTTTTGCGATTTTTCGCAAAGTACATATACGGCATTGACAATAAAAAAGCGACAAGCACACCACTAATTGAGGTTCATTCCAAATTTGAAAACAAATTTAAATCTTTGTCATAACATTAATACCTTTTATACATTTATATACTTATTCTTACTTGTTTTTAGTTCAAAACTGTAGTAATTTAATATACCTTTAAAAAATTAAATTTACTGAAGTAACGTCGTCTGAAGCCAAAATAAACAGTTTGAGCAATAAAAGTGATGCTTTTCAATGTAATAGTGATTTCAATCTTGCTAACGGTAATATCGATAGTAACGATGAACCTGCTAGCAAACTGCTCTCAGTTCCTTGTTAATTTCTTCGCTGTCTAAACAACTTTCATCATGTGGTATTGCAGAAAAAAACGTTGATGAACTTGTTTGAAAAAATCTGCCAAAGAAATTTAGAAGAATTTGAAAATTATTTATTAGAATTACATTCAGAAATGAACAAAAGCCAATTTAAACTAAATTGTTTAAATTATAGAAACAAATTCGCCGCCGATTGAAAGACATATTCAAGTAAATTTAAACGAGATAAGCAAAATTCTACAGAACATTTTTATGTTGCTCCAGTTCCTATATCTTTAGGAGGTCGTTGGGTCATTCGAAAAAAAACTGTCTGCATTCAACCAAACATTTTGTTCAATCCACATTTCAATATGTATCTATTCTCTCAATTTTAGAAGTGCTTTTTAAAAATAAATCATTCAAGGAACAATATTTTACAAGAAATCATGTTTGTGATGAAAAAAACTTGTAAGCTTTTGCTGCTCGGAAAATTATTCTAACTCTGTTTTATTTAATGAGGAAAAAGAAGCTCCGCTAGGTAGTAAAACTGGTATATGTAAAATCGGTGCAATTTATTTCACTATCAGAAACCTTCCATTTCAGTATAATTCGAAATTTATGAACATTCATTTGGTTACCCTTTTTTTGTGCAAGGATCTTAAGAATAACGATGTTAATTTTAACAAGATTTTACAACCACTTTTTAACGATCTTCAAGCACTTGCAAAAGTTGGCGTAAGAGTAGATAATAGATTTTTAAAAGGTACTTTGGTTTCTGTTGCTCACGACAACCTGGGAGCAAATATTTGTTTTGGGTTTGTTGCATCCTTTAATGTCCTTCACTATTACAGATTTTGTAAAATCCATCGAGATGAAGCTCGACATACATTCGTGGAGACTGAAAAATACTTAAGAACACAAACTGAATATGTCAACCTATTATCATTAACTAATACGACATTTGATCCTAAGCTTACCAAAGGCATTAAAACTTCGTGTGAGTTCAACAAGTTAGCTTATTACAAAATCTTTGAAAGCTGTAATGTAGACGTTATGCACGATATTTTAGAAGGAGCAGTTCCTTTCATCTTAAAGTTATTTTTTAAAAAACTTATCGAAAACGGATACTTATCGATAACTGAAATTAACCCAAAATACAAAATTTTAATTATGGATATTTGCAAAGCACTTGTAAGCCTGCTACAATAACTGTTGAAAAGAAATGTCGAACATCTATAGGGCTGACGGCTTCTCAAAATTTATGCCTCATTTTGCACTTCCCAATTGTTTTTCATAGTACTTATAATTATTTACCTAACGCAATAATTTCTCTTATACGTATCGTAAATGTAACATTAAGTA
The DNA here is from genome assembly GCF_015586225.1 of Lucilia sericata. Classification (NCBI taxonomy): domain Eukaryota; kingdom Metazoa; phylum Arthropoda; class Insecta; order Diptera; family Calliphoridae; genus Lucilia; species Lucilia sericata. The sequence continues at coordinate 85,846 of NW_023994393.1, read as the reverse complement.
ATTCTATTAAAAAAGAGTACGTAGATATGCTTAAAAATGACATTGAGATTCATTTTAAAAGTATTGTTGTAGTGGTGCCAAAACACCACTTTATAACTCATTATCCGTCAGTCATTAAAAAATAGGAGCACTAATTCATACGTGGGCAATGAGATATGAAGCTAAACATCGAGAATTTATAAAGGATGTACCAGTAATAAATAATTAGAAAAATTTATGTAAAACACTTGCCAATAGATATCAAACAAAAACGAGTATAAAATGGCAAAACATATCCTTTAAAAATGAATTTGTGTTTAGTAAATTATCTCAGATTGACTTTAATAAATTGACATTTAACCTAACTGAAGCAACAAAAGTATTTTCAACAAATAAACTCGAATTAACATTCGGTTATATTTTTACAGTCTTATGCAAAAAAAAACCTTATTATGACCTTAAAGTGTACATTAGTTAACAACGACTTTTAGCTTAATAATCCATTATTAAAAAAGTATATGCAAAAACAGTATTTTAACTAAAATACATTTTAATGTTTTTTTAGATTTGATGCTGGCAATACCATTATTTTATTCTGTCAATATTTTCATAATGTTGTATATGAACGATTATTAGTTCATTTGGTATTCGTGTCTAATATTATTTTTTTATGCTTTTATATAAAATAATTGTTTTTAATAACATAAAAATGGGGTTGTATTTGTTTATTTAATAAAAACAACGTATAAATCAAATAAAACAACTAATGTAATTGCAATATTATATTTTGATTAAAGAAAGTAATCGAGTAACGTTTTCTTTAAATTTGCATTGATATTTTACACATCACTAAACTATTTTATAAACAAAATTTATATTTTTGGCAAAAAGAAAAGAAAAAATATGGAGACAAAGCCTGAAAATAAAAGGAAAAGTGTATCCATATTGTTTTTTATTTATTTATTTTTTTTATAATTTATTTAAAAAATTAACACAACAATATTTTTCACAAAACGTCAACAGTTATAAATTGTAATAAAATAATGACATTTGACTTTAATATAGGTTTAAAGTACGGTTGAACCATTTCGTATATTTAACAATGGTTTACTACAGGTATTTTAAGCTAATTATCGTTTTTAGATATACTTTTATCGAATTTAGCTTAACAACGGTTAGTAAGCATGTTATAAGTTTCTTTGCATAAGACTGTTACAGTCTTATGCAAAAAAACTTACAACATGATTACTAACTGTTACAGTCTTATGCAAAAAAACTTACAACATGCTTACTAACCGTTGTTAAGCTAAATTCGATAAAAGTATATCCAAAAACGATAATTAGCTTAAAATACCTGTAGTAAACCATTGTTAAATATACGAAAGTTAATAAAGGTTCAACCGTACTTTAAACCTATATTAAAGTCAAATGTCATTATTTTATTACAATTTATAACTGTTGACGTTTTGTGAAAAATATTGTTGTGTGAATTTTTTAATTTATAAAAAAATAAATAAATAAAAAACAATATGGATACACTTTTCCTTTTATTTTCAGACTTTGTCTCCATTTTTTTTCTTTTCTTTTTGCCAAAAATATAAATTTTGTTTATAAAATAGTTTAGTGATGTATAAAATATTAATGCAAATTTAAAGAAAACGTTACTCGATTACTTTCTTTAATCAAAATATAATATTGCAATTACATTAGTTGTTTTATTTGATTTTTACGTTATTTTTATTAAATAAACAAATACAACCCCATTTTTATGTTATTAAAAACAATTATTTTATATAAAAGCATAAAAAAATAATATTAGACACGAATACCAAATGAACTAATAATCGTTCATATACAACATTATGAAAATATTGACAGAATAAAATAATGGCTGGCAATCATCAAATCTAAAAAAAAAAACATTAAAATGTATTTTAGTTAAAATAATGTTTTTGTATATACATTTTTAATAATGGATTATTAAGCTAAAGGTCGTTGTTAACTAATGTACACTTTAAGGTCATAATAAGGTTTTTTTTTGCATAAGACTGTTAGACTTTCATTCGTTTTATATTTAGGAAAAGAAAGCGAATTTTTCATATTTGGTAAAATTAAGCAAATATATGTAATTAATGAGCAAACTTATTTATATTTAGATATGTATAAAGGCGAGGAATTAAACAGAATCTTAAATTTCAAAATATTTCAAAAATGCTTAGTTTTAAAAATATTTTATTTTTAAGGCCATATGAAAGTTATGTTATTAACTCAAGAGAGTACTTATTAACACCCGATATTCTAGCACAATAAGTAGAATTGTATTATCTAATTTATGATAAATTAAAAAATAACAAGTTAGAGCGCCATATTCGGCTATGCCGAATCTTAAATACCCTCCACCAGCAATTTTCAGATAACTTAGGGTACTAACATTTATGCATATGTCAAACTAATTTTAATAAGGTCGAGAAAAATGTATATTAATTCCGTAGAATGATTTATATATTCAAGATACACATTTATGTCGAATTTTATCCCGATAACTTTGATTGTTAATGTGCATTTGAGTACTTTTCGGAAATGGTCCTTATATGGGAATTGTGACCAAAAATTCGGAAAACAATTTCATATAATGATTTATGAAATTCCATTCGAATTTTACTATAATAGATTTACTAATTAGTGAAATATGTGCGTTTAGGTGATTTTCGGAAGTGCTTTATATGTATACTAGAGTGCTCCAAGCTTGTATGAAGGAAAAAAAATTTTATCCGACAGGCCGTCCCCCCCTCTGGAATTGTTCTATGGGTTGTAAAACTATGTCATGCAAAAAATTAGGCTGATAGGATAACGTTAACAGGTGCCGCAACGGCTCAGAAGTTTCCAAGTGCATTTACAAGGGGAAAAAATCGATTTTTTTCAGTTTTTGCTCAAATTTTGCAACTTAATAATAAACTTTGCACTTTATTGTAAAGGAATCGTAATGTGCACAGAATAAGCATTTCAGAAAGATATAAAACACAAAAATTGGTTGAAAATTTTTAAAGTTATTGCAAATTCCCCAGGCCATTAACGTGTCTCACAGCACATGAATTCGAAATGTGACAAAAAAATTAAAATTTTTTAGGACATATTGTAAAAAAACCATTTTGTTACTTAAAATATACTAAAAATTACTTGAATACTAGCTTTTGTCCTTATACGATAACGCAAACTTGTTCTCAGCTATGGTCAAAAAAGTTTGATTTTTTCAACGGCCGTTTCAAATCTCCAATTTCAGTTTTTTTGAAACTTTGTTAAACAAATTTTAAAATTTTTAGAAGATCTCATGGGAATTTATGGACAATAGATAAGGGAATAAAACGGTAAAAAATTAGATCAATAATTCTTACAGTTTAGCTGTACCTGCGATTTGAACTCGGCGGATTTCGGGAAAATCGCATTTTTTTGTAATATATTAGAGAATACGTATTAATTTTTTACTGTTGTACATTTTAAACAAAGTATTTTCAGAGTATTATAGACCAGATAATATGAAATATATATTCCAAGTTTTATTCAAATCGGACATTCTTAACCCATAAAATGTGGAGTTCAAAGGTTAAATTTTGCTATATTTGGGAATTCTCAGTGCACCATATTAAAATATTATTTATTTGTTGGCCATATTTACCAAAAATTACTGGAATTTATCGTATAAAGTCCGATATTTAAAATAGAGTGAAAAAAAGGTAAATTAACACTTTAACACTTTAAGGCACTCAAAAATTTGAAAAAGCACTAACCATTTGAATAAAGCTCTATATAATTAGAGAAATAGCAGAAATATAACAAAAACGTATATATTAAGTATAAAAAATTATACTTTAACCCTTTTCGACTATGGAGTAAACTATAGGTGTACATTTTTAAAAGAAAAATTTTGTTTTTAAAACTGATAATTTATGTAGTCCATTTTTTCGGACCATTTTCGACATAATATGTCTAAAAATACAAACTTTATAGGTTCAAAAAGGGTTAATTCATAAGTTTTTATACCTAATATATATTTTTTTGTTTTATTTATGTTATTCCTCTAATTATATAGAGCATTATTCAAATGGATAGTGTTTTTACGATTTTTTGATCTTCGGGGTTAAATTTTTCCCATGGGTTAATTTTACTTTTTTTCGCTGCTATTTTAAACATAAGACTTTATACTAAAAATTCAAGTCATCTTTATTAAATATGACCGACAAATACATAATATTTCGATATGGTACACTGAGAATTCCCAAATATAGCAAAATTTGACCTTTGAACTCCACATTTTATGGGTTAAGAATGTCCGAATTGAATAAAACTTGGAATATATATTTTATATTATCTGGTCTATAATACTCTGAAAATACTTTGTTTAAAATGTACAACAGTAAAAAATTAATACGTATTCTCTAATATATTACAAAAAAATGCGATTTTCCCGAAATCCGCCGAGTTCAAATCGCAGGTACAGCTAAACTGTAAGAATTATTGATCTAATTTTTTTACCGTTTTATTCCCTTATCTATTGTCCATAAATCCCCATGAGATCTTCTAAAAATTTTAAAATTTGTTTAACAAAGTTTCAAAAAAACTGAAATTGGAGATTTGAAACGGCCGTTGAAAAATTCAAACTTTTTTAACCATAGCTGAGAACAAGTTTGCGTTATCGTATAAAGACAAAAGCTAACATTCTAGTTATTATAGATATATTTTAAGTAACAAAATGTTTTTTTACAATATTTCCTAAAAAATGTTAATTTTATTGTCACATTTCGAATTCATGTGCTGTGAGACACGTTAATGGTCTGGGGAATTTGCAATAACTCTGAAAGTTTTCAACCAATATTTATGTTTTATATCTTTCCGAAAAGCTTATTATGTGTACATTGCGATTCCATCACAATACATTGTAAAGTTTATTATTAAGTGGCAAAATTTTAGCAAAAACTGAAAAAAATCGATTTTTTCCCCTTGTAAATGCACTTGGAAACTTTAGTGCCGTTGCGGCACCTGTTAACGTTATCCTATCAGCCTAATTTTTTGTATGACATAGTTTTACAACCCATAGAACAATTCTAGAGGGGGGGACGGGCAAAATTCGCAACTTCGTTTTTTTGGAGCACTCTAATGTATACGAGCTATGACCTTACACAAAACATATTTTTGTCGAATTTTATCAAGATATCTTTATTTGATAATGAAATATGTGCGCTTAAGTGATTTTTTTGAAGTGGATCTTATATAGCAGCTATTACCATATATGGACCAATCCGGAAAATTTTGGAAGAGTGATTCATATAAAAACAAAACATATTTGTGCCGAATTTTATCTAGATAAATTTATTTAACAATTAAATATGTGCGTTTAAGTGATTTTCGGAAGTGGGCCTTATATGGGAGCTGTGACCAATAATGGACCAATCCGGGAAAAGAGTGGTAGAATGATTTATATGTACACAAAATATATTCAAGTCGAATTTTATCCTTATAGTTTTAGAATTTAATGAAATATATGCGTTTAAGTGATTTTCGGAAGTGGACTTTATATGGGAGTTATGACCAATTATGAGCCTATCCGGAAAAAAATTTGTAGAATGATTTGTATTTATACAACACATACTTGTGTCGAATTGTATCCCGATAGCTTTATTATTCAATGAAATATATGCATTTCAGTGATTTTCGGAAGTGGGCCTTATATGGGAACTATGACCAATAATGGACCGATCCGTAAAAAAATTTGTAGAATGATTCATATTTAGACAAAACATATTTGTGCGGAATTTTATCCCGATAGCTTTATAATTCAATGAAATATATTAGTTTAAGTGATTTTCGGAAGTGGACTTTATATGGGAGCTATGACTATCCGGAAAAAATTTCGTAGAGTGATTCATATTTAGACTAAACGTACTTGTGTCGAATTTTTCAAGATAGCTTTATTTGACAATGAAATATGAGCTTTTAAATGATTTTCGGAAGTGGGCCTTATATGGGAGCTATGACCAATAATGGACCGATCCGTAAAAAATTTGGTAGATTGATTTGTATGTACACAAAACATATTTAACTCGAATTTTATCACAATAGCTATATTCGTCAATGAAATATGTACGTTTAGGTGATTTTCGGAAGTGGACCTTATATGGGAGCTATGACCAATTGTGGACCGACTAAGATCTACGTTTACTGTATGATTTCTGTTCATATTATATATACATGTACAAAATTTTGTGTTGATACCGATATATTTGAGGGAGTTATTAACGATAAACTAATTTCCGGGAATATAAACTTTTGTATGGGGGCTATGGGAAATATTCGATCGATTGTAAAGATCTTGAACATAATTGATCACAGGCCTAAAAAAATAATGTGTGATAAAATTCATTGAAATAGCTTTGGTAGTTTCTGAGAAAACTTCAAAAGAATGTTGAAAAAACGTAATTTTTTCGAGGTAGTCTGAAATTTTTACTCATAACTTTTTATGTTGTGAACCGATTTTGCTGATTTTCAATACCAAACTGCTTAGGATAATAATAAATATTTTGGGTGAATTTGGTTGATTTCCTTTGCTTAGTTTTAATGTGAGCGTGTTTTACACAGACAGACAGACGGACATAGCTAAATCGACTAAGAATTTGATAAGGACCCAGAATATATATACTTTGTTTGGTCTTAGATGAATATTTCTTGGTGATACACACGGAACGACAAACTTATGTATACCCTCTATCACCACTGATGGTGGTGGAGGGTATAAAAATAACTAAATGCAATAAAATTTGTTTTATTTTAAGCTGTGAAATTTTACAAACATGGTTTTATATTAATTCTGTCTAGGTTATAAGAAACACCAGTCTTGCATACAATTTATTCAGTGGGGTATCAAAATTTACAACTACTGAAGAATACTATTCATTTCGGATGGTATGAATAAAATTCTTATTTATATACATAATAACACTTTAAGTGGTATACAAATTATACGATATGGTGTAACATCAATTCTTTTAAAATATCATTTATATATTACGGTAATTTAATTTGAATACCGAAGGAGTAACGAAACGTAATCCATTTTAGTGTTATTTTAATGCTCTAAAAAATGAGTACAAATCAATTCTCTCTCTATATCTCTCATTTAGTCTCTTTAAATGCATGCTATACTGGTGTAAATTTAATTAATTTTTGGGTTTTTTATATATAAACACCAGCCTGGTGTAAAAATTATCCAAAAACTTTTTACTGTGTATGCAATGGAACAAGACTTCAAGTAACGCACATTAGCCGCAATCTCATTGGAGCAACAATACTGACAGGATCATGGAACGGAGAGGATGAATTTATTCCGCGTATTCCAATAATTCCAAAAGGTTTGCCATTCAATTTTAAACGTTTGCTGTTTCCAGTTAAACTGGCATTTGCTATGACCATTAATAAGTCACATGGTCAAACTTTGAATGTTGCCAGTTTACATTTAGAAACATCATGTTTTTCTCATGGTCAATTTTATGTAGCCTGCTCACGGGTACCAAGTGGAAAAAATTTATATATTTTTACACCAACCAGTAAAACTTCTAATATTGTGTATAGAAGCGTTTTATCAATATAATAATACTATAGGTCAATATATTTATAAGTCGAATAAGTATATTTAAGTACTTTAAATTACGTATTTGAATTTATTTAGTTTAATATTATTTGGGTATTTTTAATAGTATAATATAAGTATAAGTTACTAAGTAGTATGTTAAAATAAGTATATTTAGTGTATTTTTAACTGTTAAAATTTTTTAATAAAAACAAGTCAGAGTGCTATATTCGGCTATGCCGAATCTTAAATACCCTCCACCTGTAAGCTACTTTTTTGAAAACCCTTATAAATATTACTAGATACGTATATAATAAATTGTGAAAGTTTAAATTGTGCTTCCGTAATGAGGCTGCTATCATTTAGAAATCATATATACCTTTTATCGAGATATGGACAATTATTGGCCAATCCGAACAAAATTTCACATAATGATTTTCGATAAAAAACACACTGTGTCGGATTTTATCCGTATATATTTATAATTGAATGAAATATATTGGAAAAAGTGACTTTTGGAAATGGGCCTTATATGAGAACTAAGACCAGTGTTGCCAATTTAGCACATTTAGTGCTAGATTTAGCACTTTTTAAACTCATTTAGCACCTAAAAGTGTAATTTAGCACCTTTTTTAGCATTTTTCAAATGTTTTTTGGCACTTTTTTTAGCACATTTCAGGATTTTTGTACATATTCTTGTATGCCAATTTTAATTGTTCTTCTGTAAAAATATGGTTAAAAATTAATTATTAATTAATCATGTACAACAAAAAATTAATGTTTACTGGTTATCTGTAGAAATATCGGTTCGTATTTGATGAGCTTAAGTTACATTTTAAAAGGGCCACTTCCTATGGAAACTGGCTCAAAGCTAAACTAAAATCTTATACATTTCCAAAAAATTTTTTAATTGTAATATTCTTTACAAAGGATTTCATTTGTGTCTTCCCTTTAGACTTTTAATTAAAAATGTCATTATAATTGTAAACTCAATTTCAAAAATATTCACAACCAAAAACTTTTGAGTTACGCATCAACAAACTCGTTTAGTGGAACGTTTCTGGAACTAGTTTTTTAATCAATGATTTAAGTTCGAGTTATACACCTTCTTTAGAACTAGATCTTTTTCCAGCGATTTATTATTCAAATTGTTGAGATTGAGATCAATTTTTAGAAACCGTCAATTATAATTAAATTTTCTTATAATAAATTCGAGATATTTTTCTACTGGTTTATTATTATTTCATCAGAACTTTTTAATCACAACATTTTCCGACAAAACTGTTTCCAGTATTAATGGCGATATTATTGGTTGCAATGTCGCAGTTCCAGAATCTGGTTGTTTACTTCCGATCTAAAAAATTCAAAAAAATGTATTGAATAAGCATTTCTAATTCTGTATTAAAATCATCCCATAAAAAGTGGATTTGGTACGTTTGCGTATTAATGTAAAAACATTATTTATGCAGTTAAAAAATAACAAAAAATAAAGCTATTTTAGAAAAATTCAAGGGGAGCCATATAAAAAATCCTCTTTTTGGGATAAAGTAAGAATCGAAAAACTCTAAAACTAGTTATTATAAACATTTTGTTCTGTATTAAAATCAACCCATAATAAGTGGAGTTGGTCCGTTTGCGTACTAAGCTAAAAATATTATTTATGTAGTTTATTTTAAAAATTAAAATTTAAATATTTTACAATAAAAAACCTTATTTTTGTTAGCACTTTTTCTATCATTTTTATACCCTCCACCACCTTCAGTGGTGATAGAGGGTATATATAAGTTTGTCATTCCGTTTGTAACAACGAGAAATGTTCATTTGAGACCCAACAAAGTATATATATTCTTGGTCCTTATGAAATTTTGTGTCGATTTAGATATATCCGTCTGTCTGTCTGTATAAAACACGCTCACGTTAAAACGAAGCAACGGAACTTTATGAAATTCACCCAAAATATTCATTGATATCCTAAGCAGTTTGGTAATGAAAATCAGCAAGATCGGTGAAATATGTTCAAAGTTATGAGTAAAAATTTGAGACAACTTCAAAAAAAATTGTGCTTTTTCACATATTTATTTGTATTTTTTAAAAAAACTACTGCAGATAAATTGATGAATTTTGTCAGAGATATAACATTGTTAAACATTGTTAAAAATCGAAAAAATCGGTTCACAATTACATATACCTCCCATACAAATTTACATATTGCCCGAAATTAATTTATTGTTAATAACTTCCGAAATAATCCCGATATCTTTACGAAATTTTACAAATTTAAATTCTATGCCAATAGAATTCATATAAAGAAACAATTTTCTGAATCGGTCCATAATTGGTCATAGCTCCCATATAAGGTTACCTTCCGAAAAACTTTTAATCGCACATAGCTCATTACCAATAACGATATTCATACAAACTATGGCACAAATATTACTTTTATCTACAGAAATCTTACTGTACATTTTTTCACAAACATTACTTTCATATACAGAAATGATACTGTAAAATTTGTTTACGATCGGTCTGTAATTGGTCGTAGCTCCTATACAAGGTCTCCTGTTGAGAATCACTTAAACGCATAAAACTCTTTACGAAATAAAGATATCCATACAAAATTTGGCACAAATATTGCTTTTATCTACAGAAAACGTATTATATTTTTTTTACGGTCGATCCATAATTGGTCATAGCTCCCATTTAAGGTCCCCTTTCGAGAATAACTTAAACGCATATTACTAATTACCAAATAATGATATCCATAAAAAATTTGGCACAAATATTTATTTTTGAATTTTGTCATACATATAGTTTGGGAATCCACTGAGTTGAAAATCGAAATCAGTCCACAATTTCTTGTACCACCCATAGGGATTAAAAAATTTATTATTTTTCGCAAAAAATTAAATAAAAACTGTCCAAAACGAACAGAATTCGAACTTAAAATCTCCCAGTTGCTAGTTTTACGCCATTCCCACTACACTATTAACTAGCTTCGTAATTGTTTGCAACTAATGTTCACATAGAAATTCTCTTTCCTGTTTGTGTAAAAAATTGTTGTTAACCCAATATCAAATAAAATGTACACATTGAGAATGTGTAACTGTTAATTTCTTATGCTATTCAGCAACATACAGAAAATAACATGGCATTTTTATATGAAAAATATTAGTTAACGAAGGACAAAATAATGAAGTGGTGTAGTGGATGGAAGGGAGAATTAACAAACTGAGCATTGCAGGTTCGATTCCTGGTCGATTTATCTTGTTTTGTCATAAATAATTTAATTTTGTTTTTAACCAAATTAAGTGTCGAAATTCGGTTCAACAATAAAAATTTAAAATCATTTTTTTTTAATTTTTTTTTCATAGGATCAACAACGTTGAATATCTATTGTATATTGTTTTATAAATAGTACCATACATTTCTCTCACACATAGAAATTATTTTAAATACAGAACATAGGTTAAATTTAGTATGCTCTGTAACAGTCTGTTAAGTGGTAGTTTTGTTTTTAATTGCATATTGTAAGGCGTAATGAAAGTAAGTCTAAAACATTGGCGGCCAAACATGCCCCTGCGGGCACTGTTGCCAATTTAGCTATTTTCTCGTCAAATCTAGCGATTTTTAATCCCGTTTTGCGGGGAAAAATATGATTTAGCTATTAGCGGGAAATCTAGCGATTTTTCTTTAGATTTTAAGGCATTTTTTATTCATTTTTATTTTGATAATATCGCTTAAAAGTTGCTACGAATGACGATATTTACATATATGTATGTATATAAAAATATGCATTCAATGTAAATTATTTGAGTTTTAGCTGTGTGTATTATACTTATTTTGAATGTTCTGAAGAACATAATTAGGAGCAAATATTTGTGCGTACAGGTAAAGTTATACGAAAAACTTTAAAAGGGGCATATTTTGTTGTACTCAATTAAAAAACGAATATTTAATTATTCTAGTCTTTTAGTAAATGAGTGATATGATAATAAAATTTACCATAATTCTAACAAGTAAGAGTGTTATATTCGGCTATGCCGAATCTTATATACCCACCATCAAATTACTGCCATATAAATAAACTTTGATATTTTGAATATTTTATTATTATATATCGATACTAATGTGAACATCACGGTAATATTTGAAATAGGTCTATTAATGGGGGTTCAACTATTGACAGTGCTCTTTCGAATTAAAAATACTAATTTGTATAGGGAGTAGGGTTATTTATACATATATGGATGAATTCTCATAAAAGTCGGTAGGAAGATTTCAGTTCAGTTTATGTCGAATTGCATTGCAGTATCCGTATTTTCAGGCAGTTAAAGTAATTTCCTTAAGGGGACCTTGTATGGGGGAAAAGATTAATTATGAACCGATCATCCTTAAATCTCGTAGAACGAATCATATTCATGTAAAATTTCCAACCAGTAATGAGCATTGTAATCATTTTCGGTGGGGTAATTATGGACTGATCATCATAAAAATTGGTAGTGACTTATCAGTGTCGAATTCCATCGCTGTACTCGCATTTTTAAGCCAGTAATAAGCGTTAAAGTATTTTTCTGATGGGGACCTTAAATGGGTAGGGTCAATTATGGGTCGACCCCCACAACATTTTGTAGAGAGATGTTAGATCAAACAAAACTAGTTTATGTCGAATTTCATTGATCTACTAGCATTTTTAAGCCAGTACTGAGTTTTAAAGTCATTTTCTGAAGGGGCCTTATATGGGGGAGGGCCAATTATAGACCGATCCTCGTAAAATTTTGTAGAACAATCTTGGTTCATACAGGTCACGTTTATATCGAATTTCATCGCTTTACTCGTTTAAGCCAGTAATGAGCGTTAAATTATTTTTCTGATGGGGACCTTATATGTGGGGGGGGGGGGGGTTGTTCAGTTAAGGCCCGATCCACAAAAAATTTGGTTAAGTGATTTTGGCTTGCAAGGAACTTACTTGAGTCGAATTTCATTGCTATACTCGTTTTTTTTTTAAATCAGTAATGTCATTTAAAGTAATTTTCTGAAGGGGACCTTATATGGGGGGTAGGGTCAATTATGGACCGATCCACATAAAATTTTGTGGAGAGATTTTTACTCGTATAGAACTTACTTATGTCAAATTTCATCGCTATACTTGTATTTTTACGCCAACAATGAGCGTTAAAGTCATTTTCTGAAGGGGACCTTATATGTAGGGTAGGGTCAATTATGGACCGATCCACATATAGTTTGGTGAAGAGATATTGGCTTGTATGAAACCTATGTGAGTCAAATTTCATCGCTATATTCGTATGTTTAAGCCGGTAATCAGAATTATAGTAATTTTCAAAAGGGGGCCTTATATGGGGGTTAAGGCCAATTGTGGTCCTATGTCCAACATAATTCAGAATTTTATTTCGGAGGTCAAAAAACTGACTTATGCGAAATTTTGTGCCATTTGCTTCATAAACAACGAATTTGTGAATGTTTGAAGCTCTTTATACAATATTCCGGGGGGTACATTTGTATGGGGGCTATGTGAAATCGTTGACCGATTTTGCCCATTTTCAATACCAAACATTTCTGATCAATAAAAAATATTTTTCATCTCAATATCTCTTTTTTTGTGGACGCTATCGTGCCAAGAACAGACAGACGGACGGACGGACATAGCTAGACATAGCTAGATAGTCTTAGAATCTTACGAGGTCCCAGAATATATATACTTTATGGGGTCTGTGAACAATATTTCGATGTGTTACACACGGAATGACAAAATCAATATACCCCCATCTTTTTTGATGGTGGGTATAAAAATTAGTGAACATTGGAAATAAGTGACGAAAGGATCGATCCATAAAGTCCTAAAAATTTACAACATTTCTAAGGCGTATAGGGCCGCATATCGATATTGCAGATAAACTTCCCACAAAGGGAGTGTATAATAATAATCTTGGGTGCCCCGGTAGGCTAGTTGGTAGTGTGCTAGCCTGTCAGTCTGGGGGTTGTGGGTTCGATTCCCAGCAGAGATCCTGGTCTGCTACACTACAACGGTCGTATGGTTATCGTCACCCTGCTCGGTAAATTAGGTTAGAATATAATTTGTAATTGTATTGTAATGGAAAAATAAATAATACTCTAATGCCGAAAATAAAGGATCGATCCATAAAGGCCAGCATTTCGAAATTCAATTTATCTTTACAACATTTCTAAAGCAATCTGTATAGGGTCGCATATCGAAATTAACCTCAACTTGACATTTTTCCTAACCCAAAGTGAAAATATTTAACATAAAAAGAGATTCTCTTATGTGTTTGTTATAAGATGTGTTTGTATCACTATCCCATTCCTACGTATGTATATAGATTTTAGCGATAAATCGCTGACTTTTTAGAATAATATAAAAAATCTGAAAAATTTAGCTAGTTTTTTTTAGCTATTTCTTTTCAGAATCATATAATAAATATTATTTTGACGATTTATCGCTAAATTTTTCAAAATGTCTTGAATTTAGCTATTTTCTAGCTATTTTTCAGTCGACTTTAGCGATATTTTTGGGAAAAAAGTTGGCAACAGTGCCTGCGGGCATTGTGTTATTCTCACTCATACACAAGCAATACGAATGTTCTCAGCAACAAAACAAACTATACACAAAACAAAAACAATTTAATTTAGTTGCTCTCTTTATGAAATGATACACAGAGAATATTTTCAAAAGCCGTTACAAATAAATGTTTGTATAAAACTTATAAATACTTTTGATAGCTAGATTTATTATGAAAATAATTATTTACAATTATATTTGTATTGTCATTTATTCAAGCAATTAATTTTATCGATTAACGGTTAATCTTTTGAACACTTATAGACATACATACATATGTACATAAACATATTCATTAATACATTCTTACATCAATATATGCATCCATACCTCGTTTCGTCAATACATACATACATCGACCAATGTTTTAGACACTAAAATATTAAGGTAAATTTGAATCAATCCATAAAATTTGATAATTTATGAAACCAGTTTAAGGTGGAGGGTATTTAAGATTCGGCAGAGCCGAATATAGCACTCTAACTTGTTTTCTTTATTTTTAGCACTTTCTAAAATTTTTTTCAAAACAATCTAGCACTTTTTCGCAATTAGGTTTTGGCAACACTGACCAATTATGCATAGATCCTAATTAAAAAACAAGTTAGAGTGCTATATTCGGCTCTGCCGAATCTTGAATACCCTCCACCAGCAAGCTATTTTTAATTAAAACCCATTTAACTATCTAATTTTTAGATAACTTGGCAAAATTGTTGTTTCCGTATTGATATGCATATGTCAATCTAATTTTAATTAAGTCCAGAAATATTTATATTAATAGGCCTGTTCGAAAACATTTTTAATTTAAAGCTATATCTATACACAGAACATATTCTTGCCAAATTTCATCTGGATATAATCATTTAATAACGAATTAAGTGGTATAAAGTGATTTTCAGAAGTAAACCTTGTATGAGAGCTAAGACAACTTATGGACCGATCCGGAAAAAATTCCGTAGAATGATTTATATGCTCACAAAACATATTCAAGTCGTACTTTATCCCGATAGCTTTATTATTCAAAGAAATATATGTGTTTAAGTGATTTTCGTAAGTGGACCTTATATGAGAGCCTATCCGGAAACAAATTCTTAGAGTGATTCATATTTAGACAAAACATATTTGTGTCGAATTTTATCATCATAACTTTATTTGACAATTAAATATGTGCACTTAAGTGATTTTCGGAAATGGGCCTTATATGGGATCTATGACCAATAATTTTCCGATCCGTAAAAAATTTAGTAGAATGATTTGTATGTACGCAGAACATATCTGTGTCGAATTTTATCATAATAGCTTTATTTATCAATGAAAAGTGTGCGTTTAGGTGATTTTCGGAAGTGGACATTATATGGGAGCTATGACCAATTGTGGACCAACTGAGATCTACGTTGATATTATGATTTCTGTTTACATTATATTTGCATGTAGAAAATTTTGTGTTCATACCGATACATTTGAGGGAGTTATTAACGATAAACTAATTTCCGGGAATGTATACCTTTGTATGGGGGCTCTGGGAAATATTGGTTCGATTGTAAAGCTTTTGAACATAATTAATCACTGCCTTGAAAAAATAATGTGTGACAAAATTCATCGCAATATCTTTGGTAGTTTCTGAGAATACTTCAAAAGAATTAGGAAAAAAAAGTAATTTTTTTCGAGGTAGTCTGAAATTTTTACTCATAAGTTATTACGTTGTAAACCGATTCTGCTGATTTTCAACACCAAACTGCTTAGGATAATAATAAATATTTTGGGTGAATTTGGTTGATTTCCTTTACTTAGTTTTAACGTGAGCGTGTTTTAGGCAGACAGACAGACAGTCGGACATAGCTAAATCGACTCAGAATTTCATAAGGACCCAGAATATATATACTTTGCTGGGTCTCAGATGAATATTTTTTGGTGTTACGCACGGAATGACAAACTTATATATACCCTCTATCACCACTGATGGTGGTGGAGGGTATAAAAAAAGATTTCTTATATACACAAAATATCCTTATTCCGACATCTTTATTTATCAATGAAATGTGCGATTTTCTGAAGTGGATCTTATATGACAGATATGAACAAATTTGGACCGATCCGTAAAAAACTTATTTTTATAGCCTATTTATACACTACACCACTTTAAAGTATACCAATCGGCTTAGAATCATTTTCTGAGTCGATTTGGCTATGTCCGTCCATCTAAACCTTGTAACCAAACTATAGGTCGCAATTTTGAAGATAATTCAATGAAATTTGGTACATGATCTTCTATTATTGGACGAAGCCTATTGAAAATGGTTAAGATCGGTCCATTATTTCACCTAGCCCCCATACAACTGAGCCCCTGAATAGGGCTTGTAAAGCTTGTAGTCAAACTTCAGGTCTCAATTTTGAAGATAATTCAATGAAATTTGGCACATCATCTTCTATGGTGCCGGAGACGAAATCTATTGAAAATTATTAACATTGGTTCCTTATTTCTCCTAGACCCCCTACAACTGAACCCGACGAATATGGCTTTTAAGTTAACAATTATGTTTAACATACTCGAATCTCGACAAAAAGCTGTAAAACCAAGTTCTATACCAGCCTCGATGACTCTCATGAATTTTATAATTATAGGGTATCATTTGACCTTAGCCCCTATACAAAGCCCCCTTCAAAATTTGACTTAAATATCCACAATTTTATCCAACAATAAACGGCTTAAGTATATCTAAGGCAAGGTACAATTCGGAAAACATTGCGCAGGGTGTTTCATATCTACTATAAACACATTCATGACTAATATTATACCGATATCTTCATTCAGTTATGAAATATGTGTGTTTACGTGGTTATTGGAAATGAGTCTTATATAGGATCTATGCCCAATTATGGACCGATCCAAAATACATTTTGCAGAGTGATATATGTATACACAATACATATTTATGTTGAATATTATTTCAATATCTTTATTTCTAAATTAGTTATGTGCATTTAAGTAATTTTCTGAAGTTGACCTTGCATGGGAGCTGTGACCAATTATGGGCATAGCCGGAAAAAATTTCGCAGGGTGTTTTATATCTACTTTAAACACATTCATGATGAATTTTATACCGATAATTTCATTCAGTTATGTAATATGTGGTTATCGGAAATGGGCCTTATATAGGAGCTATGTCCAATTATGGACCAATCCGAAAAATATTTTACAAAGTGATAAATGTATACACAAAACATATTTATGTTGAATATTATTCCAATATCTTTATTTCTTAATTAGTTAATTGTATTTAAGCATTTTTCGAAAGTGGACCATATATGGGAGCTGTGACCAATAATCGACCTATACAGATCTACGTTGGTAATATGATTTCTGTTCTTATTATATACATAAGTGCAAAATTTCGTGGTGATACCGATATTTTTGCCGAATTAATTAACGATAAATCTATTTCCGAGAATATGTACCTTTGTATGGGGGCTATGAGAAACTTTGAATAGATTGTTTTGAGTTTGAAAATTTTTAATCCCTCGGTAAAGAAAATAAGGTGTGATAAAATTCATTCCATTATCTTTAGTAGTTTCTGTGAAAACTACTCAAGAATTAGGAAAAAAACTTAATTTTTTCGAGGTAGTCAGACATTTTTACTCATAACTTTTTACGTTGTGGACCGATTTGACTGATTTTCAATACCAAACTGCTTAGGACAATAGTGAATAATTTCAGTGAATTTGGCTAATTTATTTTGCTTAGTTTTAACGTGAGAGTGTTTGAGGCAGACAGACGGACGGATAGACAGACACAGCTAAATCGACTCAGAATTTCATAAGGATCTAGAATATATATACTTTGTTGGGTCTCAGATTAACATTTCTTGGTGTTACACACGGAATGACAAACTTATATATACCCTCTATTACCACTAATGGTGGTGGAGGGTATAATAAACTAAAGAAATTTTTTTATTACAAAAATTATGCCAGCTTTTTAAATTTTAAATAACGTTTTTTTAAATTGATAAACAATATACCCGTGTAACGCCGGGTATAAACAGCTAGTTAAATTAATAAAATAAATTATTTTTGTATATCCATATTATTAAAAAATTTAATTCAAACAAGAATTTATTCAAAACAGTTAGAGTGCTATATTCGGCTGAGCCGAATCTTAAATACCCTCCACCAGCTACTTATACATATATTAATACTTTTCTAAGTGATCAAATATTTGTAGAAATAAGTTTTCTCATGTCTTGAATAGAAAAAATACAAAGATTTAAACAGCTTAAATCTATTACAATTCCATGATTTATTGAACATTACAAACGCCATTTTCTTTATATTTTTATAGCACTTAGCGATATTTAGTAATTTGCATGTATGCATGTGTGTAAAACACTTAAGGATTTTCAAAATAAATATATATAATTTTGTTCTACACAAATTGATAATCCAACTAGTTAAATACGGTTAAAGCGCTTTTAGGGGCAGGACATAGTATGGAAGATATGACCAATTATAGACCGATCGTAAAAAATTCTTTAAGCAAAATTTCTGTTCATAAAAGCTATATTTCAGTAAAATTTGGATCTATATCGTAATTTAGTAATAAGTAATGTGTGTTTAAGTGATTTTCTGAAGGGAACCTTGTATGAGACCGACCGCACCCATGTTATGAACCGATCGTGAAAAAATCTTGAAATAGAATTTTTGTATACAAAATTAATATTTGGGCCAAATTTTTTATAAATAGCTTTATTTGGTAATGAGTAATGTGCGTTTAAGAGATTTTCGTAAAAGGACCTTGTATTGAAGCTATGACCAATAATTTCAAAATTCTGTATCTATATCATTATTTGGTAATGAATATTGTGCATTTAAGTGATTTTCTGAAGGGGACCTAGTATGGGAGCTGTGACCAATTATGGACCGATCGGAAAAAATTCCATACTAATATTTCTGTATATGTGAGCAATACTTGTATCAAATTTTATATGAATATCTTAATTTAGTACTGAGTTATGTGCGTTTAAGTGATTTTCGGAAGGGGACCTTGTAAGGGAGCTATGACAAATTATGTACTGATCGGAAAAAATGTCACAGTAATATTTCTGTATATTAAAGCAATACTTGTTCCAAATTTTATATGGATATCTTAATTTAGTAATGAGTTATGCGTGTTTAAGTGATTTTCGGGAGGGACCTTGTATGGGAGCTATGTCCAATTATAGACCGATCCTGAAAATTTTTTCTTTTAATGAATTTTATTCTCATAAGATTTTAACTTGTAAAATTTTGTGAGGATATCAACATTCTGACGGAAGTTATTAACAATAAACTCATTTTCGGGGAATATGTACTTTTGTATTGGAGGTATATGAAATTGTGGACCGATTCCGCCAAAGTCAAGCCCTTGTGCAGAAACAAATGTATGATGATTTTCATGCAATTATATTACATAGCTTTCGTGAAAATTAAATCGGAATGTGTAAAAAATGCTTATTTTTTCGAAGTTGTTTTAAATTTTGATTCATAACTTTTCCCGATGTGAACCGATATTTTAAGTCAAGGCTTCTAGATTATGTAAAAAAACAAAAATTAAAAAATTCATACCATTTAGGAACTTATTCTTAAATATTACTAACTTTTGTCAATGAAAGCAGTTTATAATATTTATGCTGAAACTTTTTTCTGTGAACAATCAGTATAAAATTGTTTAAAACCAAAGTACCTAACCTAAAACTAAATTTTTATTAGTAACAAAAATATAAATGTATTTGAACATTTAAAATTTTTACCAGACATACAGAGTTTTATACAAAATTATATAATTTTATTTGTTTGAATTTTCAATATAAAAAAAATTTAACTCTGCTTGTGAATTAAAATTCTACCACAATTACCAATTATGATCTTATCCGAAAAATATTTCGTAGAGTGATTCATATATAAACGAAACATATTTGTGTCGAATTTTATCAAGATACCTTTATTTGACAATTAAATATGTGCGTTTAAGTGATTTCCGGAAGTGGGCCTTATATGGGAGCTATGACTAATAATGGACCGATCCGAAAAGAAATTTGGTAGAATGATTTGTATGTACACAAATCATATTCAGCTCGAATTTTATCACAAAAGCTTTATTTGTCAATGAAATATGTGTGTTTAGGTGATTGGATCTTACATGGGAGCTATGATTTCTATTCATATTAATTTTGTGTTGATACCGATATATTTGAGGGAGTTATTAACGATAAACTTATATTCGGGAATATACATCTTTATGTGGGGGCTATGGGAAATATTGGATCAATTGTTATGAGTTTGAACATACTTGATCCCTGTCCCAAAAAAATAATGTGTGACAAAATTCATCGAAATATCTGAGAAAACTACTTACGAATTGGGAAAAAAAAACTTTATTATTTTCGAGGTAGTCTGAAATTTTTAATCATAACTTTTTACGTCGTGAACCGGTTTTACTGATTTTTAATACCAAACTGGACCGGATAATAAGTAATATTTTGTGTGAATTTCGTGAATTTTTATTGCTTCGTTTTAACGTGTTTTACACAGACAGACAGACGAACGAACGGACAGACGGACATGGCTAAATCGACTCAGAATTTCATAAGGATCAGGAATATATATACTTTGTTGGGTATTGATAAATATTTCTTGGTGTTACACACGGAATGACAACGTTTTATATACCATCTATCCCCACTGATGCTGGTGGAGGGTATAAAAAACTCTATATGATATTGATTGGATGATACGCACTTTTTTATGTTCACTTTTTGAATAACTGCTACAACACCAAATTTCTAGGCTAAATATAAAAAAACATGAACCGATTTTCAAGAAATTTGGCAACATACAGTGTAATCCGCTGTATATCCTTTAAAAAAAAGTATTTTAAAACAGAATCTGAAATTTTTTTTCAAAGTTTATTGTTGTAGATCTGTATATATTACTTCCATCACTTATATTTTCCACCGGTAAACTATTTTTATTTCACAACCTTTAATTTGCTGTATATCCTCAGAAAATAACAATTTTAAAAGAGAATCGGATGTAGTTTCCTACGATCGAGAAAACTATAAACTATATTTGATCTTGAGTGAATGTCTATGATGCCACTTTTGTATGCAGTACTGAACAAAAAAACTATAACTATATTAGATCTTGAATGAATGTCTACGATGTCACTTTTGTATGCAGTACTGAACAAAAACCGCTCCTAAAAAATAATAATAAAAAATAAATAATATATTCATATTACATTTTTCACAAAAATTCGAATTTTAAACTTAAATATACAAATCCATCTAGAAAATCATTTATATCTCGGCTTAAAATTTTTATTTATATAACTCTCTAAACATTTACTTTAAATAACTCTCAATTCGAGAAAAAAATAAAGATCCGTAATCATTCATATTTTCATACAAAAATATAAAATTTTAATTTATTGTTAAATCGAGATAACAATAAAAATCTACAATAAGTTAAAAAAAACCATCAAAAATTATCTTGATATAAATTCGGTTGCCATTTTTAAATGCAGCTCAAATCTAAAAAAAACATGATATGTATTTGACTACTCATTAGAGTGTCCTGAAAGACAGCACTTTTGCAAATCTTATATAGGTATACCTCTGAAACGATGCATATAAAGCATTGTTCATATAAAATATGGATGAATTCATCTTTCAATATCTTTTTATACTTTTAGAAAATTATCCACCAAAAATTCTGCACGTATGTAGCACCGTATTTATTCCAAGCTTTTAAAATTAATTAATGATCTTGAATAATTCCAGCACACATTTTCCATTTACCACTAACAAATTCCGAAATTTTTTAATTAGAGGAAGATGTGGATATTTTAATTAGTAAAATGATTTCGTAACTTCTTTCTATTTTTAACGATATTTGATCTTTAAACCTTTATTTCTTCAGATTTAATAAGTGGTGTCTAAATCCATCCAAAACTTTAGTGTGGATGCGTAAAAGCTAATGAATAACAAGTTAGAGTGCTATATTCGGCTATGACGAATCTTAAATACCCTCCACCAGCAAGTTACTTTTTATTAAAACTCATTTAAATATCTAATTTTCAGATAACTTGGCAAAAATTTTTTTCCGTATTGAGGGTACTAACATTTATGCATATGTCAAACTAATTTTAATAAGGTCGAGAAAAATGTATATTAATTCCGTAGAATGATTTATATATTCAAAATACACATTTATGTCGAATTTTATCCCGATAACTTTGATTGTCAATGTGCATTTGAGTAATTTTCGGAAATGGTCCTTATATGGGAATTGTGACCAATTATCGACCGATAAGGAAAAAATTTCGTATAATGATTTATATGCCAAAAAAAAAATTCAATTCGAATTTTACTATAATAGATTTACTAATTAATGAAATATGTGCGTTTAAGTGATTTTCGGAAGTGCTTTATATGTATACGAGCTATGACCTTACACAAAACATATTTTTGTCGAATTTTATCAAGATATCTTTATTTGATAATGAAATATGTGCGCTTAAGGGATTTTTTGAAGTGGACCTTATATAGCAGCTATTACCATATATGGACCAATCAGGAAAATTTTGGAAGAGTGATTCATATAAAGACAAAACATATTTGTGCCGAATTTTATCTAGATAACTTTATTTAACAATTAAATATATGCGTTTACTTGATTTTCGGAAGTGGGACTTATATGGGAGCTATGACCAATAATGGACCAATCCGGGAAAAAAGTGGTAGAATGATTTATATGCACACAAAATATATTCAAGTCGAATTTTATCCTTATAGTTTTAGAATTTAATGAAATATATGCGTTTAAGTGATTTTCGGAAGTGGACTTTATATGGGAGTTATGGCCAATTATGAGCCTATCCGGAAAAAAAATTCGTAGAGTGACTCATATAAAGACAAAACATATTTGTGTCGAATTTTATCAAGATAGCTTTATTTGACAATGAAATATGAGATTTTAAATGATTTTCGGAAGTGGGCCTTATATGGGAGCTATGACCAATAATGGACCGATCCGTAAAAGAATTTGTAGAATGATTCATATTTAGACTAAACATATTTGTGTCGAATTTTTCAAGATAGCTTTATTTGACAATGAAATATGAGCTTTTAAATGATTTTCGGAAGTGGGCCTTATATGGGAGCTGTGACCAATAATGGACCGATCCGTAAAAAAATTTGGTAGATTGATTTGTATGTACACAAAACATATTTATCTCGAATTTTATCACAATAGCTATATTAATCAATGAAATATGTACGTTTAGGTGATTTTCGGAAGTGGACCTTATATGGGAGCTATGACCAATTGTGGACCGACTAAGATCTACGTTGACTGTATGATTTCTGTTCATATTATATTTGCCATGTACAAAATTTTGTGTTGATAGCGATATATCTGAGGGAGTTATTAACGATAAACTAATTTCCGGGAATATATACCTTTGTATGGGGGCTATGGGAAATATTCGATCGATTGTAAAGATCTTGAACATAATTGATCACAGGCCTAAAAAAATAATGTGTGACAAAGTTCATCGAAATATCTTTGGTAGTTTCTGAGAAAACTTCAAAAGAATGTTGAAAAAAACGTAATTTTTTTCGAGATAGTCTGAAAGTTTTACTCATAACTTTTTACTTTGTGAACCGATTTTGCTGACTTTCAATACCAAACTGCTTAGGATAATAATAAATATAAAAAAACGGTGGTTTTACTCTTTAATGAACAACTCAAAATTGTTTGTCAAATTAAAAGTAGTTTTGTTTTCTCTGTCAATATTCAATGATTCTTCATATTTTCCTAGGGCGTAAAACATAATTTTGTTCTTTTTAAAGAAATTTGAAATAAATGAGCCCAAAGTTTTCATGATTTTGTGCATATTTCTCATAATCGTTTCAGAGTTTTTTTCAATTGCATGTACTTTTTCAAACAGCAAGAAATCGCTTGAAATTTTATACGGTTAATGGAACGTATTGCTGAAATTAATAAAATGCCTCAAAGACTTTTGCCTCTTTACACCAGGGACACTACAATTCAAAGTACGGTGTGACGTAATTTAAACTAAACAGTTTTTTAAATCTACTGTACACGGAAAAAATAAAACAAATCCTTTGAAAGTGTCCTTAGTTCCCTACCAGTGATTGAAAATGCTGATTTCAGTATAATTTCTCAAAAAAAAAGTTTTTTAAATTTTTCTCCAAATTAGTCAAAATTTCCTTATTTAAGCACATTTTCAATTTCTAAACTTTTAAGGGATTTTTTGCTCCAGAAACTGGCTTTAAGGATTAAAAAAGGCAGAAAAATAAAATAACTATTTTATCGTTATAAGATTAATTTTGATATATATTTCTAAAAAATTTTCCCTATTCACGCAAATAACTTTGTCAGTTTTTAAGCTACGACAGTTTCATATACTTATTTTAATCCATAAGAAACGCACTTTATTTTCATATATCACTTATTTAAAAATCTTGAGTTCAAAAAATTTATCAAATTTGCATATCATAACAATTTTGGTACATAGTACATTTCTTAACACTTTGTCAGTTTACAAGCTACGACAGTTTAGTATACCTCATTTTAATCCATAAGAAATGCACTTTCTTTTAATATATCACTTATTCAAAAATCATAAGTTCATAAAATTTATCAAATTTGCATATCATTACAATTTTGGTACACAGTAAATTTCTTAGTATATTGTATTTTCCCTCTTCACGCAAATAACTTTGTTAGTTTTCAAGCTTGAAATTTTATGCGGTTAATGGTACGTATTTTTGAAATTAATAAAATGCCCCGAAGACTTTTGCCACTTTACACCAGGGGCAGTACAATTCAAAGTACGGTGTGACATAATTTAAACTGAACAGTTCTTTAAATCTACTGCACATGGAAAAAATAAAACAAATCTTTTGAAAGTGTCCTTAGTTCCCTACCAGTGATTGAAAATGCTGATTTCAGTATAATTTCTCAAAAAAAGTAGTTTAAATTTTTCTACAAATTAGTAAAAATTTCCTAATTTAAGCTAATTACAATTTCTAAACTTTTAAGGACTTTTTGGTCCAGAAACTGATTTTAAGGATTAAAAAAGGCAGAAAAATAAAATAACTATTTCATCATTATAAGATAAATTTTGATATCTATTTCAAAAAAAGTCATTACAGATAGAAAAATATTCCCTTTACTTCTTGAAGAAACCCAGGCAACGCCGGGTACACGCAGCTAGTATGTATATAACACAGACTGTTTGTTTGTGTGATTGTTTGTTACGCTTTCACGGCAAAACTACTGAACCGATTTACATGAAATTTGGATAGCTGATAGGTCTAATCGCAAAAGGAACAATAGCCTATATAAGATCTTGGTCGTATGCCATGCCCCGTTTTACGCCCACATTTTGTAAAACTATCTTTACACCAATTTTGCAAATACAATATGCAAAAACTACTAAACCGATTAAACTGAAATTTTGCATACCGATAGGCATAAGCTTAAAAGAACTATAGGCTATAAATAAGAACTTGATGCGATGCCACGCCCCTTTCTACTCCTACTTTTTATAAAACTATCCTTACCTAAATCTTATCCTATAATAATATGAAAGAGAAAGTCTGTTTGTTACGCTTTCACACACAAACAAACTACTGAACCGATTTACATGAAATTTAGAACACTAGTAGTTCTATTCTAAAGTAGAACAATAGTCTATATCCTATTCTATATATATAAAACAGACTGTTTGTTTGTTTGTGTGTTTGTTTGTTACGCATTCACGGCAAAACTACTAACCGATTTACATGAAATTTGGACCGCTAATAGGTCTAACCACAAAAGGAATAATAGGCTATATTAGATCTTGATTAAATGACACGCCCCTTTTTACGCCCACTTTTTGTGAAACTATTATTACACCAATTTTGCAATCACAATATGCAAAAACTACTAAACCGATTAACTTGAAATTTTGCATACCGATAGGTATAAGCTTGGAAAGAACTATAGGCTATATATAAGAACTTGATCCGATGCCGCGCCCTACGCCCACTTTTTATAAAACTACCCTTACCCATAATTATATGAAAGAGAAAGTCTGTTTGTTACGCTTTCACAAACTACTGAACCGATTTACATGAAATTTAGAACACTAATAGTTCTATTCTAAAGTAGAACAATAGGCTAAACAAAATAATGATTTGACGTCACGATTCTTCTTATGCTCACTTTTTTCTATATTTGTTATTATTATACAAAATTTCAATTCGAGACTTACAGAAAACTACTGAACCGATAGGTCTGATCTCAGTATCGGACGCTACGCCCCTTTTTAACACCAACATTTTGTAAAACAATCATTAAACCAAATTTACGTTCAGGCATACAAAAAACTACTGATCCGATTTTCATGAAATCTGTTATAATGAATGTTGTGAAATGAACAGTACGACACATTACATCTTCAAAACCTATAATATATAATTATAAATATATATGATACTCTTTTTATACCCTCCACCACCATCAGGGGTGATAGAGGGTATATATAACTTTGTCATTCCGTGTGTAACACCAAGAAATATTAATCTGAGACCCAACAAAGTATATATATTCTGGGTCCTTATGAAATTCTGAGTCGATTTAGCTATGTCCGTCCGTCCGTCTGTCTGTCTGTCTGTGTAAAACACGCTCACGTTAAAACAAAGCAATATAATTTAACCAAAAATCACCCAAAATATTCATTATTATCCGGTACAGTTTGGTATTGGAAATGAGCAAAATCGGTTTACATCGGGAAAAGTTATGAATCAAAATTTAAAACAACTCCGAAAAAAATAAGCATTTTTTACACATTCTGATGTAGTCATCATACATTCGTTTCTACACAAGATATTGATTCCTGCTGAAAATTGCCCGAATCGGTCCATAATTTCATATACCTCCCATACAAAAGTACATATTCCCGGAAAATGAGTTTTTTGTTAATAACTTCCGTTAGAATGTCGATATCTTCACAAAATTTTACAAATTCAAACCTTATGTCAATAGAATTCATTGGGAGAAAACATTTTCTGGTCCCCTCCCAAAAATCACTTAAACGCGCATAATTTATTACTAAATTAAGATATCCATATAAAATTTGGTGCAAGTATTGCTCATATGCACAGAAAAATTACTATGAAATTTTTTTCCGATCGGTCCATAATTGGTCATAGCTCCCATACAAGGTCCCCTCCCGAAAATCACTTAAACACACATAACTCCTTACTAAATCAATATATCCATATAAAAATTGTAATAAGTATTGCTCATATGCACAAAAATATTACTGTGAAAGTTTTTTCCGATCGGTCCATAATTGGTCATAGCTCCCATACAGGGTCCCCTCCCGAAAATCACTTAAAAGCACATAACTCATTACTAAATTAAGATATCCATATAAAATTTGGTACAAGTATTGGTCTCATATACAGAAATATTTTTATGCAATTTTTTTGCGATCGGTCCATAATTGGTCATAGCTCCCATACAAGGACCCCTCCCGAAAATCACTTAAACGCGCATAACTCATTACTAAATTAAGATATCCATATAAAATATGGAATAGGTATTGCTAATATGCACAGAAATATTACTATGAAATATTTTTCCGATCGGTCCATAATTGGTCATAGCTCCCATACAAGGTCCCTTCCCGAAAATTACTTAAACGCACATAACTCATTACTAAATCTAAATTTTTATGCAATATTTTTGCGATCGGTCCATAATTGGTCATAGCTCCCATACAGGGACCCTTAACGAAAATCACTTAAACGCGCATAACTCATTACTAAATTAAGATATCCATATAAAATATGGAATAGGTATTGCTAATATGCACAGAAATATTACTATGAAATATTTTTCCGATCGGTCCATAATTGGTCATAGCTCCCATACAAGGTCCCTTCCCGAAAATTACTTAAACGCACATAACTCATTACTAAATCAAGATATCCATATAAAATTTGGTACAATACAGAAATATTACTATGAAATTTTTTCCGATCGGTCCATAATTGGTCATAGCTCCCATACAAGGTTCCCTCCCGAAAATCACTTAAACACACATAACTCATTACTAAATTAAAATATCCATATAAAGTTTGGTACAAGTATAGCTCTTACATATAGAAATATTACTATGAATTTTTTTTCCGATCAGTACATAATTTGTCATAGCTCCCTTACAAGGTCCCCTTCCGAAAATCACTTAAACGCACATAACTCAGTACTAAATTAAGATATTCATATAAAATTTGATACAAGTATTGCTCACATATACAGAAATATTAGTATGGAATTTTTTCCGATCGGTCCATAATTGGTCACAGCTCCCATACAAGGTCACCTCCCGAAAATCACTTAAATGCACAATATTCATTGCCAAATTATGATATAGATACAGAATTTTGAAATTTTGTCTTTATATACATAATTGGTCCTAGCTCCCATACAAGGTCATTTTACGAAAATCTCTTAAACGCACATTACTCATTACCAAATAAAGCTATTGATACAAAATTTGGCACAAATATTAGTTTGGTATACAAAAATTCTATTTCAAGATTTTTTCATGATCGGTCTATAACATGGGTGCGGTCGGTCCCATGCAAGTGTCCCTTCAGAAAATCACTTGAACACACATTACTTATTACTAAATTACGATATCGATACAAAATTTGACTGAAATATAGTTTTTATGTGCAGAAATTTTGCTTAAAGAATATTTTACGATCGGTCTATAATTGGTCATATCTGCCATACTAGGTCCTGCCCCTAAAAACCATTTGTGTAGAACAAAATTATATATATGTATTTTGAAAATCCTTAAATCTTATACACACATGCATACATGCACATTATTAAATATCGTTAAAGCATAACTAAGGGCGCTATAAAAATATAAAAGAAAATGGGGTTTGTAAAGTTCAACAAATCTTGGAATTGTAACAGATTTAAGCTGTTTAAATCTTGGTGTTTTTCTATTTAAGACATGAGAAAATTTATTTCTACAAATATTTGATCAATTAAAAAACTATTAATATAAAAGTAGCTGGTGGAGGGTATATAAGATTCGGCTCAGCCGAATATAGCACTCTAACTTGTTTTATTCTTTCACTACATAACTAATAAAATTTATTTACATAAAATTTGGCGTTTAATAGGTCTAACCTCAGAGGTTAACAAGTTAGAGTGCTATATTCGGCTATGCCGAATCTTAAATACCCTCCACCAGCAAGCTGCTTTTTATTAAAACCCATTTAACATCTAAGTTTTTGGATAACTTGACGTCATATAGGAGCTACTACCAATTACGGGCCTCTCCAGAAAAATTTTGTAGAGTGATTCATATGTATGTACACAAAATATATTTGTGTCGAATTTTATCAAGATAGCTTTATTTAACAATGAAATATGTGAGTTTAAATGATTTTCGGAAGGGAGCCTTATATGGGAGCTATGACCAATAATGGACCGATCCGGGGAAAATTTTCGTATAATGATTTATATGCAAAAAAAAATTCCATTTAAATTTTACTATAATAGATTTACTAATTAATGAAATATGTGCGTTTAGGTGATTTTCGGAAGTGCTTTATATGTATACGAGCTATGACCTTACACAAAACATATTTTTGTCGAACTTTATCAAGATATCTTTATTTGATAATGAAATATATCCGCTTAAGTGATTTTTTTGAAGTAGACCTTATATAGCAGCTATTACCATATATGGACCAATCCGGACAATTTTGGAAGAGACAAAACTTATTTGTGCCGAATTTTATCTAGATAACTTTATTTAACAATTAAATATGTGCATTTTCGGAAGTGGGACTTATATGGGAGCTATGACCAATAATGGACCAATCCGGGAAAAAAGTGGTAGAATGATTTATATGCACACAAAATATATTCAAGTCGAATTTTATACTTATAGTTTTAGAATTTAATGAAATATATGCGTTTAAGTGATTTTCGGAAGTGGACTTTGTATGGGAGTTACGACCAATTTTGAGCCTATCCGGAACAAAATACGTAGATTGACTCATATAAAGACAAAACATATTTGTGTCGAATTTTATCAAGATAGCTTTATTTGACAATGTGTTTTTAAGTGATTTTCGGAAGTGGGCTTTATATGGAAACTATGACCAATAATGGACCGATCCGTAAAAAAATTTGTAGAATGATTCATATTTAGACAAAACATATTTATCTCGAATTTTATCCCGATAGCTTTATAATTCAATGAAATATATTAGTTTAAGTGATTTTCGGAAGTGGACTTTATATGGGAGCTATGACCAATTATGGGCCTATCCGGAAAAAATTTCGTAGAGTGATTCATATTTAGACTAAACATATTTGTGTCGAATTTTTGAAGATAGCTTTATTTGACAATGAAATATGAGCTTTTAAATAATTTTCGGAAGTGGGCCTTATATGGGAGCTATGACCAATAATGGACCGATCCGTAAAAAATTTGGTAGATTGATTTGTATGTACACAAAACATATTTCACTCGAATTTTATCACAATAGCTATATTCATCAATGAAATATGTACGTTTAGGTGATTTTCGGAAGTGGACCTTATATGGGAACTATGACCAGTTGTGGACCGACTAAGATCTACGTTGACTGTATGATTTCTGTTCATATTATATTTGCATGTACAAAATTTTGTGTTGATACCGATATATTTGAGGGAGTTATTAACGATAAACTAATTTCCGGGAATATATACCTTTGTATGGGGGCTATGGGAAATATTCGATCGATTGTAAAGATCTTGAACATAATTGATCACAGGCCTAAAAAAATAATGTGTGATAAAATTCATTGAAATAGCTTTGGTAGTTTCTGAGAAAATTTCAAAAGAATGTTGAAAAAAAAACGTTATTTTTTTCGAGGTAGTCTGAAATTTTTACTCATAACTTTTTACGTTGTGAACCGATTTTGCTGATTTTCAATACCAAACTGCTTAGGATAATAGTAAATAGTTTGAGTGAATTTGGTTGATTTCTGTGCTCTTCCTCAAACACTGTATGTTGCCAAATTTCTTGAAAATCGGTTCATGTTTTTTTTATATTTAGCCTAGAAATTTGGTGCTATAGCAGTTATTCAAAAAGTGAACATAAAAATGTGCGTTTCATCCAATCAATATCATATGTAGTTTTTTGTACCCTCCACCACCATCAGTGGTGATAGATGGTATATATAACTTTGTCATTCCGTGTGTAACACCAAGAAATATTCATCTGAGACCCAATAAAGTATATACATATATTCTTCATCCTTATCGAGTCGATTTAGATTAGATGTCCGCCCGTTCGTCTGTCTGTCTGTGTAAAACACGCTCACGTTAAATAATTCATAATTCACGAAATTCACCCAAAACATTCCTTATTATCCAGTCCAGTTTGGTATTACAAATCAGTAAAACCGGTTCACGACGTAAAAAGTTATGATTCCAGATTTCAGACTACCTCGAAAAAAAATTAAGTTTTTTTCCCAATTCTTAAGTAGTTTTCTCAGAAACTACCAAAGATATTTCGATGAATTTTGTCACACATTATTTTTTTGTGCCAGGGATCAAGTATGTTCAACCCCATAACAATTGATCCAATATTTCCCATAACCCCATACAAAGGTGTATATTCCCGGATATAAGTTTATCGTTAATAACTCCCTCAAATATATCGGTATCAACACACACTTTTGTACATACAAATATAATATGAATAATAATCATACTACCAACGTAGATCTCAGTCAGTCCACAATTGGTCATAGCTCATAAATACACATATTTCATTGACAAATAAAGCTTTTGTGATAAAATTCCGTGTACATACAAATCATTCTACCAAATTTCTTTTCGGATCGGTCCATTATTAGTCATAGCTCCCATATAAGGCCTACTTCCGGAAATCACTTAAACGCACATATTTAATTGTCAAATTAAGGTATCTTGATAAAATTCGACACAAATATGTTTCGTCTATATATGAATCACTATACGATTTTTTTTCGGATAAGACCACAATTGGTCATAGCTCCCATATAGGGTCCACTTCCGAAAATCATTTAAACGCATATGTTTCATTGATAAATAAAGCTATAGGTATAAAATTCAACTTGCTTTGTATACGTATAAATCATTCTAACAATTTTTCCCCGGATCGGTCCATTATTGGTCATAGCTCCCATATAAGGCTCCCTTCCGAAAATCATTTAAACTCACATATTTCCTTGTTAAATAAAGCTTTCCTGATAAAATTCGACACAAATATGTTTTGTGTACATACATATGAATCACTCTACGAAATTTTTCTGGAGAGGCCCGTAATTGGTCGTAGCTCCTATATGAAGTCAAGTTATCTAAAAATTAGATGTTAAAAGGGTTTTAATAAAAAGCAGCTTGCTGGTGGAGGGTATTTAAGATTCGGCATAACCGAATATAGCACTCTAACTTGTTAACTTCTGAGGTTAGACCTATTAACGCCAAATTTTATGTAAATAAGTTTATTAGTTATGTAGTGAAAGAATAAAAAAAGAGTATCATATATATTATTATTATATATTATAGGTTTTGAAGATGTAATGTGTCGTATTGTTCATTTCACAACATTCATTATAAAAAATTTCATGAAAATCGGATCAGTAGTTTTTTGTATGGCTGAACGTAAATTTGGTTTAATGATTGTTTTACAAAAAGTTGGTGTAAAAATGGGCGTGGCGTCGGATCCTGAGATCAGACCTATCGGTTCAGTAGTTTTCTGTAAGTCTCGAATTGAAATTTTGTATAATAATCCTATATATATATATAAAACAGACTGTTTGTTTGTTTGTGTGTTTGTTTGTTACGCTTTCACGGCAAAACTTCTGAACTGATTTACATGAAATTTGGACCGCTAATAGGTCTAGCCCCAAAGGAACAATAGGCTCTATAAGATCTTGATCGGATGCCATGCCCCTTTTTGCGCCCACTTTTTGTAAAACCATTATTACACCAATTTTCCAATCACAATATGCAAAAACTACTAAGCCGATTTACCTGCAATTTTGCATACCGATAGTTATAAGCTTGGAAAGAACTATAGGCTATATATAAGATAGTGATCCGATGCCACGCCCCTTTATACGCCCACTTTTTATAAAATTATCCTTACCTATATATTATCCTATACTATACTACTAAACCGATTTACATAAAATTCTGCATATTAATAGGTGTAACCTCAGACGTTAAAAAAGACTCTATATTATATTGATTGGATGCTACGCATATTTTTATGTTCACTTTTAGAATACCAGCTATAACACCAAATTTCTAGGCTAAATATAAAAAATATGAACCGATTTTCAAGAAATTTGGCAACATACAGTGTATTTTTGGAATCAACTTTTTGATCTGGATTTTATGCTTCATGAAATTTAGCATGACAATAGTTCTATCGTGGAAGGTAAGGTTAGTTTGAGGAAGAGAATATTTAATACATCAAATCCAAAAAAATGCACCTATACCACTAAATTCAGGAATGTTCTTATATTATATGAGAATTATTATTTAGTTAAATTTTTAATCAAAAATTTATTTTTATTTGAAAACTCTATAAGGTTTAACTAACTTTACGATTACGTAAAATAAAATCTGTAATCAATTTAATTTATTATCAAAAATCGATTTTCATCTAAAGCGTAAAATCGGTTGTAGATCCGTATATAATATTCCCATCACTTATATTTTCCACCGGAAAACTATTCTTATTTCAAAACCTGTAATCGGCTGTATATCAGAAAATAACTATTTTAAATCAGAATCGGATGTAGTTTCCTACGATCCTAAAATAGGTTAAATGATATATTCATATTACATTTTCACAAAAATTCGAATTTAAATCGGCTGTGGTTCCTTATATAACACTTAAATCTATCTAGAAAATCATTCTTATCTCCCCTTAAAATTTCTATTTATATAACTCTTTAAAAATTTACTTTAAATAACTCTCAATTCGAGAAAACAATAAAGATGCGTAATCACTAATATTTTCCATACAAATCGAGTTTTATATCAAAATTATAAAATATAAATTTATTGTTAAATCGAGATAACAATAAAATCTGTGATCAGTTAAATATACCATGAAAAATTATCTTGATATAAATTCGGTTGCCATTTTTTAAATGCAGCTCAAATCTAAAAAACCATGAAGATATGTATTTGACTACTCATTAGAGTGTCCCGAAAGACAACACTTTTGCAATCTTATATAAATAGGTAGACCTCTCAAATGATGCATATAAAGCATTGTTCATATAAAATTTGGATGAATTCATCCTTCGATATCTTTTTATACTTTTAGAAAATTATCCCCCAAAAATTCTGCACAATTTTTCTGTATGTAGCGCCGTATTTATTGCAAGCTTTTCAAATTAAATAATGATTTTGAATAACTCCAGCACACATATTCCATTTACAATTAACAAATTCCGAAATTTTTTTAATTGGAGGAAGATTTTGATATTTTAATAAGTAAAATTATTTGGGTATGTTTTTTGTATATCTAACGATATTTGACCTTTAAACCTTTATTTCTTCGGATTTAATAAGTGTTGTCTAAATCCAGCCAAAACTTAAGTGTGGATGCATAAAAGCTAATTAATAAAAATAATATTTTTAAACATACTTTTGTATAAATGGATGTATTTGAGAAACAATGATGAGACTATAACGGTGGTTTTATTCTTTAATGAACAACTCAAAATTGTTTTGTCAAATTAAAAGTTGTTTTGTTTTCTCTGTCAAAATTCAAGGACTCTTCATATTTTCCTAGGACAGCAATGAGCCCAAATTGTTGTTACGCTTTCACAAACTACTGAACCGATTTACATGAAATTTAGAACTCTAATAGTTCTATTCTAAAGTAGAACAAAAGGCTAAACAAAATAATGATTTGACGTCACGATTCTTCTTATGCTCACTTTTTCTATATATGTAATTATTATACAAAATTTCAATTCGAGACTTACAGAAAACTACTGAACCGATAGGTCTGATCTCAGGATCGGACGCCACGCCCCTTTTTACACCAACTTTTTGTAAAACAATCATTGAACCAAATTTACGTTCAGGCATACAAAAAACTACTGATCCGATTTTCATGAAATCTGTTATAATGAATGTTGTGAAATGAACAGTACGACACATTACATCTTCAAAACCTGTAATATATAATAATAAATATATATGAAACTCTTTTTTTATTCTTTCACTACATAACTAATAAACTTATTTACATAAAATTTGGCGTTTAATAGGTCTAATCTCAGAAGTTAACAAGTTAGAGTGCTATGTTCGGTTATGCCGAATCTTAACTACCCTCCACCAGCAAGCTGCTTTTTATTAAAACCCATTTAACATCTAATTTTTAGATAACTTGACTTCATATAGGAGCTACTACCAATTACGGGCCTCTCCAGAAAAATTTCGTAGAGTGATTCATATGTATGTACACAAAACATATTTGTGTCGAATTTTATCAAGATAGCTTTATTTAACAATGAAATATGTTAGTTTAAATGATTTTCGGAAGGGAGCCTTATATGGGAGCTATGACCAATAATGGACCGATCCGGGGAAAAATTGTTAGAATGATTTATACGTATACAAAGCAAGTTGAATTTTATACCTATAGCTTTATTTATCAATGAAACATATGCGTTTTAAATGATTTTCGGAAGTGGACCCTATATGGGAGCTATGACCAATTGTGGTCTTATCCGAAAAAAAATCGTAGAGTGATTCATATATAGACGAAACATATTTGTGTCGAATTTTATCAAGATACCTTAATTTGACAATTAAATATGTGCGTTTAAGTGATTTCCGGAAGTAGGCCTTATATGGGAGCTATGACTAATAATGGACCGATCCGAAAAGAAATTTGGTAGAATGATTTGTATGTACACGGAACATATTCAGCTCGAATTTTATCACAAAAGCTTTATTTGTCAATGAAATATGTGTGTTTATGAGCTATGACCAATTGTGGACCGACTGAGATCTACGTTGGTAGTATGATTATTATTCATTTTATATTTGTATGTACAAAAGTGTGTGTTGATACCGATATATTTGGGGGAGTTATTAACGATAAACTTATATCCGGGAATATACACCTTTGTATGGGGTTATGGGAAATATTGGATCAATTGTTATGGGGTTGAACATACTTGATCCCTGGCACAAAAAAATAATGTGTGACAAAATTCATCGAAATATCTTTGGTAGTTTCTGAGAAAACTACTTAAGAATTGGGAGAAAAAAGCTTTATTTTTTTTCGAGGTAGTCTGAAATTTGTAATCATAACTTTTTACGTCGTGAACCGGTTTTACTGATTTGTAATACCAAACTGGACCGGATAATAAGGAATGTTTTGGGTGAATTTCGTGAATTTTTATTGCTTCGTTTTAACGTGAGCGTGTTTTACACAGACAGACAGACGCACGGACGGGCATCTAATCTAAATCGACTCGATAAGGATGAAGAATATATATACTTTATTGGGTCTCAGATGAATATTTCTTGGTGTTACACACGGAATGACAAAGTTATATATACCATCTATCACCACTGATGGTGGTGGAGGGTACAAAAAACTCCATATGATATTGATTGGATGAAACGCACATTTTTATGTTCACTTTTTGAATAACTGCTATAGCACCAAATTTCTAGGCTAAATATAAAAAAACATGAACCGATTTTCAAGAAATTTGGCAACATACAGTGTTTGAGGAAGAGAATGTTTAATACACCAAATCCGAATAAATACACCTATAGTACTAATTTCGGTCCTGTTGTGATCTTAATGAAATGCAATGACCTTTTTCCGTCTACTTTTTGTTACATTTATAATGCTAAAGAACATGATATATAATTCTCATAGTATATGAGAATTATTATTGAGTTAAATTTTTAATCAAAAATTTATTATACCCTCGACCACCATCAGTGGTGATAGAGTGTATATATAAGTTTGTCGTTCAGTGTGTAACACCAAGAAATATTCATCTCAGACCCAACAAAGTATATATATTCTGGGTCCTTATCAAATTCTGAGTAGATTTAGCTATGTCCGTCTGTCTGTCTGTGTAAAACACATTAAAACCAAGCAAAGAAATCAACCAAATTCACCCAAACTATTTACTATTATCCTAAGCAGTTTGGTATTGAAAATCAGCAAAATCGGTTAACAACGTAAAAAGTTATGAGTAAAAATTTCAGACTACCTCGAAAAAATTACGTTTTTTTTTCAACATTCTTTTGAAGTTTTCTCAGAAACTACCAAAGATATTTCAATGAATTTTATTACACATTATTTTTTTAGGCCTGTGATCAATTATGTTCAAGATCTTTACAATCGATCGAATATTTCCCATAGCCCCATACAAAGGAAATCAGTTTATCGTTAATAACTCCCTCAAATATATCGGTATCAACACAAAATTTTGTACATGCAAATATAATATGAACAGAAATCATACAGTCAACGTAGATCTTAGTCGGTCCGCAATTGGTCATAGCTCCCATATAAGGTCCACTTCCGAAAATCACCTAAACGTACATATTTCATTGATGAATATAGCTATTGTGATAAAATTCGAGTTAAATATGTTTTGTGTACTTACAAATCAATCTACCAAATTTTTTACGGATCGGTCATAGCTCCCATATAAGGCCCACTTCCGAAAATCATATTTCATTGTCAAATAAAGCTATCTTGAAAAATTCGACACAAATATGTTTAGTCTAAATATGAATCACTCTACGAAACTTTTTCCGGACAGGCCCATATTTCATTGAATTATAAAGCTATCGGGATACAATTCGACACAAGTATGTGTTGTATACATACAAATCATTCTACAATTTTTTTTACGGATCAGTTTATTATTCGTCATAGCTCCCATATAAGGCCCACTTCCGAAAATCACTTAAAAACACATATTTCATTGTCAACTAAAGCTATCGTGATAAAATTCGACAAAAATATGTTTTGTGTACATTCAAATCATTCCACAAAATTATTTACGGATCGGTCCAATATTGGTCATAGCTCCCATATAAAGCCCACTTCCGAAAATCACTTAAAAGCGCATTGTCAAATAAAGCTATCTTGATAAAATTCGACACAAATATGTTTTGTCTTTATATGAGTCACTCTACGTATTTTGTTCCGGATAGGCTCATAATTGGTCATAACTCTCATATAAAGTCCACTTCCGCAAATCATTTAAACGCGTATATTTCATTAAATTCTAAAACTATAAGGATAAAATTCGGCTTGAATATATTTTGTGTGCATATAAATCATTCTACCACTTTTTTCCCGGATTGGTCCATTATTGGTCATAGCTCCCATATAAGTCCCACTTCCGAAAATCACTTAAACGCACATATTTAATTGTTAAATAAAGTTATTTAGATTCGGCACAAATATGTTTTGTCTTTATATGAATCACTCTGCCAAAATTTTCCGGATTGGTCCATATATGGTAATAGCTGCTATATAAGGTCTACTTCAAAAAAATCACTTAAGCGCATATATTTCATTATCAAATAAAGATATCTTGATAAAATTCGACAAAAATATGTTTTGTTTAAGGTCATAGCTCGTATACATATAAAGCACTTCCGAAAATCACCTAAACGCACATATTTCATTATTTAGTAAATCTATTATAGTAAAATTCGAATCGATTTTTTTTTTTTTGCATATAAATCATTATACGAAAATTTTTCCCTATCGGTCGATAATTGGTCACAATTCCCATATAAGGACCATTTCCGAACATTACTCAAATGCACATTGACAATCAAAGTTATCGGGATAAAATTCGACATAAATGTGTATTTTGAATATATAAATCATTCTACGGAATTAATATACATTTTTCTCGAATTATTAAAATTTGTTTGACATATGCATAAATGTTAGTACCCTCAATACGGAAACAAAAATTTTGCCAAGTTATCTAAAAGTTAGATATTTAAATGAGTTTTAATAAGAAGTGGCTTGCTGGTGGAGGGTATTTAAGATTCGGCATAGCCGAATATAGCAATCTAACTTGTTTTTATATGGAAACTCAAAAATGTTTGTAGATCCTTAACTAACTTTAGGCTTAGGTAAAATAAAAATCTGTATTCAATTTAATTTATTATCAAAACTCGATTTTCATCTAAAGTGTTTTCCACCGGAAAACTGTTTTTATGTAAAAACCTGTAATCTGCTGTATATTCTCAGAAAATAACAATTTTAAAACAGAATCTTTATTAGATCTTAAATGAATGTCTACGATGCCACATTTGTATGTAGAATAAAAACTACTGAACAAAAACCGCTTCTAAAATAGGGAAAATAATATATTCATATTACATTTTCACTTAAATTCGAGTTTTAAATCGGCTCTGGTTCCTTGCTTTAACACCTAAATCTATCTAGAAAATCATTCATATCTCTCCTTAAAATTTTTATTTATATAACTCTTTAAAAAATTACTTTAAATAACTCTCAATTTGAGAAAAAAATAAATATCCATAATCACTCATATTTTCTATACAAATCGAGTTTTATATCAAAAATAATAAATTTAAATTTATTGTTAATCGAGATAACAATAAAAATCTATAATCAGATGAATATGCCATCAAAAATTATCTTGATATAAATTCGGCTGTCATTTTTCAAATGCAGCTCAAATCTAAAAATCCATGAAGATATGTATTTGACTACTCATTAGAGTGTCCCGAAAGACAGCACTTTTGCAAATCTTATATAGGTAGACCTCTCAAACGATGCATAGAAAGCATTGTTCATATAAAATTTGGATAATTTACAAATTCCGATTTTTTTTAATTAGAGGAAGACGTGGATATTTTAATAAGTAAAATTATTTGGGTATCTGCTTTGTACGATATTTGATCTTTATTTCTACGGATTTAATGAGTGGTGTCTAAATTCAGTCAAAACTTTAGTGTGGAATAAAAATAATATGTTTAAACATACTTTTATATAAATGGATGTATTTTTGAGAAACAATGATGAAACAAAAACGGTGGTTTTACTTCTTAATGAACTACTCAAAATTGATTGTCAAATAAAAAGTTGTTTTGTTTTCTCTGTCAAGATTCAAGGATTCTTCATATTTTTTAGAACAGAAAAAAACTTAATTTTGTTATTTTTGAAGGAATTTGAAATCTTCCAAATTTTTCATAATTTTGTGCATAATGTTTCATAATCGTTTCAGAGTTTCTTCAATTGCCTGTACTTTTTCAAATAGAAAGAAAATAGCTTGAAATTTTGTATGGTTAATGGTACGTATTTGTAAATGCTGATTTCAGTATAATTTCTCAAAAAAACTCTGCTAAATGTTTCTACAATTTAGTAAAAATTTCCTAATTAAAGCTCATTTTCAATTTGTAAATTTTTAAGGGACATTTTTGTCCAGAAAGTGACTTTAAGTATTAAACAAAATGCAGAAAAATATAATAACTATTTTATCGTTATAAGCTAAATTTTGACATCTATTAAAAAAGTATAGTCATTACAGACAGAA
The DNA here is from genome assembly GCF_015586225.1 of Lucilia sericata. Classification (NCBI taxonomy): domain Eukaryota; kingdom Metazoa; phylum Arthropoda; class Insecta; order Diptera; family Calliphoridae; genus Lucilia; species Lucilia sericata. The sequence continues at coordinate 44,934 of NW_023994393.1, read as the reverse complement.
TAATATTCTCTTTATTTTGGAAGAAACCCGGGCAATGCCGGGTATGCGCAGCTAGTATGTTATAAATGGTCAAAGTTATAGGGCCTAATTTATAATTTATACAAAGGAAAGAAATTTTACTTAAGTATGTACTTTAGTACTAAATTACTTTATTTCCCTTATGGAGAGCTGTAAAACCCGGGATATGTTTTGTTTCCGTAATTAAGATACTAATTGGTCATAGCTCCCATATAAGGTCCACATCCGAAAATCACTTAAACGAGCTTAATTCGTAGATAAATAAAGCTATCTGGATAAAATTCGACATGAATGTGTTTTGTGTATATATGAATTACTCTACGAAATTTGTTCCGGATCGGTCCATAATCGGTCATAGCTCCCGTATAAGGTCCACATCCGAAAATCACTTAAATGCTCATAATTCATTGATAGATAAAGCTATCAGGGTAAAACTCAACGTGAATATATATGTATATATATATAAAACTTTTATATAAATTTAATACCACATAATTTATTATTAAACTCGACATGAGTATGCTCTGTGTATAGATAGTTCCAATAGAATTATAACTTATAAATTCGGCCCTATAACTTTAACCATTTATAACATACTAGCTATACCCAGTGTGCTTTGCTACCCTAAAAGCAATATAAATAAAAATCAAAAAAAAAAACCACATATACAATTTGTTACATATGAGAGATGCCACGCAAATTATTGCAAGTTCGCCAATTTTCCCGGACGTTAATTAAGATTTTAATGTAAACTAAATTGATAAAAAATTTAATAATCTAATAGTTTACCAGATATACGAAATTTGGTATTTAATTCATATTTTCAAGCCCGCATTGAAAGTCCGCCCGTTATTCTCTAATTGTTCACAAAGTTCTTCATGTAAAATTTTAAGATTCTAGCTCTTATAGTTTCCGCCTTTATAGTCCACCTTTTTTTCTCAAAAATATTCAGATGAATATTAAGTTCTTCTTGCAAAAATTGAAGAGTGTAGTTCTATGAGTTTCCCAGATAAACCAAATTTTGTATTTAATTCATATGGGAGGTGGCAAGCACGCCATTGAAAGTCCGCCCGTTATTATATAAATGTTTAGGTGAATGTCAAAATTCTTCATGTAAAATTTGAAGATTCTAGTCCTTCTATTTAATTCATATGGGGGCTTTTTTCTCCAAAATTTTCTGATGAATATTAAAGTTCTTCGTGCAAAATTTGAAGAATCTAGTTCTATTAGTTTCCCAGGTAAATGAAATTTTGTCCCATACAAAGGTACATATTCTTGGAAATAGATTTATTGTTAATAACTTCGGCAAAAATATCGGTATCACCACGAAATTTTATACATATGTATATAATAAGAACAGAAATTATATTAGATCTATATAGGTCGATTATTGGTCACAGCTCCCATATATGGTCCACTTTCGAAAAATACTTAAATACAAATAACTAATTAAGAAATAAAGATATTGGAATAATATTCAACATAAATATGTTTTGTGTATGCATATATCACTTTGCAAAATATTTTTCGGATTTGTCCATAATTGGGCATAGCTCTCATATAAGGCCCATTTCCGATAACCACGTAATCGCACATATTACATAACTGAATGAAATTATCGGTATAAAATACATCATGAATGTGTTTAAAGTAGATATAAAACACCCTGCGAAATTGTTTCCGGCTCGGCCCATAATTGGTCACAGCTCCCATGTAAGGTCAACTTCAGAAAATTACTTAAATATCAATCAATAATCATATTGACACTAAAGTGCCTCCGAAAAAATTTGAGGACTCTAACAGTTATATTACCTCAAATATACGGATTTAGACAGACATACAGGAATACACTGTGAAAATTTCAAGAAAATCGGTTCAGCCGTTTAGTAGTCTATAACCTTCAAATATACAAACATACAAACATCTATATATATATATATATAAAAATGAATGTGTGTTTGTTTATGTATTCCTGTATGTCTGGAATAGGTAATAGGCTACTTTTTATTTTGAAATTCCATGTGGGCGAGGAGCCACGCCTATATTAAGAAAATATTAACTCCGTATATTTTAGATAATATAACAGTTAGAGTCCTCAAATTTTGTCGGAGCAACTTTTGTGTCAATATAATTATTTAGGACAAAAAGTAGGCGGACTATAATTAGGGGGCGTGGCACCTCCCATATAAATTAAATACAAAAATACGTTTATCTTGGAAACTATTACAGTTAGAATATTCAAATTTTGCACGAAAAACTTTAACATCCATCTAAACATTTTGGGTAATAAATTGGCGGACTACCCATGAGGGGACCGGCACCTCCCATATTATTTAAAGACAAAAATTCGTTTATCTGGAAAACTAATGGAACTAAATTCTTCAAATTTCGCACGAAGAACTTAAATATTCATCTGAACATTTTGGAAAAAAAAAACGGACTTTCATCTGGGGGGTCTTGAAGCCCCCACATGATTCAAATAGAAAAATTCGTATATCTGAGAAACTATTAGAGCTAGAATCTTAAAATTTTACATGGAGAACTTTGAAATTCATGTGAACATTTAGAGCATAACGGGCGGACTTTCAATGGGTGGCTTGGCACAACATATATGAATTAAACACAAAATTTCGTGCATCTTGGAAACTCTTATATTATTCAAATTTTTTATAGATAGATAGATAGAAATTGGCGATAGATAGAAACTGGAGAACTTGCAATTATTTGCTTGACATCTTTCATATGTAACACATAATAAATCTGGTATTTATTTATACATATACCTTTTAGGGTAGCAAAGCACACTGGGTATAGCTAGTATTTATATAAAAATTAATGTGTGTTTGTTTGAATGTTTGAACGTTATAGACTACTAAACGGCTGAACCGATTTTCTTAAAATTTTCACAGCGTATTCCTGCATGTCTGGAATAAGTAATGGGCTACTTTTTATTTTGAAATTCCAAGTGGGCGGGGAGCCACGCCCATATCAAGAAAATATTAAATCCGTATATTTGAGATAATACAACAGTTAGAGTCCTCAAATTTTGTCGGAGCCACTTTAGTGTCAATATGATTATTTAGGACAAAAAGTAGGCGGACTTGCATTATGGGGCGTGTCACTTCCCATATAAATTAAATACATAAATTCGTTTATCTTGGAAACTATTACAGTTAGAATCTTAACATTTTACACGAATAACTTTAACATCCGTTTAAACATTTTGGGTAATAAATTGGCGGACTACCCATGAGGGGAGCGGCTCTTCCCATATTAATTAAATACAAAAATTCGTATATCTGAGAAACTAAAGGAACAAAAATATTCCTCTGATAAAAAATAATGTATGTATGTTTGTACGTATGTATGTATGTATGTATGTATGTATGTATGTATGTATGTATGTATGTATGTATGTATGTATGTATGTATGTATGTATGTATGTATGTATGTATGTATGTATGTATGTATGTATGTATGTATGTATGTATGTATGTATGTATGTATGTATGTATGTATGTATGTATGTATGTATGTATGTATGTATGTATGTATGTATGTATGTATGTATGTATGTATGTATGTATGTATGTATGTATGTATGTATGTATGTATGTATGTATGTATGTATGTATGTATGTATGTATGTATGTATGTATGTATGTATGTATGTATGTATGTATGTATGTATGTATGTATGTATGTATGTATGTATGTATGTATGTATGTATGTATGTATGTATGTATGTATGTATGTATGTATGTATGTATGTATGTATGTATGTATGTATGTATGTATGTGTGTATATATGTATGTATGTAGCCTAAACGACTAAACCGATTTTTTTGAAATTTTCACAGTGTGTTCCTGTATATCTGGAAGGAAAAATAGGCTACTTTTTATTTTGAAATTTCAAGTGGGCGAGGTGCCACGCCTACTTACTAAATAACTATTAAAAGTCGTATGTCTTGGAAACTTACTAAAGTCTGAAGTTATTTTTAAAACTAAAAAATTAAAAATTTAGTTTAATTGGCGCCCGAGCAGGGACCGCTGTTGCCAAAAGGATAACCCAGTACGGTAATTAAATAAATCGTCCTGCACGTCAGCACGTCCCCACGGTTTCTCAAATAATAGGACCGTGGTTACCAAAAGGATAATCCAGTACGGCATACAATTAAATCGTCTGCAAGACAGCACGTTCCCGCGGTATCCCGTAGAATAGTGAGCAGAAACAAAAGGGCCCCCGAGTAGCTGGTAGGTTCAGAGGGAAGGGTGTTGGAAACAACTGCCGCTGCTCCACTTATATTTAAGGATGATAAGTTTATATTTAATGTAAGTAAAAGGCATGAATACGTAGGTTTAATTAACAAAAAGTGTAATATAAAAACATAATAACAAGAATCAAGAGTGAAATCAACAAAAAACAAAAAAAATATAATAATAAATAATAATAACAATAACACTACATAATAAAAAAAGTTAGCCATCTCATATTCCTTGTTAAAATGTCAAACCCAAATAATTTAATTAGGCCACCTGTGGTGAACGTACAGGAGAACCAGGCACCATTTAATATGAGGGACTTAGAAATGGAAATTAGGAGAATGATCACTGAGGCAATACAAGAACAAGTTAGGAATCCTGACAATGCTAGGAATCAGGTGATTGACCAAGATCAAGTAATTGATCCACAACATAGGGGACAACTAAATGACTTGGATAGATTACCTGTCGTGGTTAGAAGTTTAAGGGAATTCACTGGACAACCAGGAGAATATAGCTCCTGGAGAAAGTCTGTTGAGAGGATTTTGAACATTTACAAGCATTTAAGGGGAACACCAAAATATTTTTGTATCCTTAGCGTAATTAGGAACAAAATTGTTGGCAGTGCAGATGCCATTTTAGAGTCGTATAACACTCCCTTAAACTGGGAAAGTATTTCCCGCTGCCTAACTCTGCATTATGCAGACAAAAGAGATGTTAGTACTCTCGAATACCAATTGACATCATTGGTTCAGGGAACAGAAACCATTCAGGAATTTTACCAGAAGGTTTATAATCATTTGTCTCTCATACTTAATAAGATAAGCGCAATGGATATAGGACATGAATCTTTGCACCTATTAACCCAAACTTATAGGGATAAGGCTTTGGAGACCTTCATAAGAGGATTGAAAGGAGATCTTCCCAGACTTTTAGCTATGAAAGAACCAACGGACTTACCAAAAGCTTTACACTTGTGTTTATGCTCATAACAGGAAATTTACGACTATTCCAACCTGGAATCAACCAACATTCTATCCGGAATTGGCACACATTCCACCACCACCTCCACCAAGACAATCAAACAATTCCAAAGACAACAACCTCCTCACGTATTGAACTATTATCAGAATCAGGGAGCCATTCCCAAATACAATCAATACAACCAAAACCACCATACAAATTACACTCCACCAAGACCTTTTATACCAAAACCACAACCAAGACCAGAACCAATGGACGTTGATCATAGTATGAGAACTAGGAACATAAACTATATGAACAGACCAGCGAACAACGGACTTTATGGCAAACGACCACCTCCACCACACCCAGAAGCTCGTAAACAAAGTAGGAATTTCCATTTAAAACTAGGATCGAACAACGATTCAAATATACAGGAGACAGGTGAAATTGACAATTATATTATATATTGACAGACTCAAATTAAATTTCACACAAATACCTTTTTATTCGGACAGACGGACGTTCCGGTTAAATTCTATTTATTACCACAACTGAAAACATTCCAAGGAATTATTGGAAATGACATTAAAAGACCTTGATGCTATCATTTATACGAAAGACAATTACATGGTACTTGGAAATGGGAAAAGAATTGCACTTAAACAACTCCCAGCAGACGATATTCACATGACTGCTCTCAGAACTAGCCACATGACTAATGAACAACAGGACAAATTAAGGCAAATTGTGTCGAAATACCACAACCTTTTTTCAGCTCCTGATGAAAAACTGACTTATACTACACGTATAACAGGCGAAATACGTACAAGGACAAATGACCCAGTTTACTCAAAGACATATCCGTACCCCATGAGCCTTAAGAAGGAAATTGAAGACTAAGTTAGAACATTACTTAAAGACGGCAAAATCAGACCATCAAAATCCCCATACAATTCACCCGTATGGATTGTTCCAAAAAAACTTGACGCAAGCGGGGAACGAAAGTTCAGGATGGTTATAGACTACAGAAAGTTAAATTCTATCACTATTTCAGATAAATATCCATTGCCTGAAATTAATGAAGTACTTGCACAATTAGGAAAAAGTCGTTATTTTACTGTATTAGACTTGAAAAGCGGGTTTCATCAAATACCTTTAAAACCCACAGATATTGAGAAAACAGCATTCTCCATTAATAATGGTAAATTTGAATTTACACGATTGCCATTTGGGCTAAAGAACGCGCAAACTATTTTTCAATGTTATGTCTACATAGATGACATAATAATCTTTAGTCCAAACGAATATCAACATTTAAAAGATATTGCGGAAGTATTTAGCACTTTACACCATGCAAATATGAAAGTTCAACTCGATAAATGTGAGTTTTTTAAGGACGAAGTAGAATTTCTAGGTTTCCTAGTGACTCACAAGGGTATTCAAACTAACCCTAAGAAAGTAGAAGCAATTGTGAATTTCCCCTATCCCAACACATTAAAAGATCTTCGATCTTTTTTGGGATTATCCGGATATTATCGTCGGTTTGTAAAGGATTACGCTAGAATAGCAAAACCCTTGACAAACCTCTTAAGAGGGGAAGAGGGACGAATATCCCGAAATCAATCAAGTAGGAAAAAAATAGAATTAAATGAATCCGCAAAAACAGCATTTGACAAATTAAAAAAGATCTTATCCTCAAGAGATGTAATATTAACTTACCCAGACTTTACTAAATGTTTTGAATTAACAACAGATGCTTCAAACCACGCTATAGGCGCTGTCCTAAGTCAGGAAAACAGACCAATTACGTTTATCTCTCGATCTCTGAATAAAACAGAAGAGAACTATGCAGTCAACGAGAGAGAAATGCTAGCCATAATTTGGGCACTTGATTCCTTGCGAAATTATCTGTATGGCCACGCCAAGGTCATAATATTTACTGACCACCAACCTCTTACATACGCTTTAAGTAACAAAAATAATAATGCAAAAATGAAGCGTTGGAAAGCAATATTGGAGGAATATAACTATGAACTCCATTATAAGCCCGGCAAAAGTAATGTAGTTGCAGATGCTCTTTCTAGACCACCACAAAGCGATACTCATGTTAACTCTTTAACGGCTACAGTACACAGCGATGATAGTTCTGGAGAGAATCTGATTCCTTTAGTTGAATGTCCTATTAACGTCTTTAAAAATCAGATTTTTATCCTTATAGGAGAAACGACTGAATACCAATTTAAGTTACCTTTCCCAACTTTTCATAGGCATATTATTACAGCCCCAAGCTTTTCAGAAGATTCCTTTTTGGATATTCTGAAGAGGTATCTTAATCCAAGTGTAGTGAATGGTTTGTTTACTTGCGAAAGCATAATGGGTAAGATACAATCAATATACCCCCTTCACTTTTCGAAATATAAAATCAGATACACACAAACACAAGTAGAAGATTTGGTTGACTCCTCTAGACAGGAAGAAGAATCCCTGAAAGTGCATAAAAGAGCTCACAGAAATGCTAAAGAGAATAAGTTGCAACTATTAGAAAAATATTACTTTCCAAAGATGAGTGACAAACTTAATAAAATAATAAAACAATGTAAAGTTTGTAAAGAAGGAAAATACGATAGACACCCTAATAAGTCAAATATATCACCTACTCCAATCCCACAATATGCAGGAGAAATAATACATGTAGACATTTGGTCCACTGAAAAACATTTAACATTAACTGCAATAGACATTGTGGCCTCCGGTAGGTTAGTGGTTAGTGTTCAAGTCTGGTAGACCGGAGGTGGTGGGTTCGATTCCCACCTGAGGCACTGGTTAAGGAGCGCACAACAGGCCCGACAGAGGCCTAGGTGTATTTCTTCGGATTTGATGTATATATCCTTTCAAACTAACTAACTAACTGCAATAGACAAGCTTACAAAATACGCACAAGCAACAGTTATAAATTCTAGGTCAATAGCAGATATTAGAGAACCATTAAGGAAAATATTATTTGGTTTTGGTGTCCCCAGAATGGTAGTTGTAGATAACGAAAAATCTTTAAATTCAGATTCAATTTTATTTATGCTTGAAGATCAGCTGAACATAAAAGTTTTCAAGACTCCTCCCTACAAAAGTACCGTCAATGGCCAAGTGGAACGATTTAATTCCACATTGTCAGAAATTATCCGTTGTCTTAAAACAGAAAAGACACATAGGACCTTTGAAGAATTACTAGACAGAGCGGTTTATGAATATAATTGCACCATACACTCAACAACAGGCAAAAAAACCCATAGAATTATTCTTTGGAAGAAGAGTTAATACTAGTCCAGAACAATATGAAAACGCAAGAAAGGAGAATATAGAAGCCATAGTCAAGAAACAAGCAAAAGACATTGAAAATCATAACAAAAAACGAAAACCTTTTAAAGACTATATCCCAGGTCAGAAAATTTATATAAAAATTAATAAAAGATTAGGATCTAAATTGTCACCAAGATATAAAGAGGAAATAGTGAAAGAAAATAACAAGAGTACGGTATTAACAGAATCTAACAGAACGTAACATAAAGATCATATAAAAAATTAATATTTCAAATACGTTTACATTTGTACTGACCAGGATTATGAAAATTAATAGCAAAACAAATGCCGAAACATCTGATGCGGGTCGGTGTTGCCAAATGTCGGCGGCGCTGGTATTATGGCTTACGCCGGGCTGAGGCTCGCCGGATGGGGTGGTTCTTGCCGACACTGCAACTTTTCCTGGGTACAAAAACTCTATACAATACCAGCTTTACTTTTAAGTTTAAAAAAGAAAAGTATTTAAATTGAAAAGGGACCCGAAGTGAGCAAACATTCATAAGACGAATACACCAAAACATTTATCTAAATTATTCCTTTCCAGGCCAAGATAAAGATAAAGATCATATAAAAAATTAATATTTCAAATACGTTTACATTTGTACTGACCAGGATTATGAAAATTGATAGCAAAACAAATGCCGAAACATCTGATGCGGGTCGGTGTTGCCAAATGTCGGCGGCGCTGATATTATGGCTTACGCCGGGCTGAGGCTCGCCGGATGGGGTGGTTCTTGCCGACACTGCAACTTTTCCTGGGTACAAAAACTCTATACAATACCAGCTTTACTTTTAAGTTTAAAAAAGAAAAGTATTTAAATTGAAAAGGGACCCGAAGTGAGCAAACATTCATAAGACGAATACACCAAAACATTTATCTAAATTATTCCTTTCCAGGCCAAGAGGCCAATATGTTGTTTCCCTCCCAGAGGTCTGAACCTACAACCGTAGCAACCTAGTCATTTTAGCTGCCCCTAACTATCCCTACCCACTCACAATAATTTCACCCCAATCACTTACCTTGTAAACTTAGCAGCTCTCCATATTTGAGATCTGGACTATCGGGTGTTTACATAACATTCATTTGGAAGAAGGGTAGCGTAGGTTTTCAGTCCGTCCGTTATCTGTCCTCGTTCGGTGTTTTAGTAAGTAAAATATTATAAAAACTTAAAAAAAAAACCTTTTAAATAATTTATAATTTATTATATATTTTTTTTTTATTTATTTATTTTTTTTTTAATCCATTTCTGTTTACGTTTTTTTTTATTTCATTAATTCATACCTAAATATATATATATATTTAAAGTGTAAACTAATATCTGTTTTTTTTTAACCTTTTTTATATAGAAATTACCTAAAAGGAATTAAATAGTCTAGTTCGTCCTGTCGTACGAGGTAAAAGTAAATTTTCCTGGTCGAAAACCTGGTACCTGAAGCACCACCGGATTGTTGGTGCTAATCTGCCAAAGAAAGTCCCCCGTTGAGTGGAGCTGGCGATGGCGTGGCTTAGTGTTGCTTATTTTAATTTGAATTTTATTTAGTTTTAAGTTTTCTTTGATTCAGATTTAAAGTTTACTTTAATGTAGTTTTAAACTTTTAGTTTTAAAAATGCATTCAATTGTTTTTTTTTTTCTTTAATAAAAATTAAATAGTTTAACAATAAAACAAACAGTTTTTTTTTTATCACGTAGTCGATGGCCACGGGCTCCACCTTCTTCATTAGTCAAAAGAAATAAAAAGGACCGACATTTTGGCCATTAGGGACCGTGGGTATTTTTCTATACCCAACAAAAAAATCGCTATGGCAACCCTTACTCAGTCATGAACAAAAGTGCGACTCTGTGTCGCCGTCAAAAATTACTCACGCGCCGACGGACTCTGCATTTACTACCAGCTGTTTGAATGAATTGGAAGGGAAGGAGAGAGAATGCCAAAAATACGCATTTATCAATATTTTTCAATGGCGGTGGTCAACCATAATTCCATTTTGGTGGAATTATGGTAAGTAAAAATTTATTTAATTCATTGAAGGTCAAAATTGTAATGCATTTTTTTTTGTTTGTTTTTTTCTTTCAGGAATGTGGCTACCGTTATCAATTGCGTGTGTGGAGTAATTTTTCATGTTGGACAACAATAAGGTAAGTGAAAATGAATTTTAAGTGTGTAGATTTTAATTAAAGGTGTATTGATTAAGATAAATGTGCTGTTAGGAATTTTGGAAATTACAGTGAGTGTAAAAAGTGTGTGTACAAAAAATTTTATTAATTAAAATGAAAGTGTTTTAAAGTGAATGTAAAGTGTTGTTAGGGATTAAAAAAAATAAAAATTAGAAAATACAGTGAGTGCCAAAAGTACGCGGACGGACAATCAGAATGTAAAAAAAAAATAATAAATTAAAGTGAAAAAAATATTTGCCGGTCGATAAAAAAAATTAAATATAAGAAATTTTTAAGAAATTACAGTGCGGACCAAACATGTTGTGACGAAAATTAAAGTGTTAAAAATTGAAAAAGTATACTATTAACAAAAATAAATTTAAACTATTGCTATTAAGGCTGTATATAAAAATCAAAAGTGGAATTTACAGTGTGAAACAAAAGTGGTATAAAAAATTATAAAGTGGAAATAAAATTAAAGTGAGAATAAAAATAAATTATTGTGCAAATGAAAAATTTACGGTGCCAAACGAAAAAAAATTAAATGGAAATTACAGTGACTAGCAAAAGTGTACGGTGTTAAAAAAAATAAAAGTAAATAAAATAAAGTGATGCTGAAAACTGAAGTGACTAAAAAAAATTAAGCCGGTGGAAAATAAAAAAATTAATACAGTGTGTGACAAAAGTGGTGTGACAAAATCAAAAAATTATTCCATGGTGTTAAGTTAACAATTCCTAGTGTGTTGTGAAATGAAATATAGTGTGGATTTGAAAAATGAAACTAACTTTTGGAAAATACAGTGGCAGATAAAAGTTTCAGTGAAATTTTAGTGACAGTAAAAAACTTAAATTTAAAAAAAAAAATTTAATGAAAAATTTTGAAAATATTTACAAATAAAAAAATTATTTCAGTTTATTTTTTCCAATTCTTTTACAAACATTTTCTTTTTTTCCATTTTTTTATAAAAGTTTCTATGTTTTTTTTCTAAATTTATTTTTTTAGATTTTTATTTAATTCTTTTCATATTTTTTTTGTGATTCCTTTTTTTATAATTTTACTAATTCTATTTTAATTTACTATATTTTCAGATTAAAATTCAAAAGGACCTTAAACTTCCAACAGGCCTTTGCTTCCTTTAAGGAATCGTAAGGTAAAAAAAAATATTATATTAATTACAGTGTTACATCCTATTCCTTGTAATACAAGGACTAAGTCCACCAAAGCTCATAGAGTAAACTCTAGAGACTTTGGCGGGAAATACCCCTTGTAATTACATTCAATAATAAAAACTAAATTACTAATGCTTCCTTTTACAGATTATCCATCCAACCTTTGGGAAAACGGAAATGAAAGACCTGGACCTTAATGATGACTCAGGTAAGTCTTCTGATAAAGATAGGTGAAAATGACAAGGACCAAAACCACCAAAATCCTTTGGCGAGAAGTGCCCCTTGACCTTTTCACCTAACAAAAAAAACAAGCTATTAGTTCAACCCTAGGGTTGTTTGAAAATAAAACTTTCTAAAAGAAAATCCTAACAGAAATTTTATAAAGTAATTCATAAATATAATTCTTTTAGAAAATTTTATTATTACTTTAAATAATACAAAAACTAATGTTTCTTTTCCCTACAGGTTCTTGGAATTCAAGTGCCCTTGAGAAGGACGAACCGAAGGGACTAAAACACAACTGAGATGCCAACATCGGTGAAATCCATGGGAATTGGCAACTATTTGTAATGAAATAACTAAAATTCTAATTACTTATTTGAACCTATACTAAAGTCTTTCGTTTTTATTTCAGATTACAACAACAAGATCATGAGAGGCAAATTGAGATGGTGAAGCAGAAAATCCGAGTGAGTGTAAAGTAAACAAAAAATATTTGTTATATACAGTATTGTTCGAAACCTAAGCAACTTTTTTTGGCATTGTATACAAAGTGCTATATTTTCTATATTAATTGATTTATTCAAAATTATATAATTGATAATAATAACATTATGTGTCTACATTATAATAACAACAACAAAAGTTTATTTCCATTTCGCTGTGAGTTACAAGAAAATAATAACTGAATTAACTCCATAAATAGCTGTTCGAAACTTAAGCAACTTTTTGATCTTCTTATGAAAATCTTTGGTCCTTTTGAGTTCCAAACACCTTTATGGAATAGATTAGTTACTAGTGTAGTTCGTAATGAATCCCAAGCGGATCTTAAGCCATTCGCAAGCGGCTATGTTTTCTAAAACTGCGAGTTTCGACCCAGAGCTTCAGAATGCTATCAGCATCTCTAAGGGACTTGAGTCAGGAGATTTTGATGGACAATCAAATAATTTGGGTCCTATTACCCAATAACAACTCTTAGATCAACTTTGCCAAAGGTTTTGGTTCATTATCATGCTGAAAATCGCAATAAAGTAAGTTGTTCTGTTCGGTGTACTCAATCGTATGATTCATTTTGTTGGAGAAAAACGCCCCAAAAGGAAAAACAATCCAACTTTGTTTGTGTTTCAACATCAGGACTAACCCTTCTCTTCAAAAAACGTGGCCACAGCCTTAAATTTTTGCACTCCATTCATTATTGGGCCTTTACTAAAAGGGTATATTGTAATATTTCCTTCAGCCTTTGGGCCTCGCATACTCTTTTTGAATTTAGGAAAGGAAAATGTGGACCCGTTTGTAAATAAAACTGTTTTTATTAGTCTTGCGTAATCTATTTCAATATTCTACCCAAAATTGTACAACATTTTTGAAAAAATCGAATTTCTTTAAATAAACTCTGTGCCATGTCACTGCGGGATTCATATGCGGTTACATTATCGTACATTAAAGACTTAAAAAAGCATGAAGGTCAAACAATTAAGATTGTGGGCAAGATTTTTAGTGAGTAGAGTAAGTCCTGATGTTGAAATACAAATAAAATTGTATTGTTTTACTTTCTGGGACATTTTTGGCCAACAAAATGAACCATAGGATTAAGTACATTGAACAGAACAACTTACTTTATTGCGATTTTCAGCATGATAATGAACCAAAACCTTTGGCAAAGTTGATCTAAGAGTTGTTATTGGGTAATAGGACCCAAATTATTTGATTGTCCATCAAAATCTCCTGACTCAAGTCCCTTAGAGATGCTGATAGCATTCTGAAGCTCTGGGTCGAAACTCGCAGTTTTAGAAAACATAGCCGCTTGCGAATGGCTTAAGATCCGCTTGGGATTCATTACGAACTACACTAGTAACTAATCTATTCCATAAAGGTGTTTGGAACTCAAAAGGACCAAAGATTTTCATAAGAAGATCAAAAAGTTGCTTAAGTTTCGAACAGCTATTTATGGAGTTAATTCAGTTATTATTTTCTTGTAACTCACAGCGAAATGGAAATAAACTTTTGTTGTTGTTATTATAATGTAGACACATAATGTTATTATTATCAATTATATAATTTTGAATAAATCAATTAAAATAGAAAATATAGCACTTTGTATACAATGCCAAAAAAAGTTGCTTAGGTTTCGAACAATACTGTATGTATACTAGATATATCATTCATTTCCAATGTTAGTGCAGACTTCGGTGGTATAACAAGACAAAGTTTAGAAAATTATGAAACAAGGTCCTAAACTCCTTGTTATTGCCACTGAACTCAAAAGAATTGTGTTTAGCATAGTTACGGACTATATCCCAACCAAAACTGACGTATCTGTACTATCGATCATTTATTTCCCAGCCAGTGACAATCTGCTTACGGAGTGAACAACTACATGTTGATCTTCCAACTTGTATTGTCCCAATTGTTTACTTTGGTATCGGCTCGCTGTAAGATCGGACTCAGAATTGTGTTATTACCCTAGGTGACTAATAACCCTTACGCTTTTGATGGCACGGTACCAGAAGGTTTTGATGGGGTTGCACCTACTAATAGGGTAATGACCGGTTACACATGTAACCAGCTAAGAAACGTTGGCTTTAAGTCGATCCAACAAATAATTACTCATTCCAAAGTAGCTATGGATCTCACTGGACTACGATATAAACGAAAGATATGTACAGAACTCAGTACTGCTTAGGATATATCAACAGCTATGCCAAACAGAAATTCCCTGCCAATAAAGAAAAGACTAAGATTAATATAAAGACTCGACAATACAGACTTAAAGATAGGTACACCATTAGGTACAAATTGGACGACTACTAGACGCTGTCAACCGGTAGATATTCAGGAAGAAATGTTAGGACTAGAATCACCAAAGTTATTGAAGCTATTGCTTCAAATCTTTGGCGTGAAAAACCCCTAACGATTTCCCCTGAATATCCTCGACCTCGTACAAACTGTTTCCGACTGGTCGGACGATTCGGCATTTTAGAAATTTTCGGGCGAATTTGGAAGTTACGTCGGTAGACTTCCTGACCGGGAACAAATTTAACTTGTCGACACCGCGTATTATAAGATTTTTTGTTACGAGTGTAGGCCTTATGCAGATTTTCGCGAATTTTCCGACGTATCAGATCCATTCTAACCGCGTTCGGGATGATATTCATTTCGGGATCATTTAGTACTTTGAGCTTACGCGCCAACTGATAAACGCTGCCATGGCCAATCATATTCATTCCGAATAAGGCAAAATATGGCGTAACTCCGATGGACGACTGCAAGGAAGACCTTAAGGAAAACTCAATTTCGGACAAATGCTTGTCCCATTCTGTATGGTCTTCCTGCAGATACGACCTTACGGCGGCTAAAATGGACTGATTGACGCGCTCGGACGCATTAGCTTGCGGTGAGTGGGTTGCAGTCCGTTTAACCCCAAAACTACTAATCATGTCGGCAAACTCTTTGCTAACAAATTGTTTTCCATTATCAGAAACGATAGTTTCTGGTGTTCCAAATTTATGGAAAACCTCAACAATTAGAAACTTTACAAAATTCTTGGTGCTGGCTTTAGGCAAGGCCTTCAAAAAAACAAACTTAGTTAAATGATCTAAAACGATAAAAATATAAACGTTTCCGTTTTTCGACCGTGGGTACGGACCAAGAAAGTCTATAAAAATGCGTTGGAAAGGTCGTTCTGACTGTACTTCGGAACCCATTGGTGGTCTGAGCGTAGAATTCGCGGGTTTCGATTCTTTATAAATTTGGCAGTTTAACACAAAATTTCTTGTCTGAACATTTTGATTTGGCCAATAGAAATATTCCTTGACGCGACTTATGGTTTTACCCACTCCTCCATGCGAAGCTTGTGGGGAATTATGACACTCATTAATTATATTTTGGGTTAACTCTGAAGGTACCCACAACTTCCACGCGAAATCTTCACTAATGGCTACACCGTCATAATGCCTGGTCCGTTTGTAGACAAAACCGTCGACCACTTTCAAATCGGGTAATTGCTCCGAATTCTTCTCGACCGTCCCAACGGTAAATGAAACAAAGTACTTAGATAATATTCGATGACATCAGTATGACGTTCTAAGCGAGCAATCTAAGTACTTAGAGTGCAATGTATGCGTAATCCAACATATCATGCACTTTAATTATAACATAGATTACGATTTAAGCAGAGAGTTAGCTGCCTTTTTCATGTTGTTTTTTGTTTTTATATCTTTACAAAAAAACAGAACTAAAGTACCATTTTATTTTTCTTTTGTATGTATAGGTACTGCATGAAAAGAATAATATTTTTGTTTCAGTTTAAAGTTGATCTTTTGTAAGTGAAGTTGTGTTTTCTTAAAAAAAGTTATTTTATTGTAAAAATTTAAAATAATTGTGGTGATCTAAATGGCACAAAGGGATTCAAAAATTGGGGTAAATTTACTTCATACTTTCTAGTTTTAATACTGACAATATCCTCTTGTTTGTTTACAGGATCTGTAAAGGAAGATGTCCGAAAGTTTCAAAAGAAAATTAAGATTCATTTCATTTATCTTCGTTAAAATTGTTTAATTATATTTTTATTGACATAACTATAATACATGTTTATTATTTGATGATAATTTTTAAATAAACTTACATAATTTGAAATAAACGCAAAAAATATATATTTTTTCTATAACAAAATCGGAAGACATGGTATTTTAACTTACAAATGCAAATAGGATTGTAATCTACATACATTACATTCTTATTTGCAAGCGTTTATAGGCGTCTTATTAACTTCGCTTAGAACTCCACACATTATGTAAGTGAAATTTTAATTTGTCTTATTGAAACTGTGGCTTACATTCTAAGCGAGAGCACATCGATGAGGCAGCCTAGGACACTTTTATGTTAAATCTAAGTGGAAGAATAATTGAAAGCATCAACACTGATTGCCACGAAATATCACTTAGATAAGCGAGTACATAATGTGTATTTTTACCGCTGGGGTATCAATTAAGCTTAGGTAATCTTCCGACTGAAATGCTTCCGACTTTAAATCTACAAGTTTAGATACGTTTAGTGAGATTTCGTCCATATCATAACGCGATAGGGTATCGGGTACTACATTTTCCTTCCCCTGCCTACCGACCAGTTAGATCTCGATGCGACATAAGCCATTTAAGACTGCTGTGATCCGTGATCACCGTAAATGGCATCAATTCTATATAGGCCCTAAACTTCTTAATCGCCAAGACAACTGCCAAACATTCACGTTCAGTGACTGAATAATTTTTCTTTTCTGGGGTCAGCTTATACGAGAAATAGGCTATTGGGTGCTCTCCCTCAGAATCATCTTTCTGAAAAAGAACCGCTCCAATGCCTAAGTCTGAAGCGTCACACTGGACATAGAAACGCTTGGAGAAGTCTGGGTGGTTAAGAAGTGGGCTCGTAGTCAGAGCTTTCTTGAAGCGATCAAAAGCAACCTTAGCTTCTTCGGTAAACTTGAATTGTTTACCCTTCTTCAGCGTTTCAAAGATTGGGGCCGCAATGGGAGCATAGTCTGGTATAAATTTTCTATACCAGCCTGTTGCTCCCATGAAGCTCCTCACCTGTCTTGCTGTCTTAGGGTATACAAAACGAGTAATCGTTTCCACTTTGGCCGGGTCCGGTTTTAATTTGCCGCCACCAACAATATACCCAAGATATTTTAACTCCTTAAAACAAAACTTGGATTTAGCAACATTGATGGTCAAACCTGCCTCTGCTAGACAAATTGATACCCGCTTCAACAATTCCAGATGTGTCTCGAATTCTGGAGATACTATCAATAGGTCACCTAAGTACACGAAAACTCTTTCACGAAGTGCCGCGTGGATCACTTTATCCATTAACCGACATAACCTTTGAGCTGCATTACACAACCCAAAAGGCATGACCGTAAATTGATAAAGTGGTCGTCCAGGTACCGTAAAAGCAGTTTTTTCCCTACTAGATGACTCTAGTGGTATCTGCCAGAACGCGTCTTTTAGGTCGACACTCGAAATATAGATTGTATCTCCCAATCGACTGAGCAAACCTTCAATGTGCGGCAATGGATATGCATCCTTGACTGTCAGCGCATTGAGTTTACGCGCGTCCAGGCATAACCGATTCTTCTCGCCCCTTCGTACGAGAGTAACCGAGTGACTCCATGGACTTTCGCTAAGCTCAATAACACCTAAGTCCAGCATCCTGTCCAACTCCGCATATATTAACTTTTTCACCGCCGGGGATACAGGGTAATATCTATCTTTCACTGGAATTGCATCACGGGTGTCTATTGCATGCGTTTCTAAATGCGTTTTACCAAGGCCCTTCTTTGTATAGCAGGGGAACATCGCAATTACCAAATCCAATCTTTGCTGCTGTTCATCATCCAACTTGTGAGTTTTAATATCTTGGGTCTCTTCTTCATCTTCGCAAAGATTAATACCATTCGTCGTGAGACTTCCTATATTTGCTAACAAATTAAAAGCCTTCATGAAATCGACTTCCAAGAATAACTCGCGACTCAGAGTAGGGACTAAATAGAAATTGATATCATGTGACATACCACGAAACACAACGTTGACTTTCACACGACCGACTATAGGGTGTTCTGTTCCATCCGCCGTTTTTTTATTGGTATGAAAATCGTGGATTGTTAGACCGGTCTTCTGTATGAAAATCATACAATTACGGCCTAGGCACGTAACCGTTGCACCGCTGTCCAACAATCCCTCGATTTCCTGTCCATTTATAGAAATCCTAGTATAAAAACGCGAATCATCACCCTCTATTAACGACGTGGCCGAAATTTCCCGTCTAAGACTTTTTCTTCGCTTATACCTTTCGCGTGCTTTCTTTATCCTACTCGAAACGTTTCCGAAAATTCTCGATCTTGCCTGATTATATCCTTGCACCCTAATATGTAAAGGTTTTATCTCCCTGAGCCGAGGCTCAGTACTTGCCTCTACTTTTGCTTCAACCCTTTTCAAAATTTTACTTTGCTCTCTCTCTTCACTCGTTGCCGTAAATCTTTGACTAACTGGGCCTAAACTTCCGTTGACCTCGCCTCCCCAGTTCGAGACGGGTTCCGGGACCGGTTTCCCTGACATCTAGGACACTTCGGTGTAACTACATTGTCCATTCCACATTTAAAACAGAAAATTATACGCGTGGGCGAAGGACAATAAAAAAACCGTGACCAACCATCTTGCAGTTCCAGCAGGTGTATTTACTCGTGTTCTGCATTGCGTCCACTTCCAGAATAGGCACCACATCTTTTTCTTCTGGTGTAATCTCAATTTCATTTACCCTTGCGAAACTAGGACGCTGTTGATAACTTTGCCTCTGGTTAGCCAACAAGTTCTCTGCTCTCTTGACCTCGTGACAAAACTCGGTTAAACTGTTTATTCGAATGGGAAACATCAACTGGGCCAAAGCTGGCTTAAGGTTACCCCTCATGATATCAATTAACGATCTCTCATCATACGGGACTTTTTGCTGATGGCGTAGCTTAAGTATGACATTATAAAACTCTTCAAATGACTCATGAGGTAACTGGCGGCGATTGAGTATTTACATTTGTACCTGAAACTCATTCTCAAAACGCTGATATTGGGACAAGATAGCACTTTCCAGGTCCCGCCAAGAGTTAATTTGCGCCAATTTGCGATGGTTCCAATACCAGTCTAAAGCTGGTCCTTCCAGTAAGTTATGGAAATGGCGTAAAATATCCATGTCCGAGCAGTTGTAATCTTTTCTCAGCTCGTTTACTCGAAAAATAAACTCTTGAGCATTCATGGACTTACTGGTTCCATCAAATTTTATACCCCACTTAGACAAATTCATTCGCTGATGATTTTCCATACCAATTGACACTGGCCAAGCATAATTAGGAGCTGGTCCAAAGCTACTTTGCTGTTGTAGTGGTGGTTGATGATAGCTATACCCTTGTTGTTGTTGTTGGTTGTAACCTTGCTGTTGATGGTTGTAGGCTTGTTGTTGTTGAGTGTAGGCTTGTTGTTGACCAACCCTCTGGGTATTGATCGGGGTCTGATTCATTGGCTGTTGTTCAAAATATCTGGTCTGGTTAAGATGGCCACTAGACTCCTAGTCACTGGAGGTAATGGGTTTGTTTGTGTCACTGTGCCGGTTAAGAATTCCGGACCTCCTCCCTGCGCCTCCTGCAATGGCACCGTCGGATCTAAACTTGCTGGGACATCGTGTTGTTGCTGGTGGTTTATACCCAATGCCCGCTTAATTTC
Organism: Lucilia sericata; assembly: GCF_015586225.1. NCBI lineage: Eukaryota > Metazoa > Arthropoda > Insecta > Diptera > Calliphoridae > Lucilia > Lucilia sericata. The sequence goes on along the minus strand of NW_023994393.1, from coordinate 24,525 downwards.
AATTAAAGCATTGTTGATTTTATTATCTACTTGCCTCATAAATTGCGCCTGGGAAAGACCGATAGAAGCGTTGACCACTTCCTGTATGTTGGCACTTTGATTCCGCTGGTTGGCCAGACTCTCTCGGACTTCGCGGCGAACGTTTTGAGCAGTAAGGCTACTGTATTCTGGCGACCTAATCGTGGAATTCGAGTCGTCTGAACTAATAGAGACCTCGTGAGGCAATACTGGTGCTGTTGACGTGGCTGTTGTGGTAGGCCCACCTGCAGTGAGAGCGTCTGTAGTACGAGTTACACCTGCTTCAGTAGTTGCCATGTTACTGCTGGTTGGTAAATTACTTGAAATTCTACTACCGGAACGAATTACAACCATAATCCACCAAAAACTCAACGAAAATTCAAATTATTAGAAAAAAACGTGACAAATTATTACCTTTCTTTGAACTACCGCCGAAGATAACAACAAAAAATATTTATAACGAAAATTCAAAAAAAAAAAAAAAAAAAAAATAATAAGCCAAATAATAACCAAAGCGATTAATAAAAACAAAAGATTTCCAGTACTAACGGAATTCACACTAATACCGAACTATCTTCAAATATTAACTATTTCACAATGTATTATAAACATCTATACATAAGTGATTGGGGTTCAATCATAGCGTGAGTGAGTAGGTTTACAAAACAATTGTCGATTATTCTTGATCTATGTAAAGTTAAGTATAATTTAGTTGTAAACTTTGGTGTTTCCTAACGGCCTTTACAGATTGAAATTTACTATATATACAAACTTAAGTACTGCGACTGAAAACTGAAATATTATTTTCTTCCCTTTTTCCAGGACTAGTCCTAAGTCTGTAAGCAAAACTATTTAAACAAAATTTTACTTTTCTTCTCCCTTGAGCAGTTAAATCAGCCACTTAACATAAAACTAATTAAGACTCTGGGATTAGAAATTTTATATGTACTTGGATTTAAGAATGTATCGCTATTATATCTAATCCCCCTGAGAATTTAATAGATATAAGACTTATACATCGTAAATACAAGTAGAAAATAATAAATGAAATTTACCTTGGCTATGGAATTTAATGAAACTTTTTGTTTATATATTAGGCGATTAACCATACTTCTAATGTACTAAATGCTTAAGACTCTAACAATAAAGCTAACAAAAAGATATGTTTTTGCCAAGAAGATGTCGCAACGCGTTACGGACTCTTATTTGACGTGAACAGGACTTACACTACTTGGGCAAAAACATAACACTAACAAGTATGGACGTACTCACTTTGGGCCCCACGTTGGGCGCCATTCTGTACTGACCAGGATTATGAAAATTGATAGCAAAACAAATGCCGAAACATCTGTTGCGGGTCGGTGTTGCCAAATGTCGGCGGCGCTGGTATTATGGCTTACGTCGGGCTGAGGCTCGCCGGATGGGGTGGTTCTTGCCGACACTGCAACTTTTCCTGGGTACAAAAACTCTATACAATACCAGCTTTACTTTTAAGTTTAAAAAAGAAAAGTATTTAAATTGAAAAGGGACCCGAAGTGAGCAAACATTCATAAGACGAATACACAAAACATTTATCTAAATTATTCCTTTCCAGGCCAAGAATAATCATTATTGGCGGATGGAGTTGCCAATATGTTGTTTCCCTACCAGAGGTCTGAACCTACAACCGTAGCAACCTAGTCATTTTAGCTGCCCCTAACTATCCCTACCCACTCACAATAATTTCACCCCAATCACTTAACTTGTAAACTTAGCAGCTCTCCATATTTGAGATCTGGACTATCGGGAGTTTACATAACATTCATTTGGAAGAAGGGTAGCGTAGGTTTTCAGTCCGTCCGTTATCTGTCCTCGTTCGGTGTTTCAGTAAGTAAAATATTATAAAAACTTAAAAAAAAACCCTTTTAAATAATTTATACTTTACTATATATTTTTATACCCTACACCACTTTAGTGGGGAGGGTATATTGGGTTTGTGCTGATGTTTGTAACGCACAATAATATTGGTCCTATACCCACCTTAATGTATACCAATCGGCTCAGAATCATTTTCTGAGTCGATTTAAACCTTGTAATCAAACTACAGGTCGCAATTTTGAAGATAATTCAATGAAATTTGGTACATGATCTTCTATTGTCCCAGGGACGAAGCCTATTGAAAATGGTTAAGATCGGTTCATTATTTCACCTAGCCCCCATACAACTAAACCCCCCAATAGGGCTTGTAATCCTTGTAATCAAACTACAGGTCGCAATCTTAGAGATAATTCAATGAAATTAGGCACATGATCTTTTATGGTACCGTAGACGAAGCCTATTGAAAATGGTTACCATCGGTCCATTATTTCACCTAGCCCCCATACAACTGAACCCCCGAATAGGGCTTTTAAAACTTGTAATCAAACTACAGGTCGCAATTTTGGAGATAATTCAATGAAATTTGGTACATGATCTTTTATGGTACCGTAGACGAAGCCTATTGAAAATGGTTACCATCGGTCCATTATTTCACCTAGCCCCCATACAACTGAAACCCCGAATAGGGCTTTTAAAACTTGTAATCAAACTACAGGTCGCAATTTTGGAGATAATTCAATGAAATTTGACACATGATCTTTTATGGTACCGTAGATGAAGCCTGTTGAAAATGGTTTACATCGGTCCATTATTTCACCTAGCCCCCATACAACCGAACCCGCCGAATAGGGCTTTTAAGTTCATAATTATGTTTGAAAATGGTTAAGATCGGTTCATTATTTCACCTAGCCCCCATACAACTGAACCCCCCAATAGGGCTTGTAATCCTTGTAATCAAACTACAGGTCGCAATCTTAGAGATAATTCAATGAAATTAGGCACATGATCTTTTATGGTACCGTAGACGAAGCCTATTGAAAATGGTTGCCATCGGTCCATTATTTCACCTAGCCCCCATACAACTGAACCCCCGAATAGGGCTTTTAAAACTTGTAATCAAACTACAGGTCGCAGTTTTGGAGATAATTCAATGAAATTTGGTACATGATCTTTTATGGTACCGTAGACGAAGCCTATTGAAAATGGTTACCATCGGTCCATTATTTCACCTAGCCCCCATACAACTGAACCCCCGAATAGGGCTTTTAAAACTTGTAATCAAACTACAGGTCGCAATTTTGGAGATAATTCAATGAAATTTGGCACATGATCTTTTATGGTACCGTAGATGAAGCCTGTTGAAAATGGTTTACATCGGTCCATTATGGCGTGGCTTGGTGTTGCTTATTTTAATTTGAATTTTATTTAGTTTTAAGTTTTCTTTGATTCAGATTTAAAGTTTACTTTAATGTAGTTTTAAACTTTTAGTTTTAAAAATGCATTCAATTGTGTTTTTTTTCTTTAATAAAAATTAAATAGTTTAACAATAAAACAAACAGTTTTTTTTATCACGTAGTCGATGGCCAAGGGCTCCACCTTCTTCATTAGCCAAAAGAAATAAAAAGGACCGACATTTTGGCCATTAGGGACCGAGAAACATCGGTAAGCAAAATGGTTCCCTTTAATTTAATTTCATTTCAGCTATTAGTCTCTATAGTTTTTCTTTTTCTAGCTTAGTTTTGTTTGTTTATGCTATTCCAGATGTCAAATTGTTTATCACCGCGTTGTCAACTTTCCATTTACTCTTCTTCTTTTATTTTCTTTAAATTTTGCCCTACTACAGGGTGCACACGACACATTCTATTTTGTCTATAAATTATTTTTTTTGGTTACAGATTGTTCCTACCACTGCTTAAAGCAGAAGTTCAAATACTTAATTACACGGACTCGCATGTTGCGATGATAGGTGACGGATACGGAAAAATTCAGGAATGAACATTTAAATTTATACATCAAATAGATCTAAATTCTTATGACGATTTTTTGCAAAAAACAAAAAAATATATTGAAACTTACATACCTGAGACGAATCCTCTACAACCAACGCTAAAATACGAATTATTTCAAACTATAGATTTATTAGAGACACTTAAGAACTACGCACCAAAAAGAAAATCTAGATCAATTAATACATTAGGAAAAATTTGGAAAATTATTGCCGGATCCCCCGACCATGATGACGCAGAATATATTTACAAAACACTAGATGAGCTAACAGATAATAATAATAAACAAGTAATAATTAACACTGACTTCAGTAATCAATTAAATAATATCACCAAACTTATTAACACATTTTCTAATTCCATAAGAAAAGATAATTTTATTTTAAATGAAAATATTGAAATATTATCAAATAAAATTAGATTAGCTAAAGAAGGAATCATAAACGTTAAACATGCCATACAATGGGCAAAATATAATATAATAAACTCGTATTTGTTAAACAAAAAAGAAATGAATTTTGTAATTAACCAATTAAAAAAAGAAAACATGCCTTTTAACAATATTGAAGAAGCTTTAGAATTATCGAACATAAATGTTCTAAGTAATAACACAAATATTTTATACATATATCATTAAAATCCCTATTACAAGTGAAATATTATATAAAAAACTTATTGTAAAACCAATTATAAAGAATAATACTATAATAAATTTGAATTTTACAGAAATATTTTTGAATGAAAATGAAACTTATGCAATAAAAGAAAATTGTAAAATTTATAACAAAATTGAAATTTGTAAAAAAATACATTTATTAGATCTAAGTAAAGATAATTGTATAACAAATATTATATTTAATAAGCAATCCTCATGCACAAGAAGCAATGTTCACCATATTCCTCGTGTTGAAGAAATCGCAGACGGGATAATACTACTGAATGATGTTAATACAACTATTTTAACAGAAACAATAACCTATAAATTATATGGAACATTTATTATTAAATTTGACAATACAACTATAAAAATAGATGACAAAATATATCAGAACTTAGAAAAGAACCTGAGCATATTGTCATTAGAATCACTCCAAGAGCTACATTTAAACAACATAAAAGCGATACATAATATTAAAAGAGAAGCATGGGTTAGAAATATTGTGATATCCCTTACCCTCTTAGGCACCGTCAGCCTTACAATTTGGACACTGAAGAGATCACAGAAGAAACCTATAACAACATTCATTTTGCAACCCACCAAAAATTTACACGTTGAAAACAAGTAAGAAAGTATAGTCGGGCGAGGCCGACCATATGATACCCTACACCAGTTATGAATATTAAATGTGATTTATTTTTCATAGTAAAGCATTTATTTTCAATATTCCCTTGTTCCGATACATTTTAGCAATTTATGGATGAAAAACTAATTTTCTGAAAGAGGCTTTATATGGAGGCTAGGGGCAAATATGCACCAAGCCCGATAAAATTTTGTGAATATATTTATATTTACATAATATTTTATTATTGCGCTGAATTTCATCGCAATAAATTTGGGACATTCAAGTAATTTTCTGAAGGGGACTTTGTATGGGAGCTAGGGTCAAATGGGGCCCGATCCTTATGAAATTTGGCAGGGTCATCAAGACTTCTATAAAACTTAGTTGTGCCGTATTTTATCGATATATCTGTATATTTAACATAATTATGAGCTCAGAAGCCCTTTTCGGAGGGTTCTGTTCTATGGGGGCTAGGTGAAATAATAGACCGATTTTAACCATTTTCAATAGGCTTCGTCCTTGGGTCAAATAAAACGTGCATGCCAAATTTCATCCAATTATCTTGAAAATTGCGACCTATACCTTGCGCACAAGGTTTACATGGACAGCCAGCCAGCCAGACGGACGGACGGACGGACATAGCTTAATCGACTCAGAAAACGATTCTAAGCCGATTGGTATACTTTAAGGTGGGTCTAGGACGAATATTTTTGTATGTTACAACATCAGCACAAATCCAATATACACTCCCCACTAAAGTGGTGTAGGGTATAAAAATCAAGTTGAAACACCTGTTACGAGAATAAATGAAATACCTTACTTTTGAGTCAATCGAGGACGATCGAATTTAAGGGCGGAGGAGTTAAGAACAAAAAAAATTACAATGAAATTTAAATACTTCAGGTCATTGCACGTTAATGCAAACTAACAACAAAGGTAATAAACTTATGTTGCAATACTTTTAAACATAATTGCTGACTTTGCGTCTGGAGAAATTTATTGAACATTGCATTATTTATTATTTTTAAGTCAAAATATAATTTAGTTCAGTTCAATTTGTAACTCGCAACTTATAACATTAATAAAAATAAAATCGCTTCAGACTTACTGAAGTTATTTTTAAAAACTAAAAAATTAAAAATTTAGTTTAATTTATATAAGTTTGTCATTCCATGTGTAACACCAAGAAATATTCATCTGAGACTAAACAAAGTATATATATTCCGGGTCCTTATCAAATTCTGAGTCGATTTAGCTATGTCCGTCTGTCTGCCTAAAACACTAAAACTAAGCAAAAGAAATCAAACAAATTCACCAAAAATATTCATTGTTATCCTAAGCAATTCTTATTTTTTAGAAAAAAGTGCTAGATGCTTTTTAGCACTTTTTCGTCTGTTTCTAGAAATTTTTAGCATTAAAAGTGCATTTTTGGCATTTTTTCTTCTATTTTGCACTTTTTTATAATTAAAGAACTTTAAAGTTTAATTTATCTAGAGAACTGCAAAAATTTAGTTTTGAGATGTGAAATTTTAAGAAATTCTCAAGAAAACTTTTTGTATATGTTTATTGTAATTTATAATTTACACAAGAAATTAAACTAAGAAGTGAATTATTTTAAATATTATTATGCAATAATCGTAACAAATATTTGAAAAAAATTACTAAAAAAGCGTTGTTTTGTTAACAATGTAGTGATTACATGCTAAAACGGCTAATATCTTCCAAAAACATTTTTTTGAAAAAAAAAAATCATTAAAATTTAAAATATACAATAAAATAAAAATGTATGAACATGTAAAAACAGGTAAAAGTTTAGGAATGCCGAATATTACATACGCACCAACACAACACTTTATATCGTGTATCGGTTTTATTTTCGGAATACGATCTTAATGGTTTGGATGAGAATAAATTTATTTTCTTAAAGAGGATTTATATAGAGGAAAAATTACAAACTTGCGTATTTGAATATAACCCTCATAATTCATTTGTCATATTAACATTTATATTGTTTCCTAAAAGCTCTTGGAAGTATGAGTAATAAACCTGACATCTATTCACCGAGATTTATGATTATTTCAACTGAATTTTCAATATTTTTGCAATAAGAATACCTTTGCTAAAGTGTTGTGAATAAGACCCATAAATTGTTTATATAAAAAATAACTAAAACTATAAATATAAAATTTTTTCTTCCGAATTTAACCCTTTTTTAGCATTTTTAATGAATAATTAAAAGATTTGAATGAAATTTTATGAAAGGAATGAAATTTTACGTCATACAAATCTTCCAAGCCTGACTCTTCAATTAAGATTAAAAAAACAAGACAATTGAGAGATTTATGGCAGTATCACGATTCGGTATTAAAAATTTATTTTATGTGCCCCCAACAAAAAAATTTCATAAAATTTAATATAATTATTTTAAATAAGGTTTACTTTTGCGTTTACTTTTTGCGGTTTACTTTTTTAAATTTTCAGAACATAAAATTTTTTCAATCCTGGGCTACTGCATTAAGCCCCCGACTACTCTATCTATAAGGAGTCAGAATATATCGCCCTACTGGATTGGCATAATCAAAATAGTTGTTTTAAGACAAATGGATATGAATATTTAATGACATTTAACTATTTTCTTTGATAACTTTTAAACAAATTAAGGGAATTTAAAAACCAAATTCAGATAGTTGAGGTTAATATGTTTCTCATCTAAATTGAAATTCAATTTTTAGTTGTCTAATATTCACGAAAACGTGGGTTTTAGTTTTTACGTTTACAAAAAATCGATTTCACGTCGAAAATAATAGACATATTAGAAATTTGATAAATCTATATGATTTTAGTATGTCGCATGTTTTGTAGACCACAGTTCAAGAAACCCGAATTTTGGATTATGCCAGGCTTGTAGCGATATGTAGGTACACATATTGTAGAAATTACAAGCGGAATTTTTACTAACGATACACTTAAAATTGATTTTATTTTTAATTTTTAAGTTTAATACATGAAAGAGTATATTTTTAGTTGATAAAAACTATGAAATTGAAAAAATCCCTACAACTTGACAATAGTAAAAAATCTTTCCCTTTTTCCCTACACGTGAAATTTTTGAAAAAAATCCCTACAAAAAGGGAAAAATCCCTACACTTGGCATCACTGATGTAAAGTAACAGAGATGTGGGTACTTGACAGCGGCGCGACGTCACACATGTGTAGATCTAAAGAATATTTCATTTCAATGACTGAGTCGAAGCAGAACGTTTTATTAGCATCAGGTGAGAGTATTATAGCAGAGGGAATAGGCAGTATTAAAATAATAACAGAATACTGTAAACTTGAACTGAAGAATGTTTTATATGTGCCAAAACTGCATTCGAATTTTTTATCTATTAATAAAATAGTTAAAGCTGGAAGAAATATTCATCTGAGACTAAACAAAGTATATATATTCCGGGTCCTTATCAAATTCTGAGTCGATTTAGCTATGTCCGTCTGTCTGCCTAAAACACTAAAACTAAGCAAAAGAAATCAAACAAATTCACCAAAAATATTCATTGTTATCCTAAGCAATTCTTATTTTTTAGAAAAAAGTGCTAGATGCTTTTTAGCACTTTTTCGTCTGTTTCTAGAAATTTTTAGCATTAAAAGTGCATTTTTGGCATTTTTTCTTCTATTTTGCACTTTTTTATAATTAAAGAACTTTAAAGTTTAATTTATCTAGAGAACTGCAAAAATTTAGTATTGAGATGTGAAATTTTAAGAAATTCTCAAGAAAACTTTTTGTATATGTTTATTGTAATTTATAATTTACACAAGAAATTAAACTAAGAAGTGAATTATTTTAAATATTATTATGCAATAATCGTAACAAATATTTGAAAAAATAAGCTAAAAGAGCGTTGTTTTGTTAACAATGTAGTGATTACATGCTAAAACGGCTAATATCTTCCAAAAACATTTTTTTGAAAAAAAAAAAATCATTAAAATTTAAAATATACAATAAAATAAAAATGTATGAACATGTAAAAACAGGTAAAAGTTCAGGAATGCCGAATATTACATACGCACCAACACAACACTTTATATCGTGTATCGGTTTTATTTTCGGAATACGATCTTAATGGTTTGGATGAGAATAAATTTATTTTCTTAAAGAGGATTTATATAGAGGAAAAATTACAAACTTGCGTATTTGAATATAACCCTCATAATTCATTTGTCATATTAACATTTATATTGTTTCCTAAAAGCTCTTGGAAGTATGAGTAATAAACCTGACATCTATTCACCGAGATTTATGATTATTTCAACTGAATTTTCAATATTTTTGCAATAAGAATACCTTTGCTAAAGTGTTGTGAATAAGACCCATAAATTGTTTATATAAAAAATAACTAAAACTATAAATATAAAATTTTTTCTTCCGAATTTAACCCTTTTTTAGCATTTTTAATGAATAATTAAAAGATTTGAATGAAATTTTATGAAAGGAATGAAATTTTACGTCATACAAATCTTCCAAGCCTGACTCTTCAATTAAGATTAAAAAAACAAGACAATTGAGAGATTTATGGCAGTATCACGATTCGGTATTAAAAATTTATTTTATGTGCCCCCAACAAAAAAATTTCATAAAATTTAATATAATTATTTTAAATAAGGTTTACTTTTGCGTTTACTTTTTGCGGTTTACTTTTTTAAATTTTCAGAACATAAAATTTTTTCAATCCTGGGCTACTGCATTAAGCCCCCGACTACTCTATCTATAAGGAGTCAGAATATATCGCCCTACTGGATTGGCATAATCAAAATAGTTGTTTTAAGACAAATGGATATGAATATTTAATGACATTTAACTATTTTCTTTGATAACTTTTAAACAAATTAAGGGAATTTAAAAACCAAATTCAGATAGTTGAGGTTAATATGTTTCTCATCTAAATTGAAATTCAATTTTTAGTTGTCTAATATTCACGAAAACGTGGGTTTTAGTTTTTACGTTTACAAAAAATCGATTTCACGTCGAAAATAATAGACATATTAGAAATTTGATAAATCTATATGATTTTAGTATGTCGCATGTTTTGTAGACCTCAGTTCAAGAAACCCGAATTTTGGATTATGCCAGGCTTGTAGCGATATGTAGGTACACATATTGTAGAAATTACAAGCGGAATTTTTACTAACGATACACTTAAAATTGATTTTATTTTTAATTTTTAAGTTTAATACATGAAAGAGTATATTTTTAGTTGATAAAAACTATGAAATTGAAAAAATCCCTACAACTTGACAATAGTAAAAAATCTTTCCCTTTTTCCCTACACGTGAAATTTTTGAAAAAAATCCCTACAAAAAGGGAAAAATCCCTACACTTGGCATCACTGATGTAAAGTAACAGAGATGTGGGTACTTGACAGCGGCGCGACGTCACACATGTGTAGATCTAAAGAATATTTCATTTCAATGACTGAGTCGAAGCAGAACGTTTTATTAGCATCAGGTGAGAGTATTATAGCAGAGGGAATAGGCAGTATTAAAATAATAACAGAATACTGTAAACTTGAACTGAAGAATGTTTTATATGTGCCAAAACTGCATTCGAATTTTTTATCTATTAATAAAATAGTTAAAGCTGGACATATTGTCAAATTCGTGGATAATAAAGCAGAAATGAGAAGCAAAGATAAAGCAAAAATTTTGACAGCTGATTTAAAAGGCGAAATGTTTATAGTAAATATAAAATCTATTGAGAAGGTGGAAAATATTGAAGGTGCATACGGATTAATAAATGGAAGTGTTGGTATTAAATGGCATCAACGTTTTGGTCACTTAAATATAAATTATTTAAATAAATTAAATAAAAACAATATGGTAAAAGGATTTAATGTGAAGTTGCCAAAATCGATTGAGTGTGTTACTTGTGCAGTTTGTAAAATATCTGCAAAGCCATACAAAAGCTATGCCAGTTGGTTGAGATGGGAAGATGTTTACTGGAATCTTCGGGATTACCACAGATGTTATGGGGAGAATCCTTCAACACAGCAACTTATTTAAGGAATCGTGCTCCAACAAAAGTTTTAAATGATGTCACTCCTTATGAAAGGTGGTTTCGTAAAAAGCCTTCAGTTTTTCATTTGAAGACGTTTGGATGTGATGCAGTTGTTTTAAATAAGGGTCCAAAACCGAAAGGTAGTAAACTCTTGCCAAAAGGTAATAAAATGAAATTCGTTGGTTATCAATTGTCTACAAAAGGATATCGTTTATATAATTCAACTACTAAACAAATAATTATTTCTCGTGATGTAATTTTCTTTGAAGAATCATTTGAAAAAGTTTTAATTCCAGAAAAAGAAGAACATAACTTGTTTGTCAATCTTTTTAAAAGAACTGAACCACCAATTGAAGAAGAAATAGAAGAAGAGAAAACTAAAAATGATGATGATGAAGAAAATTTAAGTTTCAACGAAACTGACAGAGAGGAGACAATCGTTGTGGAAAACAAAAGAAAACGTGGAAGACCAAAAATGTTGAGATCTGGTGAGAGGGGGAGACACAGAAAAAAATATTGTACTGAAGATGGCATTGAGATGTTAAATTCTATAATTGAAAATCCTGAAACGGTGGCTGAAGCTTTAAAATCTGAAAATTCTACGAGGTGGAAAGAAGCTATGCAGACAGAATTTGATTCTTTAGTTAAAAATAAAACGTACAAGCTGGTAGATAAACCAAAAGGAAAGAACGTGGTCGGTTGCAAATGGGTATTTGCTGTAAAACGTAAACCAGTTGGGTCGGTGGAAAAATGCAAGGCAAGGCTTGTTGCTCAAGGGTGTTTTCAAGAACAAAACGTGGACTACAAAGAAACTTTTGCTCCAGTTGTTCGTCATTCCACAATAAGGTTATTGTTAGCTATATCAGCAAGGTTTAAATTGTTGGTAAATCATATTGATATTGTAGCAGCATATTTAAATGGTGACATTGAAGATGAAGTTTACATATCACAACCACCTATGTTTGAAGATTCAACCCCAACAAGGTGTGTAAACTTACGAAAGCTTTATATGGTTTAAAGCAAGCTGGACGTGAGTGGAACAAGAATATAAATATTTTACTTCATATGAATTTTAAACGAAGTCAAACTGATACTTGTGTCTATATACAGCGAAGTGGTTCTAATCTGAATATTATTGCGATTTATGTTGACGATATGCTGTTAGCTAGTTCAAATGAACGTGAAATGAAAAATATTATTTTGGAAATAAATAAACATGTTTAGGCTGTTAATCGTGGTCCAATATCATTATATTTGGGTATGGAAATAAATAGAGATGGTCTGAGAGGTGATATATCTATTCACCAACACAAATATACGGAAGAAATATTGGAGCGATGGGGTATGGCGGATTCGAAACCTGCATCTACACCATGGCCGAGCGGAACTGTGCTAGAAAAATGTAACAAGAAATGCGATGACTTAGATGTGAAAGGCTATCAGAGTTTAATCGGTGCTTTGATGTATCTTGCGGTAATTACAAGACCGGATTTAATTCATGTGGTTTCCAGACTCTCATCCACATGAAAATCATTTTCGAGCTGCAAAACATCTTTTACGATACCTGAGAAAGAATCCCGCTGGTAAAATAATATATTCGTCTAATTCTAATGATTTTAATTGTTTCACAGATGCTGATTGGGGCAGTGACTCAAGCGATAGGAAGTCTTACTCTGGCCATGTTTTATTTATGAGTGGTGGTCCTGTTGCCTGGGAGTCTAGGAAACAGCCAATCGTATCATTGAGTACCATGGAAGCGGAGTATATCTCTTTATGTCAAGGTACAAAGGAAGTAGTTTTTCATCGTAATGTATTGAAAGAGCTGTATTTTGATGAACTCACTACAAATCCAACAACAATATTTTGTGACAACCAAAGTGCTAATTTTATGGTGAAAAACCCTGCTGTACATAAGAGATCACATCGATATTCGGTACCATTATATTCGGGAAAAATATGAGAAGAATAATATTGATGTGGAGTACGTAGCCTCTGATGAAAATGCAGCAGACATACTAACAAAAGTTTTATGTAAAAACAAACATTTAAATGGTTGTAAACTATTAAATTTTAAATTGCAATTTTTTATTTGCTAATGTATTAGGCTTGAGGGGGAGTTTGTTGAGTATTTGCAACACTGAACACAAGCCCAACACATTAAACTGTTATACTGTCAAAAGAATCACTGTTACAGATTTTTGTTAAATACTTGATTTTTGCATTCCAATATAAATCATTGTGAAGTAAAGAACAAAATTGAATTATAATCTTAATATTAATAAATATAATTGTTAATTTCTCTATACCACTCAACGGTCTTTTATTGTTGAACTTCCACAAATATATTTGAAAGAAAATACCAACATTTTCTGGTCTTAGACGTCCTAAATAAAGAAAACCATATAGGTTTTATATCCTAAACAAAATCGTTGTCACCTAGTGTTATTAGTTATTTAAATACATATACATATGTATATACTTATTCTTAGGGGCATTAAACAAATTTTCGAACAGGTTTTGTACCTTACCCTTTGCGATTTTAATAAAACTTGGTACACACATTCTTTGTATTAATACGAAGTTTAAAGTTCTCCAAAATTTCCAAATTCATTACGGTTTAGATTTTATCAAGGTTCAAAGTTCAAATTTTTTAAGATTTTTTTCAACAAGCATTAAATTTGACATCGTATATTTTCTAAAATATTTATCGTTTTAGTTCCTAATTAAAACCTATGTCTTGCAGTTTGAAAAGATTTTATTTAAAATATTTCAGTTTTAACGTAAGGATGATGACATCAAACAACGTCCTTTAATCAAGGATATCTCAAAAAGTGTACCTTACATTTTCTTTATTCCTTCACATAAGATTGCTTATAGTGTTTTCAATAAAATATAAAAATTTTAGAATGAAACAATGGAGAACTTTAAATTCCGTATTTACATGAAGAATGTGCGTACCGAATTTCATCGAAATCGGGGAGGGTCATGTTCAAAATCCTACTTTTTTGTTCGAATTTTTTTTAATTACCCCTTATTGATTTTGTAAAGGAATATTTATATAGGCAAGGTCAAATCATGGACCAATTTGAAATAGTTTTTTGCATTTTCGTTGAATTATGTGAAAAATTGCGACCTGTACATTATACCTGGACAGCCAGCCGCACAGACGGGTAAACATGGCTTAATGGACTTTTAAAAACTTGATTTGAATTTAGCACTTTTTTAAACGAATTTGCACTTTTTTTGACCGTCATTTTGCACTTTATTCTGAGGGAGTTCTGGCAACACTGGTAATGACTATACTTTTTAATAGATGTCAAAATTTAGCTTATAATGATAAAAAAGTTATTATATTTTTCTGCATTTTGTTTAATACTTAAAGTCAGTTTCTGGACAAAAATGTCCCTTAAAAATTTACAGATTGAAAATGAGTTTTATTTAGGAAATTTTGACCAATTTTTAGAAACATTTAGGAATCTTTTTTTTTTGAAATTATACTGAAACCAGCATTCTCAATCACTGGTAGGGAACTAAGGACACTTTCAAATTAGTTGTTTTATTTTTCCCTGGTGTATAGAGACAAAAGGCTTCGGGGCATCTTATTAACTACAAAAATACGTACCATTAACCGTACAAAATTTCAAGCGATTTTCTTTCTATTTGAAAAAGCACAGGCAATTGAAGAAACTCTGAAACGATTATGAAACATTCTGCCCAAAATTATGAAAAATGTGGAAGATTTAAAATTTCTTTAAAAATAACAAAATTAAGTTTTTTCTGTTCTAAAAAATATGAAGAATCCTTGAATCTTGACAGAGAAAACAAAACAACTTTTTATTTGACAATCAATTTTGAGTAGTTCAGTGGTTTTACTCACCGTTTTTGTTTCATCATTGTTTCTCAAAAATATATCCATTTATATAAAAGTATGCCTTAACATATTATTTTTATTCATTAGCTTTTATACATCCTCACTAAGGTTTTGACTGAATTTAGACACCACTTATTAAATCCAAAGAAATAAGGGTCAAATATCGTAAGATGTACAAAGCAGATACCCAAATAATTTTACTTATTAAAATATCCACGTCTTCCTCTAATTAAAATAAATTTCAGAATTTGTAAATGGTAAATGGAAAATGTGTGCTGGAGTTATTCAAAATTATTATTTAATTTGAAAAGCTTTGAATAAATACGGCGCTACATACAGAAAAAGTTGTGCAGAATTTTTAGTTCATAATTTTCTAAAAGTATAAAAAGATATCGAAAGATCAATTTATTAAATTTTTATATGAACAATGCTTTCTATGCATCGTTTGAGAGGTCAACCTATATAAGATTTGCAAAAGTGTTGTTTTTCGGGACACTCTAATGAGTAGTCAAATACATATCTGCATGGTTTTTTAGATTAGAGCTGAATTTGAAAAATGGAAACCGAATTTATATCAAGATAATTTTTTGATGGCATATTTACCTGATCATAGATTTTTATTGTTATCTAGATTAAGAATAAATTTAAATGTTTTTATTATACCCTACACCACCATCAGTGGTGATAGAGGGTATATATAACTTTGTCATTCCGAGTGTAATTCCAAGAAATATTCATCTGGGACCCAACAAAGTATATATATTCTGGGTCCTTATAAAATTCTGAGTGGATTTAGCTATGTCCGTCCGTCTGTCTGTGTAAAACACGCTCACGTAAAAACGATACCAAATAAATTAATGAAATTCGGCCATTGGAGCTCTGACCGATTATGGACCGATCCGGAATAAATTTCGTAGAGTAATTCATATATACACAAAACACATTCATGTCGAATTTTATCCCGATAGCTTTATTTATCAATGAATTAAGCTTGTTTAAATGATTTTAGGATGTGGACCTTATATGGGAGCTATGACCAGTTATGGACCGACACGGAGAAAAATTCCGTAGAGTGATTTATGTATACACAAAACATACTCATTGTATAATTTTATCCCGATAGCTTTATTTATCAATGAAATATGTTCATTTAAGTGATTTTCGTAAGTGGACCTTATATGGGAGCTATGACCAATTGTGGGCCGATACAGATCTAAGTCAGTAGTTTGATTTATGTTCATATTTGAGGAAGTTATTATCGATAAATTAATTTCCGGGAACGTGTACCTTTGTAGGGGGGTATGAGAAATTTTGGATCGATTTTTACAATTTTAAACATAATTAATCTATAGATGGAAAAAATAATCTGTGACAAAATTTGTCGAATTATCTTTGGTAGTTTCTGAGAAAACTCAAGTATTAGGAAAAATACTTAATTTTTTTCGAGGTAGTCTGAAATTTTTACTCAAAACTTTTTAAGCTATGAACCGATTTTGCTAATTTTCAATGCCAAACTGCTTAGGAAAATAATGAATATTCTCAGTGAATTTGGTTGATTTCATTTGCTTAGTTTTAACGTGAACGTGTTTTAACCAGACAGACGGACAGACATAGCTAAATCGACTTAGAATTTCATAAGGACCCAGAATATATAACTTTGTTGGGTATCATATGAATATTTTTTGGTGTTACACACGGAATGACAAACTTATATATACCCTCTATCACCACTGATGGTGGTGGAGGGTATAATACACTGTCTGCTGCCAAATTTCTTGAAAATCGGTTCATGTTTTTTATATTTAGCCTAGAAATTTGGTGTTATAGCTGTTATTGAAAAAATGAACATAAAAATGTGCGTAGCATCCAATCAATACCATATAGAGTTTTTTTTAACTTCTGAGGTTAGACCTTTTAAATGCCAAATTTTATGTAAATAAGTTCATTAGTTATGTAGTGAAAGAGTAAAAAAAAGTCTCATACATTTATTATTATATATTATAGGTTTTGAAGATGTAATGTATCGTACTGTTCATTCCACAACATTCATTATAACAAATTTCATGAAAATCGGATCGGTAGTTTTTTGTATGCCTGTACGTAAATTTGGTTTAATAATTGTTTTACAAAAAGTTGGTGTAAAAAGGCGCGTGGCATCCGATAAGGGTCTTATATAGCCTATTGTTCCTTTTGGGGATAAGACCTATTAGCTGTCCAAATTTTATGTAAATCGGTTCAGTAGTTTTGCCGTGAAAGCGTAACAAACAAACAGTCTGTTTTATATATATATATATAGGATTTAGGAAACTTTTTTTGAGAAATTATACTGAAATCAGCATTCTCAATCACTGGTAGGGAACTAAGGACACTTTCAAATTAGTTGTTTTATTTTTCCTATGTGCAGTTGATTTAAAGAACTGTTTAGTTTAAATTCGGTCACACTGTACTTTAATTGTAGTGCCCTTGGTGTATAAAGACAAAAGGCTTCGGTGCGTTTTATTGACTACAAAAATACGTACCATTAACCGTACAAAATTTCAAGCGATTTTCTTTCTATTTGAATAAGTACTGGCAATTGAAGAAACTCTGAAACGATTATGAAGCATTCTGCACAAAATTATGAAAAATTTGGAAGATTTCAAATTCCTTTAAAAATAATAAAATTAAGTTTTTTTCTGTTCTAAAAAATATGAAGAATATCGTTAGATGTACAAAGCAGATACCCAAATAATTTTACTTATTATTTGTATATGGTAAATGGAAAATGTGTGCTGAAGTTATTCAAAATTATTACACAAAAAAATTATAGGCTCTTTTTTTTCAATTAACGCGTTAACTGACCAAAAAACAGCTTTGATTAAATATTTAATTGGCTCAATTCAATTTTTTAATTGTTTTTCGAACTTTGCAATAAACAATGATGTTAATATCAACAAATGAGAAAAAACACCCTTATTTATATATAAAATGTATAAGTTAGTGACTATAAACGCTAGTTTATATATTTTTTGCAATAGTTTGCATTACTTTTTTAATGTGTGTATACCAAAAATCAAAAACAAAAAAAAAAAATAAACCGGTTTTTAACAAAAGAAAAAGTACATTTGATGCAGATCAAAGCTTGACAAGTCCTTTAGTATTGTAAAAGAATTTGTTGCGTGAGGTCGTGGTCGGTATTTATTTATATTCGTACGTTAGTGTGTGTGTGTATTCATTGTTGCTTAGCGTTGTTGTTAAAACGGTGTTTTTTTTTTTCTTTTCATTCTTTTGTGAAAAAAGTGTGTTAAGAAATATTTGCAAATTAAAATATAATAAAGTGGAAAAATTAAATTAAACCAAATTAAATTGTTTCGCGTTGTTTAAAAGAGTGTAAATATTATTTAATAATTTGTTTTTTTTTTTTGATGAGTTGTTTTAGTTTTATTGCTATGGAAATTAAGTGTTTTTTATGTGTAAATTTTTACGACTCAATCGAGCTCTATTTTGCTCATTTAAAGCACCACGTAATTCCATCCAATATTGTATATGAATTCACATATAGTGGATGTTTTCAAAGATTTCATTTTAAATACATTTAGAAGCAAATATATGGGGCTATTTTTAAGATTCAAAAAAGTAATTGCTATATTTACAGATGATTTTGAATTATTTAAAATTAATTTAATAATTAAGATTACACTTGGTGAAATAATTCTTTGTTGTAATAAGATTTTTTTGGATTTAATACTCATTACGTAGCTTTTGAATATTTAGATATTTCAAAGGAGTATTCCTTTATAAATATTAATGATATTGTTGGACCCCCTACAAATGAAATTAAAACAACTCATGGAAAAAATTTGTTTAAATTAAAAGAATTTTATAAAAACGTTTACGAAAATAAAAAACTTCACCGAATGAAATCTACAACAAAAAGTAATTTACAACTCAATCAATATGGATGTCAATGAATTGTTATCTAAATGGAATCTCCAACATTTATATGATAAATTTAAAGGTAAGTATAGTTCATTCAACTTATATTAACTTATTCCTAATAATAAAACTTCTAAATAATTTTTTGTTTTTTATATTTTACAGAAGAAAATATAACAATAAATACATTAAAAATTCTACAACCCCATCATATAAAGAAAATATTTTCTACTTTACGAACTGGTGATCAAGCCCATTTTGAGTTCGAATTACAAAATTGGAAAAAAAACTTTGGATACGAGAGAGATTTCAACATGGAAACGAATAATGCGAAAGCAGGCATTAAGCGATCATTACTTTCCGTTTCTGACATCCTATCCAGCACCAAAAGTGGAACAGAGATACTAAAATATTATGATAAACACCAGATCCTTCAGGAAGAGCACCGGACCTTATTAATCAGTACAATTACTCAGTATTTAGACCTAAATGGCTGTGAAGTATCTCTATCAGAATGTGCGGAGCTAGAAAAACAAATTTGCACCATATTTCCAACCGAAGAGCTGGTAATTATAAATTTACCTAAAATTACTAAATATTTACTTATAATAATTATTTTCAGTCTTTTTATACTAACGGAAAAAGGGGCAAAATATATAATAAGTTGGCCAATTTAAAGCGATCGTCTAAAGAACTATTTAAGGAACAAAAATCATCAGAAGAGGGAAATTTTGAATGCGGTAAGTTGAAAAAAGCGTTAATATGATTACATTTCAAATTAAACTAAAAAATATTATTTTTTTTATTTAAATAGAAGCAACAGAAAATTATGTGGTTTTAGTCCAAACTCTTCGAAGCGATAAGATCACTGCAGATGATTTTGACCTCACTTCGTTTTAAACAAATCGCTGAAGCCAAAACAACGACCGAGATACTCAATTTGTGGCCAGAATATACAAAGCCGTCAGCTTTCCAATTTGTAAGTAATCTAGAAAAGTAGTTTCCATTTGAATTATTTTTAATTAACTTTATTTACATTTTCAGATTAATATAGATTTTATACTGAAATTAGGCAAATAGATTTTATACTGAAATTAGGCAAAGTGCCTAAAGGATAGATGGACTCAACTCGAAGATAGCATTTTAAACATCTTAAAAAGCAAATCTGGTTGCTCTATCCTCCTCAAGGACCTGCAAAAAGTTGGATCAAACAACGAAGGTAAGTATTTATAGTAAACAGTTTGACTAAATTAACCAAATTTAAAAATACATTAAGCTAAATCTTTTATTTTATAATTAAGAATAATGATATGTTTCTGTCTATTTTCGGAGTCAAAACATTCACCATCTTTTGGCACGCGCACAAACTCTTCCCTCCTCAACATACTATTACCACCTCTCCAAATGGAGAAAAAATTAGAAAGAGATACTCTGTTGCGGACTCTCAAGAAAGCTTTGCTGTATTAGCAACATGAGATGAAGAGTTAGAGACCAAATTAAAACTTCTTCAGTTGCAAGGACGTAACATTCAACCTAGACTTCTTATTGTTGGATATCTATATGATATTAAAACTATTTATGTTTATTTCGATAGACTAAAGTTTCCATTTTTAACCTTTTTAGATGCATTTGATTGTTTGTTCAAATTATTTTTTGTTTTTAATGTTGAATTCCCTTAAGAATCGGAAGTTTTTTATAATTTTGTTCAATCTGTATTATATGATTTGCCAACCTCCAAAAAATTCGCAAAAGTTTCGTTATTAAAACATGAAATTTTAAAGATTTAAAATGAATTCGAAAAGCTTCTTTATTATCAAAATTTAAATTACATTATTTTCTAAACATTATTTTTCAATCTATGAAAAGAAATTGTTTGTTTTACACTTAAATTAATTGATTGTATTCTATGTAATAACATAGTCAATTATTGTACTAATATAATTTTTAAAAAATTTACAAAAAACTATTTCTTATTAAATAATTATAATTATTATAATAATTTATAAAAGTGTAAAAGAAAAGTAATTTTATTTAATGAAAAAAATAAAATTTAAATTTTTATATAAAAATATTTATATATTTTTCAATTCAATTAAACTTTTAATTAATACTACAAAAATTTTATAAAAAATAAAATACATTTTAATTAATACATTAATTGTGTTGATTAAAACTTTAATTAAAATTATACATATTTCAATTAAAATTTTAATTGAATCAATTAAATTATTAATTGCTTTTTTCATTAAAAATCAATTATTTTTTTAATTGAAGCAATTAAAAAAAAATCGTTATAAAATATAATTTTTTTAATTAAAAACTTATTTGACATAATTAAATAATTAATCAGAAATTTAAAAACAGTTTAATAAAACTTTTGTTCGCTGGAATTAATATGTTATTTAAATTTATTTCAATTAATTCCGTTTAATTGCTTGAACGAATTTCTTTACAGGTGCAAAATTAAACAATTTTTTAATTGGAAATGCGAATTTTTTAATTGAAACCGATTTTTATTTTTTTCTGTGTATTTAATTTGAAAAGCTTAGAATAAATACGGCGCTACATACAGAAAAAGTTGTGCAGAATTTTTGGTTGATAATTTTCTGAAAATATAAAGAGATATCTAAAGATCAATTTATCCAAATTTTATATGAACAATGTTTTCTATGCATCGTTTGAGAGGTCTACCTATATAAGATTTGCAAAAGTGCTGTCTTTCGGGACAGTCTAATGAGTAGTCAAATACAAATCTTCATGGTTTTTTAGATTTGAGCTGCATTTGAAAAATGGCAGCCGAATTTATATCAAGATAATAATATGAGTGATTACGGATCTTTACTGTTTTTTCAAATTGAAAGTTATTTAAAGTAATTTTTTAAAGAGTTATATAAATAGAAATGTTAAGGGGAGATTTGAATGATTTTCTAGATAGATTTAGGTGTTAAAGGAAGGAACCACAGCCGATTTAAAATTCGAATTTAAGTGAAAATGTAATATGAATATATTATTTTCCCTATTTTAGAAGCGGTTTTTGTTCAGTAGTTTTTATTCTGCATACAAATGTGGCATCGTAGACATTCATTTAAGATCTGTAGCATACAACTGATCTGATGGTGTCAGAGTTCTCTCTTGTCTCTACTAAAGCAGCCAGCACGCAACTAGTTTCCGGCTTCTATCTCGTCGGCAATCGGGAGGATTCGTTGCTACTTTAAGTAGAGTAAACGTCGACATGCACAGTATTTATTATTTTATTTTGTGCGTGCGTAAAGTAGGGAAAAAAACAGAAATGAACAAAGAAAAGAAAAGAGAAAGGGAGACTAATACACAGGAAAACGGAAACGAACTTTTAACATATTGAACTGCACTGTGTGAAGGTGGTAACACAGTATCTTTTATCCCCTCCCAACCATGATCATACTAGGGAAATGCTGTTGGTATTAAGTATGATCCCAAAGATTATTACCCTAACCAGAACAGTTCACCAGGAACCAGTTAAAGACAGTTTAGAACTGCATTTTAAAATTCATGTTATTTATTAACAAAATAAATCCTTAAACATAATGTTTAATATAAAAAAAATTAACTAATATTGAACATATTAAAATTAGAGAAGATCGCGTAAAAAAAATCTTTTGCAAAAATCAATATTTAAAAAAATATTTATTCCAAAAAAAAATTGGGTTTAATCGGGATTCGAACTTGGGTCTCAAAGCAAAAAGAAAAAATAAAAACAAAAATATTTAACTCGTCCGGGATTCGAACCTGGGCTTCCAAAAAAAAATAAATTAAAAATTACTTTGCCCTCACTGGGATTCGAACCAGGGCCTAATGAGTGGTAAATTACAACTCAATCCACTAGACTATGGTGGGTTTTGAAAAATTATGGGTTATTTAGTTAATTAAACATTTATGTAATTTACATGTAATTACAGAAATGTAAAATATTAAATGTATTTGAGAATAAATAAAAGACATTACATACACTGATATAAGATGATTTTAACAATTACACTCATGTTAACGAATTTTTCTGTTAACAATATTTACTTATTAAACATTCTGTATGTACGTATCAGTGGATGTTATGTGTTTTTATTAATATTTTGTTTGTTTAAAAGAAAAAAAATGAAAATAACATAAAAAAATGAGCAACTAAACTTACATTTACCAGGATCCCACGTCGAAAGATCTTTCGTCTGCTTCCTGTAGATGTTTGTGTATATAATTTTGTTGAAATTTTTAAAAATTTATGTGTTTAAAATTACAGATTAACATTTTATGTTATTAACATTTGAACTCAATGTACATTTTTTTTTTAATTTTTTTCCTTTTTTTTACTAATATTTTTGTTTTTATATTATTTTGACACTTGCTTTTAAATATTTTTATACATTTTTAATTTTTCACCACTAACAATACATATTGATTTTTGCATTACATTTAGTTTCTTTATATTTCTGACGCGAGTGAACAAAAAAAAAAAAGTGATTTAATTGAATATTAAAAAAAATTTTATTAATTAAAAGAAAAAAAAGTGATAGTTTTAAGAATAAAAAAAATGATATTTTTACATATTAATGTCTAACACAATTTGTTTTATATTCTTGAATTAAATAAAGAAAATTATTTAAACATTGTTTCTTTTTGTGTTGAATTTCTTGTTCTTCTTACAGGTTTTTTTTTAGGTTCTTGTGTTTACTTTTGTTCTTGAACTTTTCTTTCAATTTTGATTTAAATTTTTGTGTTTTATGAAATATTAAAAATAAAAAAATTGTTTCACGAAATTTCACACGGATTTTTGGTATAAATTTTTAAATTTTGATGTTTTTTTTTTTCTTGGGATTTTTTTTTTTTAACTATTAACTTTGGAGTTTTCTTTTGGATTTTTTTTTTTTTTTTTAACAGTTGACATTTTCCCCGCACTTTTCACACTTTTCTCCTCGTCTCTAAGACCTTAGTATTGCAACCTAAAGCTTTCCCTGAAGGTTTGATTTTACGCCGAAGAAGGCACGATTGTGGACGAAGCCTTCCCAGGCGAAGATTTTGTGCCTGGAGGTTTCGTCGCTAGGAAGAATTTTGTCAAATATATCAAATTGACGTAGGTGTGTTTGTGTGCTGTAAAGATATTTTGGTTTTGGTTATGTTAGTTTGTATGTGTGTGTTTTGTTTTCTTTATGTTAATTATTACCTTTTTGTAAATAAAAACAAACGATTTTCTTTTTCTTTGACTTTTGTTGCCGCTGGGTAAATAAAAAACACTTTCTGCCCTACTTTTGAGTTGAAATTTGTGAAATTGGCGTTACTGCGTTAAAAAATTAGAAAAATAAAAACTGATTTGAAAAAAATGGATTTTTTTCTCAATTTTTCTTTAGAAAACAAAACTTACATTATTTTATTATCCTGTTACAGATAATTTTGTGGATATAAATCCAAAAGATCCTTTCACGAAATGCGAACAATTTCAGCTTCAATTTCAAACTTATTCAAATACTTAAAAAAAAATGTACGTTGCTTAATCATGAA